>NW_024340849.1:16948562-17548562 GCF_902729225.1 Pteropus medius
ATCCCAGGGCCCTGTGGTTGAGTCCGCCCCAGTTCTAGGAGGGTAAACAGATCATTCTAGTTGGCTGATATGAAATTTCTTTTGCAAGACTGTGTAAGGCTGAGCTGCCAGAATGGTGCTGACACACTAATTTGGAGTGATTCTCACTCACTTTGGACCCTGAACCAGTGCAGGACTCCAGGCTACTGACCATCTACCACAGGTCCTTGGGCCTGCCCTTGATCCTCTATATTCCAACGACGGGGCTGCCTCTGATCTTTTGCATCTGAGTAGCACCTGGGAATTGTGCCAGGTGTCCCCTCTGGTGGAAGTACTGTCCCTGCTACAGCAATTTTAGGTCACCCAGCGAAGGCTTGGCATTCCTTCGGCAGCCTTTGTGGCATGACTGAGGAAGACTCTTGGGAATAGCCACACATCTCCTCTGAGGGCCTCTGAGACGATGATTCCCAACTATACTCGCCCTTTAAATCCACATGCGTTTTTGCCTCTGATCAATATGGTGACATTGTGCTTTCTTAAACTTGTCTTAAACCATGCTGGGCGAAGAAAGGACCTTTCTTGTGCAAATGGGAATGCTTTTCCCACTCCGTACAAGTGGCCGTTGCCTCTCCTCCCCACTGGTGGAAGTGTGTAGAAGCCAGCGGCGCAGTCAACATTAAAAGAGATTACATTCCAGGGACATAGGGATGACAGCCTAAAACACGACTGGAAGATGTGCCGTTCAACCTTTACACTATAAAATTCTAGACAGTAATATTAGCATGTCTAAAAAATTATTGTTCACATTTTCCTCTATACTTTGAGTAAGACTTATCTGAGGTTGTCATCAACAATACATATTAACAACCTCTAAGAGAGTCATTAGAAGGAAGTGTTCACTGCTGGCTGGATAGATGATACAGTGTCATGAGTAAATAGTAGCAGGGAACTGCAAAGGCAAGAAGATCTAGATTGTTTCAATAAAACGGGTTCTAAAGAGCCGTGACATTGTGGGTAATAACATCATTACTAACTGTGTCTCATAGGGAAAGATGAAATTAACCAGGAATGGTACATCTGTTACCGATGAAAAGAAGAGATGGTTCTTGGAACAGAAAAAGAAATGGTACCTGGAGAATAAGAAAAATCTACATGTGTGCTGTTGGGACAAATAAATGTCTAACTACCTCTTTTCTATACATTATTTTAAATCAGGAGTTCTACAACTACAGTCTTTGACATTTTGTTCTGCTTGTATTTGTATGACTTTACAGCTAAGAATGATTTATATTTTTATAAAGTGTTATAAACAAAGAATACGTGACAGGGACCATACATACCTCATAAAGCCTAAATCATTTATTATCTCACCCTTTACAAAAAGTTTGCCAAGCTCAGTTTTAAATCATCAGCAAATCATACTATCTTACATTTTATGTGAGAACAGGTTTAGAGTTATAGAAAAATTACAAAGATAATACAGCAATTTCCCACATACCCCACAACCACTTTCCCTATTAATATCTTACATTTGTATGGTACGTTTGTTACAATTAATGGGCCAATATGATACATAATTATTAACTAAAGCCATATTTTATTCAGATTTATTAAGTTTTCACCTAAAGTCCATTTTCATATTTAGTTTTTACATTTTATATAAAGTCCACGTTATATTTAGTCATCATGTCTCCTTAGACTCCTCTTGGCTATAACAGTTTCTCAGGCGTCCTTGGTTTTTCATGACCTTGATGTTTTGAGGAGTATTGGTCGGTTATTTTGTAGAATGTCCCTCAATTGAGATTTGCTTCATATTTATCTAATGATTAGACTGTCAGTGTAGATCTTGGGGAAGAAGACCACACAGTTAAAGTGCTACTCTCATCACATCATAACGAAGATACATACTATCAATATGACAGCACTGTTGATGTTGACCTTGACCATGTAGCTGAAGTTGTGCTTATCAAGAGTCATCACTGTAAAATTACTCTTTTATTCCCTCATTGCCATTCTGTGCTCTTTTGGAAAGAAGTCACTATACTCAGCCTACAGCGGAAGGTTATGTTCCACTTTCTTGAGGGTGGACTCTGAGCAATGCTTCTGGATGAGAGATTTGCATATTCTCCATTTATTTATTCTTTAATCACTTATATCAGCATGAACTCATCAACACTTATTTTATACGTTGGGTTATAATCCAATATTACTTTGTTTCTCAAGTTGTTCCATCTTTGGTCATTGGGAGCTCTTTCAGTTGTCACATGTGTCCCTTTGATATAACCTCCATCATTTTTTTTTTTATGCATTTCTTTATTTGCTGGCACTATAAGACGTTCCAAGCTCATCTGAATATGTATTACATCTTACAAAATCAACTTTTTTATTTATATAGGGGTCTTTTAAAAATATCTGGATGGGTTCCCACACACTCAAGGCCAAACTGTGGACCAAGGGGCTGGAGCTCTGAGGAGAGTCATCCGGAAGACAGCGGCAAAGCAGAAGTTTGAAGGGAGGAACCAGATATAAACTTTTCATTCTTCGCAATTTTATTGCAAACAGTCCTGCTCCAGAGACCATTCAGCCAGTTTAAATTCTTTAAACTTTTGCTTTCTAGCCATTTGGGGCTTGCTAATAACACGCAGGCTGCTATAAATATTACACCATTCCAGATCCCAATTTTATTCATCCAATTATGTGATGTAGTTCACTAAAAGGTGGTTTTAGAATTCTAAATAAAGCTATTTTTACAAAAAAAACAATTTGAGTATATCGAGGAAATAATACCATCACGCATTGCAACAAGCAGGGATGTTTGATAACAGTGCCATATGGATATTTTAGTTAACATTTGAAGCCTAGCCTAGCATTTATTTTTAAAATTTTCAAGCTTTTTATAAAAACGTTTCTATACTACGCCCACAATTTGCCATTTTCTTGCTTTTTGGAATTAAAATTTAGACAGTGGTTAAATATTAAGAAGCAAAGCTGGAATCAGAAACTGGGTCTCCTGAACAGTAGTGTAGATCAACCTGATAAGACTTTTAAACATATGAAGAAGCTGTTACATGGCTCTCAGTGTGATTCTGTTCCGATCACTTTTTAATAGAACAGAATCACACTGAGAGCCAGGTAACACTAATAATTTATCACTAATAACACTAACAATCACCCTAATAATTTATTATAAACTAATAAACTAATAAATTATTAGAAACTATAATTTCTAATAATGCATTGAGAATTTCTACACCTTGGATGGCTTTTGGCCATGTCTAAAAATATTTAGTTAAAAACAATGAAATGTAATGTCTGCTCCAGTCCTGAGACAATTACCAATACTACCCTCATTTTACAGAGGAGGAAACTGAAGCTTAGGGAGGTAAACTGCAATGTCAGGGCACGGCAGGGCCAAGCTCTGGACCCAGGCAGCGTGGCTCTGGGACCCATCCCATAGAATCTAACAGCAGAGCCACTGATTCTGCCAAGAGAGTCAGCACACAGAAGACGAGCCTGGCATTCCCTCCTCTGTAAGCCTCTATCTTTTATTAAATAAAACAACACAAAAAAACATTTTATATTTGATTAAACAACTTGAGATTTCATCTATAAACCTTTCTAGCATCGTAGGGAATCAAGGTATTTTTTAAATAAAAAAAAATGAACCATCACAAATCACAATCTCCAAAAGAGATCACTGGTGGAAACCTGTGTGCTGAGATCTGAAAGTCAGGTGAGGGCTAGCATCAACTGGTCAGGCCTCTGTTTCAGACACTGGAGTGGCTCCATAGTGCATTCAGCCAGGCACAGAGAGAAAGAAGATGTCTTGGTCTGAATTTCACTAAGCTCCTACAGCACACCTGTGCAAGAGAAAGACTGCTTTCCCAACCGATTTCTTCCCCAACCTTGTCTGTTCGATCCTGTGATTGCTCTCTCTTCTGGCCTTTATATAGGGTCTCTATACCAGAACATCAATGTGTTCGGGGTGGTGGGGAATAGAGGCAGTGATTTTTCCACTTTCTCTCGACATGGAAATCTACCGAGGGTCTGATTGGTTTTTATATGACCTAGCCCAAGGAGTCAGGAAAAGGAGACAAATAGGCCTAACAAGAATGAAATGTCTAGTATAGAGACAAACCATTTTGTTTGGGTGGAAACAGATTGTCCTACTTGGATAACATGATGTCTTTGAACCTTGAAGAAGTTATTTAATTCTGATTAAAACAACACTGATTTAATAACACTTCTAAATAAAGCAAAAATAATCAAATATCATTATCTTACTTTATAGCTAATAAAAATTATATATATAGTTATACATATAAATTACCTGTGGACATATTTTATTTATAAAGAATGGGTCTTATACCTTAAACCAAGAATGCTATTACTAATGATTCATTGAAGTATTCTCAGGCTTTTTCTTTTTCTGATGTAGAACAATTTCCCTGAAGGGTGAAAATCATTTGAATAAACCTATAAAATAGGTAGTAAAGTGTTTTTAGCTCAGCTGAGGAGGTGCTGTGCTAGTTTTAATGAGGTGCCCACTTTTGAAAGAGTGTTAACGTATTAACACAAATCATTTGTTTCAGGGGCATTTGAAACCACTATTAATGCAAAATTTTATACCCATAAGCCCTAGTTTACCATTTTTAACACATTTCCAAGAATTTTGACAAGCTTGACTACCTACTATAACATTCTCCTACCTAATATAAAGAATTTATTTTATTTGAACGCAAGTAATTGTTTAGATTCAAAGAATTTGAAGCAACAACACTGAGGCTCTTCATTCTGCCTTATTGCTTATGACAAATTATCTGAGTTTGGTTACATTTAAAAATTCTCCTTTTCCATGACCTTTTTCTAATTGTTGGCATGATTAGGAAATACAGTTCCTCAAATTAAGCAAAATAATCAGTACTTGCTGTTTGGAAACTTTGATTCACAGTTACATGGCATATACAAAAACAATGATGTGATTTCTGTTATTGGGGAGATTACAGGGATGCGAAAGAAGCTGGTGGGTTACAAAGAAACGGCAAACTTCCCTTTCGCTCTCTTTCACTGGTCAGGGAGAGTGGGTGCTCTGGAAGAAGAAGTATCATCTGAAACTGGAAACCTCAAACTCAAGATGGGCTGATGTTGTGTTGTTATGAAGACTGAGCTCTGGAAGGTATCTATGATCTACTGTTCACAAAAAGAATCTTATTTTTCTTCTGGGTCTCTGTGATGGGATAAATACTTCTATTTGATTTGTAAACAGATAAGTCATCCAGTTGTAAGGAATACAGGATCAGCTGACAACCAGTCATGGAAATGTTGAACTTTCAACTTGAATCAGTTCTAGTCTATAAGAAATGAATCCAATCACTGTAAACATCAGCACTTTAACTATTGTTAGTAGTAAATGATATGCCATTCACCTTAGCTTTTCTCTACACAGGTGTGTGCTTCCCCTTCAACCAGCTGTAAAGCTGAGATTCAAAGTACAAGATGATCTTCAAGGTCTCTTCAAGTGCTAACATCCTATGCCATTGTGATTCTAATTATTTAAAATCTGGTATGACACAAAGCATGGTCATGCACATTTTTTTGTTGGTGGTGGTGTTGATATCTAAAACATCTGATTCCCTTTGGCTTAGACATACCATAAAGTTATACTCAAAAGCGCAGCAAAAGACAGACTGCTATCATCAACCTTCCTGCTCATGATGACAATGAAATTTCATTTCATTTCAAAAAGCTTTGATCTGAACTACTTTTCTTTCATGTAGACAGAATAAATGAAAACAAAAGTGATTCTTTACTGGCAATTCTTATGACTGAAATGCAGATATATGAGTTAGGTACATGGAATCTGCAAAGCTACAGCAAAGCGGGCCCCTTCATCGGATCACATTCTTTGGGGCAGCTTGTTTTCTACAGTGTGTCTAAAAAGATGTCGTTACTATCTATTGCATCCCATGTCTGCTGGCCTCGTTCTCTTTAACGCACACAGGCATTCTCTATGTACCAGCAAAGATGAGGAATCGAGAGCTATCTTTCAGCCTCCAACGCAGAAGATCCGGGAGAAACTCTAACTGGCTCGACGTGCATCACACGTCTCTTTGCAGGTGATTTCAGATTGAGTAGTCCAGCTTGTGTCACACACCCAGGACTATAACTGGAGGTGAAGACAGAACACTGTGTTTGACAATCCACAGCAGCATGAGAAATAGGGTACGTGTTGCAAAGAAAAGCACATACCACTTACAGGGGGAAGAAAGAAAAATGCGCTGGACAGACAATAATCCCGCAATACATGCTATATTAATTAGGTGCCTCCATACATCTAAAAGGTATTTACTGGGATGATAAAAAGATCTATTGACCTAGTTTAGTCTTTTCCAAATTCTATTCCTCTTCAAGAGTTCTACATAGTGAAAATGATCACCTCTAGCTTAATGTACAAATTTGCTGATCACTGATGGCTATGATCTATGACACACTTGACAAGCGCACATACAGACACAACAAATACACCAGTGCAATTTGAATCTTCTTTTATCTAAGTTGCTTCTTCCTTCAGTTCAAAGCAATAAGTAAGAGTTAAACTTTTGTAAGCTTTTAGTTTTAAGTCTTAAATGTGTTTTCCTTGTTAAGTAAGAACAAAATTATCTAGAAGAACACATTACCTATTTTTATAAAATCTGAGCCAATCACATTCCAAATGACATTTGCTAGTAACCAGAAAATAAATAAACATAAAGTTCATTTGGCATTATACTTCCCTTTATAAAAGCACCAGGGTGAAGGTGCTTAAGGAGGCTTTCCAAACAGACTACAACCTTCATGATGCGATGTGAGCAATTTCAGCGCAGCTCTATCCCTGGCCAGACACTCTCGATGGACATTCAACCCTCTCTGCACATTAGAATTGCCTAAGGAATTAAAAAACGTCTTGAGCCTAATTTCAGACCCAATTCCTAGAGATGAGTCCTGACCTTTATAATTTTTAGATGATCTCTGGTTCCATCCTGCAGTGATGAGAACCACTATCCTGGAATTAAGGACTTGAAATCAAATCAACATTTCAAATGCAAATGTGTCACCTGAGACGGTTAGTACAGAAAGCCAATGTGTACTAATAGCACTTTACTTGTTTTCAACTGGGGGGCAATTTTGCTCCCCTAGGGGACATCTGGCAATTTTTAGAGACATTTTTGGCTGCCACAACTTGAGAGAGGCTACTGGATCTAGTGGATAGAGTCCAGTGATGTTGCTAAACATCCTAAAATGCAAAAGACAGCAACGAATTATCCACCCAAAACATCAATAGTGCTGAGGTTGAAAAACAGTACCTAAGCCAAAAACAGATTAGGGTGAGGAAACAGAAGTCAAGGACTAGGAATTTCTTCTCTGAATGTTGGGTATTAGGTGTCCTTTCCAGCTAATAGGCAGAATGAAGTACTGCGAATGTGTTATGATAGATTGGAGAGGGATGTAAAGGAGGCAAAAGAGTTGAAAATTTTCCCTGACCATCGGGAGGAACGAGGCCTCCAGATTTATATAACAGTTGCCTTGTTTCTCAACCAATTATCAAGGCAATGGAGGCAAATGATCAATCAATACATTTATAGTATTTGCATTATAAAGTTCAATTCACAAATAAATCCAGAAATTCGAAGTTGTTAAGCTAAAGAAAATTAATTACGTCAAGCTAATAATGGGTGCTTTGAAAAGTTAGAGCTGACCATAACAGTGGCCTTCATTAGCTCATTCTTTTGGAAGGAGAGCTTTCCTCCCACCATACACACGCACACACACACATACATACACACAAATACACACATGTGCACGAACGTGAATGCACACACACCCATGCGCACAAACGTGCATGCACACACACACACACAGATCTGGCTGCTCTTGAGATTCATTATCATTGGTGCGATGGATTTAGCATCTTCCTTTTATCCAACTTAAAATCCCCTCCTAATTTTTTTTTTTTTAGCTTGAGCAAAGCTGAGTAACTCTTCTTTTTGCTCTTTGATCTAGGGCAAAGTCTCATGAACCAAACTACTAACGACGACATATAAAACCTAGACTGCAAGAAGCCAAAAGCTAAATGGAGATCGAAGTCACCAGGTGGATGTCAACGGTCTGACATCACTGAGGTCGACACAACTGCATTTAGTCAATACATAAACAGAAAGCTTCAGCCATGCGTCAGGCGAGTGGTGCATAAAAACGGAAATTAAGTTTTTGCCTTTCAAAAATGGCCAAAAAGTACACCAGATAGCAATGATTATTTCTGAGTAGTAGAATTGCAGATGACTAAATTTCTTAACATTTTCCTATGCCCTCCTAATTTATTACAATGAACATGAATTATCTTTTTAATAATTTCATTTAAAGAAACACCAATAATCTCAGAATTCTTTCATGAAATAATTTTTTGTGGGAATATGGCTTAAGTATAACAAAACTTCTATTTAAACAATTCATACATACATCATGTCAAAGGAGCGTCCAAAAAGGTGGACAATGGGTCTACTCTTAAAAAACGATCTGAAACCCATTCCGAAGGTAAAGAGACCATGAGGTCTCAGCACGTCCAGCCGGGGCTGAGCCTCCTCCACAGGGCCAGACGGCATGTTTGCCCTGTCACTCCTCCCAATCTCCACCTTTCTTGCTTCTCCCATTTCCAATATTCTATTCACATATAATTTTCCCAACCTGCCAATGCCATCTATGTTTCCCACTTCTTTCAAAACTCAGCTTGAAACCTCCTTCAGGAGTAAATCTGAAATATTTAGACATTAATGGGGAAGTCTAACAGAGAAACTTCAAATAGGATCCATGCTTTTAAATAATCTAACTCCTCCTTCCAAGAATAAACCTAACTGGGAATAACAAAAAACAAGGTTCTCACAGTTCAATGACTGTTTATCAAAGCTTCCATTTTCTAGAAGACTGAATGAACAACACCTAATTCTATACATGGACTCTTTTCTTCTAGTCAGTTTACTATACATGTGTTAAGGTTACGTAGTTTCCAGCATTATTTAGCAGTCACTTTTAAACATACACACACTTATGTCCATGTTTATGCTTGATTGTTCCAACTACCAGTCATTCCTAATTCTGGTCACATATAAGAATAACCCAGAGAAAAATCTGAAAATGTCAATGCCTGAAACCCATTGTAGATAATTTAATCAAGCTTTTGGGGAGAGAGATCTGGCCATGGGTATGTTTGAAAAGCTCCCCACGTGATGTTAATGTGTAGCCACTGTCCAGAACTATCAAGCTAGGGTATAAAATATTTGGGGCAAGAAGCTAGCCTCTGTTTCTATCCTGTCCACTATGACTCTTTATCCTATGTCTCACTACACAAGCACACACACCAAAACAAGCATGCGACATGCTTGAAATACAGACTTGTTGACTTGGTTTGGCTATAATGATATAGTTCATAATTTATTTTTTAAGGCCTCACAACTAAGAAATAGGGAAAATGATGGCTGAGCAGGATGCTCATCAAAAAGGGAGAAGCTGCCCAAACTCACAACAATAGTAGTGAAGAAAACAACGGAAGAATGCTTCAATTGCAAAAGGAAACCTTCATTTATTATAGGTTTCCAGAACTATAAAGGATCCAAACCACTCTCTGGAGGGCTGTGCAGGCTTTTAGTTCTATGATATATGAAACTCTGATTATTCTGGACTGTAGGCTCCTCTCACAAATGCAAAAGAGCTTTTAAATTCTGAAAGCCCTGTTTTCTTTTTCTTTTTTTTTTTTGATTTATTTTATTGTTTGCTCTAAGCAAAGGAAAAGTTATACTCTAAGCCCAGTGAAGCACATTGGAATGGGCCAATGCATCCTAACCCATGATCTTGTTTATCTTCTGCTAAACCCTTGAAAAGCATTAGGACACTTCATAGGACCGAGGGTCAAGTCCTTCCTGTTAGGATAAGTCTATGAGCATAGCACTTTTGGGCCAAGCTGAGAGCCAGGAAGGCACAGTCTTTGGCACAGATTTAATCATCTTAATTTTGGAGCTACCCATCAAGTAATATCAGTAGGTGACAACAGGTGGTAACACAAAAACGTGGTTGGTCTCCACTCGGAATAATGGACTGCATGGAGCCTCATCTCTAGTAGACACAATACGATGATAAATCCCACGATTTTGAGATTAATTTAGCAAGAGCTGAACTCTTCAACTCTAGTTATCTCTCAATGAGTCCTGACCCTCTAAAAGTCTATTTACTGAAATTCAATCCATGGTGGATTAGTAATCCAAAGATTCTTTAGGATAAACAAAAACTCACAGGGCCTTCCTTCTTATAAGACTTTATGGCCCTGGAAATAAGGTAGAATATTATTTTTAGGTTGGCTGGCAAACCCCTTACTAGCATTTCCAAGTGGGGAAAATGTTTTAACTTCACAGAAATTTAATTCTAACAAAGAATAAGCTGAAGACTATCTTGCAGGAGTCAAACTAAGCATTTAGATAAAATGATCCTTTCATTTTGAACTGTCAGCTCACTGTGCATCACACCATAGTATGCGGAAACCAGTTACATCACAATTGAATTTTCTTTATAGACTTTAATCATGAGCATTCAGACCATACAAGCATCTTCTAAACTAGGTGCTGGGAAAGGTGACTAGGGAAACAAACTGAGGATGGAAGACAGAATAAAGTACCATTTTTTAGCTTGTAGCATCGCCATATGAATGCTCCTACAACTCCCAGTGCTGTTTCACCAATATTACAGAGAAATTTACTCTTGCTGGCAATTAATCATCTCTATTGGACTTCTGGCCTTTAGACTTTCCCTTGTAAAGGTCACTCTCTCCCCTTGTCCCATGCAGTTTGGAAATGACTCTTTTTCCTGTATCTTCACATGAATTTTCCTGTGTCTCTCTGTGTCCTAATCTCCTCTTCTAATATTGACTCCAGTTATGTTGGATTAAGACCCACCCAGATGAACTCATTGTTACTTAACTACCTCTTTAAAGGCCTTATCTCCAAATACAGTCACATTCTGAGGACCAGGTGTTAGGACATCAACATGTGAATTTGGGCACAATTCAGTCTATAACAATACTTACGGTATCTGCCTCCACTCTACTATTTTTTAGAGTAATATCTAAATAAATACAAAAATCTTGGTGCAAATTAGGTACCTTTTCTGTTTTAGATTAGTCCCTTCTCCCCTCACTTTTCTCTATACTCACCATCCTCCAACCCCAAGCTTATCACACCTTTCTACCTACCTAGGACAGTTTCCTCTTGGGTTAAAATTTGCTTTTAAATATTAATCCTTTTCTCTTGCTTCAGGGTTCTGGATTTTAGCCTCTGGACAGCTTATTATTAAGGCTTTTCTTTGGCTTTTGACATTTATCTAGCACGATACACCTTGAACTGTCAGCTCACTGTGCATCACACCAAAGGTTATATTTGCCCTTATAAATTCCCTGTTCAAGCCTCTGCTTTCTTTCTCTTGCAACAAAGCAGAGAGGAAAAAGAGAAAAAGATCATGAGCAACATGGATTTCACGGGTAGTTTTCCCTCAGCAAAGAGTTTTCAGTTCTAATTGGCCGTTTCTCTTTGGGAAGGTGGGCCTTTTACCATGGCCTTCATGCTGATCTACTGCTCGATGCCCACAGAACATGTTACACTGAACGTTAAACAGCACCACATTTGGGAACTTGACAAATGATTTGGACTGGGATTCTTTAAATCACTTTGAGGTTGCTAAATTTCCAACCCATAAGTGAATATACTTTTTAAGAGAAGGTTTCAGATTATGGGGTTGGGTGGTCTGGGAACATCCCCTGAGACAGGTATGCAAAGGATTCCTGGGAAAAGACCAAGAAAAAGGAGATCCATCAGATCATAATGCACACCTGTCAAAATCAGACCCACAAGGAACTCTGGGGCGAAGAACTTTTGGTCAGATGAGTATTGTGCTGATGGGAACGACCAGACCCTTACACCAGATCTTGCTGAGTTACTGATGGGACCGCCCTGAAAATAGTGTGACTCAGCTACCACCGCCTGGCTCTTCATTGGCTGGGGGCTTTCCAAAGCATGAGACAGACTCAGAAGGTGTCTGCCAGTTAGTTTGTCAGGTGGACAGCATGCCCTTTCTCAAAGGGAAATGTGAACTGCGTAACCCTATCTGCCACATATACCTTTTAAAAGAGAGACCTCAAGTCATCTTATTTTTGTATGTATGTCTACTTATACAAAAGGTAACATAGTACTTATTGTCCAAAGTAGAGCCTTTTGAGAGTAAAAGTAGTTATTAATCATTACACCAAGACTATTAGTACATATAATCACTCCACTTATATACCTGTCTACTTTTATTACTCACACAAAGTGCCAACTTCACTCCTAAGAGACTCACCCATGCATCTATCGCGATTAATTTCCTCCATGTTTATTAAATATTTACTGTTTACAGGAAAGTCAAACTTGGCTGTGCGATGGAGGTTGCAATAAAGGAGCACGTGTGGAAAAGCAGAGGCATTCCCGTGCCCCCTTTCGTGCCTTTTCCTACCTCCGTGACAGTATTAGGACATGGTTATGGGTCCCACACTAGTCATTTTCAATCTGGGATCTGTACACGTGGTTCTGTGAAGCAGCACGGGGCCCATACAACTTATATTAACTTCTCAATTTGTTGTTCCCATGTTCAAGTGCATGTGCATGAGAGCTGATATCTTGTTTATACTGGGTCTCTGGTATGGAATCACTTGCTAAAGTGATAAATTTTAGATGAAGAATTAGTACATGTAATCTTAGTCCTTATTAGACAAGTTTTTTTTTTTTTCAAGACTCATTAGCAAAGTTACAAACCGCAACCTTACTCATTTTTGCCTAGGCAGTCAGTCTAATTTTGTTTGTCAATTTGAGGCCAGTCTGTCTTTCCAATTTACTTCCATTTCTGGAAAAGAGGAAGTAGAAGGAAAAGAAAGGGCATATGCCTTTTCATATTTATTTTCTGGGCCAGGTGACTTATTTATCTTGGCCCTAAGAACTGGGATACATTTTTCTGCCAGTCTTTTCAAGCAAGGAAAAGAATCAGAGAAGAGAATGGTATTCTCCATTTTCTCTATTGCCTTGAATCTCCGAAGCATCCTTGGGAAAAGAGGAGAGCCTTGTCAGCTTTCTAGCCATGCATCTTCATCTCTTTACCTTCTATATACTGTGAATGGCCGTGAGCTTTTCTTGAAAGTTCAAGGTCCAGCTCTATCACCTCACCAGCTATGTAATATTAGTTACCTGCTTAACTAACCTGAACTTCAATTTTAATTATCTGAAATCTCTTTAAGGCTTAAGTTTTACTGCCATAATGATATAAATTATGTGTTGTGGTTAGTGTCATAATGCAAAAAGAGAGGAGTCTCTTCTGTCTAGTCACACAGAGGACACTAAAGATACTCTAAAGCAGCGGTCTTCAAGCTTTTTGGAACCAGGGACCGGTGCTCTTATGAGAAGCTAATGCCTGATGATCTGAGGTGGAGCTGAGGCGGTGATGCTAGTGCTGGGGAGCAGCTGCAAATATGGATGAAGTTTCGCTGGCTTGCCCGCTGCTCACCTCCTGCTGTGTAGCCTGGTTCCTAACAGGCCATGAACAGCTACTGGTCCATGGCCCGGGGATTAGGGACTCCTGCTCTACAGAATGGTTCAAGAGGTACCATAAGGCTATAATGGGAGAGGGAAAAAATAAAGTACAATAATGAACTGCAAGAAAATAGAAAGAGAGGTCTCAACAAAGTGAACAGCTGAAGTAGAAATAAAATGGGAAATATCCTGGAGAATCTTGTCATCAGATATTGGTATGTTATTTCTTAGATGATCCCAAGTGTATTGCCTTACTCCAGATATAATAAAGTCCAGGATGAGGCCATGCACCTAGAGCATGGACGGACATCCTCAGATGGATAAGGTCAAGCTATTGGATGAGTTTACATGAGTAATGTATTAAGGTTGCCATAGATGCTGGCAGAAATGGTGTTGAAATATAAAGAATGAACCCAAACCAAAATTCTCAACAGCATAAACTATTCAAATGACTAGGAATATGTCAGATCATCAATGATGTAAGTGATTGGCATATATTACAGAGGAGAATGAATTATTGCATGGCTATAGAAAAATTACAGTCTGGAAGTACTAAAAAAATCCAAGATCATGTCCAGATCTCAATGTATGCATAACATGATAACACAAAGTGTCTCCTTTTAAGAAGTACTGCAAAAAAAAAAAAAAAAACAAGAATTAGTGGGAAAGATCCAGAAGACAAGGAGTTTGAAGAGAATTAGAGAATGTTTAAAATTGGATGCTGACCCATGGTGACAAGAAGAATCAGAGGAGAAAAAGCTCAGAATAGTAGCAGAATGGATATTTGGCTTAATGATCTTGTACTATAACCAGTAGGCAGAACAAAAAGATTATGGTGAATGGTTTCTAAAGTTCCAACCTAAACAGTGTTGAGGTTCTGAGTATCAGATAGACACCTGCCTATTTTTTGGGTGTGGTTACAGGAGAGAAACCCAGAGCTTAGGGATTCCAAAATATTTTATAATGGGTAATAAGCATGCCTAACTTTTGCTATGGAAGCAAACATTATCTTTGTTATAATGGATAGTAAGCGTGTCTGCTCTTTGCTTAAGAGGGAGACACTATATCTATCTTCGAAGGCTCTTCATTAAATATCCTTTAAAGAACAGACCAAAAGGCAATCAGTGCCTCCACAGACAAGATATACAGAAGCATGAGAGGCCCTTAGAGAACTGTCTACCAATATTGGTTTGTGACCTTTTTTCTAGGCTCAGGGATGCCTGAGGATTTCACCTTAGATTTAAACCCTCTCGCAACACTAACTCAAGAGATTTATCAATATTCTGTATCCAAGATAAACCAGAATTTGGCTGAGGTAACTATGCATGAAACCAAGCACAAGTACCTCACTGTTGGAACTGTAATGAGTAACTGGTAACCATGAGGTGCAGCTGCACTAGAGACCACGCTAGACAGCAGTCTCGAAGGAGTTACCACTTGATAAGATGTAATAGCTGAAGAGACCCAAGAACTGATGGTTTTCCTTGGGCTAAGATGGTCTGACCTCACCCAAGTTTGTCTTTTTGTGACCATGCATTTCCTAAGACTGCAGTGGCAGGCAAATTTTGTGCTATACTCTTCCCTTTTTCTGTGTACTTTCTTACAGCGTTGTGCAGTCTATTGCATCTATGAATGTAAGTGTCCACCTAAACCTGCTGCTGCTGTGCAAAGTGGACACGACTCTGTTTATGTTCTGGGAGCTGACTATATAGACACTATTTTTAGTACGTTATTTCTGTCTAATATTCAACAGTCCTCTACTCTATCTCAAGAATACATGTCCAATCTTCAGATATGTTAGAGAAAACAATTTGCCCACCTGTGGATTTAAGAACTATTTCTTATACAGACTTTTCACCAACCCTGTTTTTACTCCTACCTTCATTACCATGTCAGAGGTATCTGTGCCACCTCAGCCTTTCTGGGTTCATTTCCTAGGGTTTCTGCCCCATTAGCTTAGGTTTCTGCTCTCTTATATCTGTTCTCTGTTATGATTTGTCATCTGTTCTCCAGGTTTATAGTATGTTGCTATTTTCCACTATAATTTTCTTGGTCTTGGCGGTTTTCTCACTTTGTTTTTAATAAAATTTTAAAATAAAATCCACCATCCTTTTAGTTGGATCTTGAGAGAGAGCAAAGGTTAGCATATATGTTCAACTTACCACTAGAACCACAAGCCCTCAGAATAACTTCTGTACCTTTCAATAATTTAACCGTCAAATAAATTACCAAAGGCATCTTCATTATCGAGAGCACACTTGGGCAGGACCTCCAGAGTGTGATTGTCTTTTTAATTCCAGGTTGAGAAATTCAATAGATATTTACTGAATCTTATTTATTCAGACCAGATATGGAATGATTTATGTATACTTCAAGTACAGCAATATTTTACCTTGGCTAAATAATTTCATAACAATTGCCTATGACATACATACATACACACACACACACACACACACACACACACACACACACACACAGAGTCAGGCTTGAGGAATAATTTACATATCATAAAATTCTTCCATTTTAGAAGCAGAATAGAATGGATTTTTACAAATGTACACAGTCATTAGGCTCCCACCAAAATCAAGATCCAGAATGTTTAATTACCCCCAAAAAAAGTCCCCTCTTTGTTCCTTCGTAGACAATCTTCTCACCTCAATCCCAGATCATGACAACCATGGTCTGTCCCTATGAATTTGTCTTTTCAAGACTTTCATATGAATGGAATTCTACAATATGTTGCCTTCTGTGCCTGGCTTTCTATTACTCATCATACTACTTTTAAGATTATCCATGATGTTGAATGTAGAAGTAATTCAGTCTTTTCGGTGGCTGAGAAGCAATACACTTTATGGGTGCAATACAATTTCTTACCCATTCACAACTGATGGGAGGTGAGTTGCTTCTAGTTTTTGGCCATTACAGGTAAAGCTACTACAGGTATTTATGTATAGGTTTTATTTGCATACAAATTTACTTGATGCGTTATGTGCATAAATTTCTCTTGAGTAAATAGCTAAGAGCGGGATTACCAGATTATACAGTAGGTGTACGATTAAATTTGGAAGAAATTACCAATTTTCTGAAGTAGCTATGTCATTTGACAATTGCACCAGAAATGTATGAGAGTTCCAGTTGTTCCACAAGCCTTTTGTTACTTTTTTTCTCAACTTAGTGCATTGGCTAGGAACTAGAGCAAATAGAAGTGAAGAGAGCAGAAACCCTTGTTTTGTTCCCAGTTTTAAAAAGGAAAGCAGTCTTTCACTGTATAGTAGGATGTCTGACATAGGTGATTTTTAGGATGCCCTTTGAGAGAATGGTAAAGTTCCCTTGTACATACATGTTGCTAACAGTGCTCATCATAAATTGGTGTTAAATTTTGTCAAATTTTTTATGCATCTATTGAGATAATCATGTTTATGTGTATGTGTTTGCTGATATAAGTGAAATCCATTGACTGGTTTTTCAAAGGCTGAACCAACTCTGTATTCCTGGTATAAATACCATGTGATTATGATGCATTATTCTTTCTACATATTTTTGGATTTTATTTGACTTTGTGAAGGATTTTTGCATCTAGGCCTATGAATGATGTCAGTAAATTTCTTTTCTGTAATGTGTTTGACTAGTTTAAAGTTTTAAAAATATTTTCTTTCTTCTGTTCCTAGAAGAGTTTCTATAGAATTGGTATGGTATTTCCTTGAAAGTTTGGTTTAATTTACCAATGAAGCCATGGAGTTTTCCTTAAAGGAAGAGTTTTATGAAATTCATTTTAAATGTATCAAAGTCTACCCTCAATTAACAGTATTTCACTTTAGATGTATTAAATATTATAACAGTATACTTTTATATTTTGCGCTATTGAATATACACATTTTACTCATCAGACATTTATTATAAATCATACAACAAACATACTGTTACATTTTTTTTGCTTTAAATACTCGATTAACTTTTTTAAAGATTAAAAATAAAAAACGTCTATCTTTATTCTCATAGCCACCATTTTCTGTGCTCTTTCTTTGTGCGGAGTCAGATTTATTTCTGGTATCATACTCATTCTTCCTGCGGGACTTCCTTTTTAAATATTTTGTTTAATGCAGGTATGCTGGAAATAAAATCTCTTAGATTTTAATTATCTTTATTTTGCCTTCATTGTTGAAGGATAACTTGAACGAAAGTGGAATTTTGGATCTGTATTAGATATATATAGTATCATCGAATTTAAGAGCTTTAAAGGGACTTTAAAAATCCTCTCTGACAGTGGTTGTCAGGCATTTTATGTTAGTGGAATGCTAGAATTTGTAAAAACTTTGAAAGAATTAGACTGTGAACAGAAATTTTAAAGATCAAGCTAGGAAAAACTAACAAAATTATATAAATTTCTGATGGTCGTTACACTATTTACTGGTCACTCTTTATCACTGGTTAGCTATTTATATCAAAATTTTTACCACCCTAAGCATTCAATTTTAAATATCAAAGAGGCAAAGCAGTTGCACATTCAAGTAAACCCAAGTTCTACCTTGGACTATGGCTTCACATTGGACCATATCTTTCATGCACAGTAAATTATTCTCCACTTTGTGCCACATCAAAAGTCCTGTCAAGCTCAAATTTCTCTCATTTGTGTTAAAGTAAAATGCACACATTCATCAAAATCTAGCAGCACAGCTCTGAAGGATTGTACCTGACATGCCGGGAGATGTACCATTCTAGTCCAACTCCTACATTTTAATCAATATACAAACAGAATGCAGGTTAATATTATATAGTAGCAGAACCAAGACTAAATGTTAGGCCTCATGAGTCTAGTGCTATTGATTTAGAAAACCAGTGTTCTATAGAAAATTAGTGGACAGTAACTTTGTTTCTTATTCAGTTCAAAATTCAATGGCTCATTTCTCAAACTGCTAGGAAGTTTACACAAAAAGTTGCATTTTTGTTATTACTGTATCTATAACTGGTCTGTAAATTTCGGGGGAACAGGAGAAATATGTTATCTCCTCTTTTCCTTGCATCCCCCAAAGAGCCTAGAATACTGGTCACATCAGAGTTCATCTATAAATATGTTAAACTAAATGAATTTTTTTGTGGAATTAACGTAGACTAATGATAGCCATTTATATCACACAACATCAATGCAAACGGATCCATATCCACACATTTGTTTTGGTACTGACGCTTTGTTAGTACCATCCGAGAGGACTTAAGGATTCCATCTCATTTTGTTTTGTTTTGTTTTGTTTTGTTTTGTTTTGTTTTGCAGTCAGGGTGTCTGGTTCTGCTCTTACCTAAGGAAAGCAAAATCTGTGCCTTTGCAAGTGTCTGTACAAGGCGCTCCACAGTACTGACACAGGTAATCATTTATTAAACATCATTTGTGATGATTTAGCACTGGTTCAATCATCAACTATTAATAACACAATCAGACTAAAAAAATAATAGTCGAGTTATTTGGGGTAAAACTTAATTTCACTGATTCACCAGTGGCACAAAAACGGTTCTGTCTTATAGTACGAAGAGTAATGATGAACAGTATTTCCCAGAGGAAAATTAAGTAGCAGGATAAGATACTTTCAATCTCCTCTGCAGTTGTGTCACAAAGAAAAATCTTATCCAAGCTGCACATTACCAGAGATATCTCATACCTCTGCCAAATATGGATTATAAAGACCTAATAAAAGAATAAAGTAACAAAAATCACTCCATTCCTTTTACTAAATACAACTACCACAAATTACTGGAAATCTTTTCAATTATGGTTCTAAAATTGAGCATTCAATTGGGAACTAACAAAGCCTACTCCACTGCTAATCCTTAGATAATTACACAAATTCGAAATTGTTTGTCATGTGATTGAAGCAGACACTTATAAGGCACCAGGGTGGTCTTGGTCACTGAAGAGATGGAAATTCAGGTGAAGGATGCCACACTGCAGGTGTTAGCAAATGCTAAGAAAAGGACACCTCTCTTTTTCTGTACTTGTTGACCTTTTTGCTCCAAATGTTCAGTCTCTGGGGCCAAATGCATTTACATTTCCTGGAAACTCAGTTTGAACTTTCCCAGAAGAACTCCTCCTTCTCTGTGCTCCATACATCTCCAAGTAGATTATCAGTCTTTATCCTTAACAAGTCTGACATATGTTGGGTCAGTCCCCACCATTATAAAGTTCTACAATCACTGGATAATTCTTCCAAAGCTTCAGTTTAACAAGTGTCCAAAAAAAGACCACGTATCATATGGGAAGATTTTATATGGATAAAAGATTTACAAAATGATGAACCTATAGAATACCTAACATATCTGATATTCTAAGTTTATCAGTTATTTGTAGAAGCATTACAAATCAACTACTTCACACTTTCGGTTTTAAAGATATGAAAACCAGAGCCAGAAAGATTTATCCATGATTACACACTCAGAGTCCAGCCAGAAAATAAGAATACTTCTGTGCATTTTAAACAACAAGAATTTCATATACAGAATTGACTATAATGGTGGTAAAAAAAAATTAATTAATTAATTAATAATAATAATAATAATAAATAAATAAATAAATAAATAAATAATTTTTTTAAATAAAAAAGCTAAGAAGCCGAACAGGAGATTAGCTCAGAGATTAGCCAGGACAAAAAGCTGCTATCTCCAAAGGCTGGAGAGACACAGGAAGTGGTGTTGCCAGAATTCAGAAGCCAGGTTCACCTGACAGAACGCAGAACCAAAGTGTGGCTTCCCTACAGAAGCTGGGAGTCTGAAGGAAAGAATGAAAGCGGTAAAAAGTTCAATCTCCTTCCTCCAAAGAAGAGCTGAAGAGCTGGGAGGGAGACACACCCTGACTTCTCTCCCACCCACTCCTGCCAACTTGCTACCTGTGCCTGGCTCTGGCTCAACCCAGTTTAAAGTTATTCAGCAAGGGGTCTGTTAAATAGAGTTTGTAAGAAAGGAAAGAAAATCGATCTTAGCACTATCGGGAAATGACGGACTCACATGGTTAGTGACATAAATAGCACTGAATAACATGGTGATCGTGACATCACTGAGCTTCTGCTTTCCTTTCAGACCACAAATATTTCTCTTCTGCCTGTCATCCTACTTATGCGATTCCTGTAACTCCAGAACCTTGACGAATGAACTCCATAGTCTGGTTCTCCTATGGTCCAACTTACGTGTGTTACATGGTGTTGAGTCGGCCTCAACTCCTTGCGACCCCGTGGATGAGTGTGTCCACAATGTCCTGTCCTCTACAGCCCTGCTCAACTCCTACAGACTCAGACCTATGCTTTTTTTATGGAGTCAATTCATCTCATATTTGGTCCTCCTTTTTTCCTGCTGTCTTCTATTTTTCCCAGTATTATATCTTTTCCAAAGAAACCTACCTTCTCGTGATGTGCTTGAGGTAAGACAACTTCAGTTTTGTCATTTTTGCCTCCAGTGATATTTTAGGCTTAATTTGCAATATGGCCCACTTGTTCATCTTTTTGGTGGTCCAGGGTATCCGTAGAGCTCTCTTCCAATACCATATTTCAAATGAATCAAACTTTTTTTCCTATCAGACTTCTTCACTATCCAACTTTTACATCCATACATAATAACTGGGAATATGAGAGTCCTACTTATAGGAAGGAGTTATTCTAAAATTTCCCTCCATCCTATTAAGCACACCCATAAATACTTTTCAAAGGTTCTGTTTCCAGTGTCATCAGATCTCTTTCAAGCTTATAGGCCATCCAGTCTAATGGCCCAGCATCAGTTTACACTGCTCTTCATTGGCATATCTTTGATACTCTTGACTCTATAAAAAATGTCTTTTTGTCCACACTTTCACTATCCCCATCCAAACCTTTTATGTTTCATAAGGTCCTACCACTTCTGTGGAGCCATCCGTGATTCCTCTATAGCCTTCTTGGTCTCCCCTCAGTACTCATACAACACATTAGAATTAGCCATACTATTAGCAGCTCATCACTTGCTATTATGTAATTATTTTCTAATTATCTCATGTACATTATTCTTGGCACCCCAACAAAGTTCTAAGCTCATGATAAAAACAACTGTACCTTATACCACTCACGCATGCTCTGTACCTTTTAGATTTGTGCTGCTTACATAATAGGTACTCAACACTAGCTCTTCCTCCTTTTATGTGTTCATAGTATCTAATAGAAATATCCTTTCATATTCACAGCCCCATCACTGTACTTGAATAACCTTCTCCCACTCTTCTCCTCCTGTCTACATTCTCTTGTCCCGTAAGGTTTAACTCAGTCTCTTTCTTCATCTCCTGGACTCCTGAGATGTTACATAATTGCCAGCAGCAGTTGTCCAATGCTTCCTCATATTCTCTTATGAATATATTCTCTTTCTCCTTCAAGTCTATACATCCTCTTGAAGGCAGGAACCATATCTTAAGTCATCTCTATATCGCCACAGTGCCTAGCACAAAGGATCCCCAGTGAGAAAATTGAGTTTTACTCTTTTTCTGCGTGTCCCAGAACTTAATGCATGCAGTACCTGGCACATAGTAGGTAATCCACAAATGTTTGTTAAATGAATTAATGATAAAATAAGCAATTAAAATCCAAAGGTAGGTTGAGTTGAAATAGTTTCAAAATATTATTCTTTATTACAAATATAGGTGCAAGAATCAACTCCGATTTTCAAGAAAGTTGTGGAAACGAGAAAGATAATCTGATGAGTTGCTTATCCTGAAGTGACCTGATTTGGGTTGGCAGTTTCAAATTCTTTCCATATCAAAACTCTAACCAAAGGATCTAAAATTAGCAATCTAGATTAATTTTTATTTTTTTTCCCCAGCTTCATTTTGGAGACTCTCTGGGGATCCTTCTTGAGGATGTGTAAAGAGCGCAGAAATACACAAAAAGCAAGAAACAAGAGGCTACACCAGGTACACATTACCTAACCTCGCGGTGGCTTTTACGCCTTAAAACAGAGTATAACACGAGAAATTGTACAGTCCATGTTTTAAGCAGAATCGATCTTATGCTCAGCAGAGCTACCATCTTTTGCACTAAAAGGTCTATCACCCTCTCTCAGCTCTAATATATTTGCCAAATTGGTCTTTGTTAAGCCCAGCAGTACTGGTGAACAAACAGCTAGGAACCACATAATAATTTAGGGTTTGCCCTTTCTGAACGAGAGGAGGATCATGGTGGAGAGGGGAGCAGGGGGTCACTATGCAGAAGAGGACGGAGAGAGAGTACAGAAATGGAAAGCAATGGCTGCTGGAACCGTCGCTTACTTCACAATAGTGCCACAGATTCCTTTGTGCATATATTGACCTGGCTCAAAATGTCTTCTTTATGACGTTTTAAAGAAAGGTAATTTTATTATTTCATTTTTTAATATAGACTACTTCTGAGGCAAAGACTAGATATAATATCACAGGAAGTGTTGATTATTCTGGCACTATCATTTCCAAATAAAAGACCAGAGATAATCAGCAAATCGGCTTCAGTCTTTCCAAGGAAATCATGAGTCCTATATAATACGGAATTTAGGAAACCAAAGATGCGCCTCCCACCCCTACTGTGTCACCACCGGGAGCTCTGCTCCTTGGGGACCTGTCTCCGAATGGCCTGCTTTTCCCCACCTGGATTTTCTGGGTTCTGATTGGTGTCATGGGAGACACTGGTTTACTCTGACACTGTGGAGTAAAATACACTTCCACTCTCCTTTAAATAACCACGTGTCCACCTGCATTTCACGTCACGTTATGTATGCATTCGCACGTGGCCAACTTCAGCTAATACAATTGCTTGTTTCTTCTCTTCTCAAAACCAAATGATTTTGACCTTTTGGGATCTCTTAATCTGGGCCCTAAAATTATCACTGAAGTTACTCCTGCACAAGTCCATGTTGTTGCAGCTGGGGTAAATCATCATAACTTTGTCTTCAATTTTAATGTTTACTTCTGAGCATTCTGATGAAGATTCCAGTGCAAGCAGAAAAAACCCCCAACACTATCTATCCATAATTTGTGACACTCATTTTGGACCAAGTCAAAAAGAACCCTGTTTAGTAACTCGGTGCTCAAAACTATGCTGTACGTTCTTTGTCTTAAGAAGCCACAACTTCATTTAACCGCGTAAGGACCTAAAAGTCAGTGGGTTACTGCCTTCGAGTTGAGAATGAACTTAAAAGAGAAGATGAAAAAAGGGAGTCTAGTCCTTATAATTATAAGAATTGAAAGTATGTCAGAGTTCATCTATTCCAAACCTCTAAATGAATGCCAAAACCACCTTTTAAAACAGCCTGACAAATTTCAAGCATGCTCAACAATACTGTTTCCATTGTCAGAAGGGGGAGATTGTGACCTTGAAAACACCCACCCAGCTTTAATAGCTCTCTTTAATAGGATGCTGTTCCCGGACATTAAGAAGAAAACTGCTTGCCTGTAATCCTCACCCATTACTCTGGCCTCTAGGGTAATACCAACTAAGTATAACCTTGCTCTCAAACAGCTACCCTGAGAGTATTTGACAAGTTCTCCCTTTAGACCTTTTATCTTCAGTTTAGATGTTTCTAGTTCCTTTACCATGGCTTCCAGGCCTACAGACACCCTAATCACGCTCTTGTGGATGACCTGCAATGTGAAAGCACCCCTTTAAAATACAACCCTTCAAATTGAGTTCAGTAAACACATCAGTTGTCTACCACTGGAGAAAGCTGAAAAAAAGCAACAGCCTCATCTAACACACACATATACACAGAGAGACAATCTGCAAATTGACAATTATCTTGATTCTATCAGAGAGCTGAGCCTACAGAGCAAATGACTAGCCCGAAATGTAAGGGAAGACAGGATCCTCTAAAAGAGAGAAGGGATGCAAAACACACGCTTACCTGGAATAGATGCTGTGGGACTCCGTACACACTGGTAAGAAGAAATCAGCTAAAATTTTAAAAAATTCCTAAAGGCCCAATGTGGGCTAGTATGAGAATATAAAACCCTGGTAATGTAAGCACACACAGACTTCATTTCATTGACATAGCTTTTTCTCCGACTCAAACAGGCTTTGTCTAGTATAATGGCATTGTGACTCACTTGGCTTTGTCTGCACTCATCCTCCTACCTTTGCATTCCTAGTCCTTAATCATTAAGCCTTAGGACATAAGGTTCCAGCCAGTGTCAAATCTTTTAAGAATGAAGCGTCAGGTCTATGATCATGAAGACAATAAGCTCCCCTTAAACTAAGGACAACATCTTGGCCTTAGGTTGTTTCAGTCTCAGACGCACCGACCACTGGACCAGACGGGATGATGCCATGGCTGATGCCAGAATCAAACATGATGACCCCAGCCTCATCCATCCAATCAAGTCGCACCCATGACTCCAACTCCTGTAGTTTCCATGACTAAGGATTTATCCCTATATAATCTATCCCTTGAGATGCCTGAGAACCAGGTTTTCGAGAGCAATAGCTCACCTGTGTCTCCAGGACTTGCTACTCTCTAAAATAAATTCTTACTTTCTTTGCTGCAAAACCTGTACTTTCTATTGACTTAGATGCACGCAGGCAGACAGCCCCCTTTGCTCCGGCAACAGGAGCAGCAGACCCAAGGATAATTTGTACTCACTCGTAGGCTGCTTCTCCACGTACGTCACGGTGTTCAGGTGGAAGGCTAGAACAGGGGGCAGGCACCCTGGTGGAGCAGTCACTGTGGGGAAGTGCAGAAGTCCTCCAGGAACCTTCTCCTTAGGGAAGAAAATCCTTAAGCCACTGGAAGAAGGCAACAAATTATGTCACCCGAGGGCACAGGCAAAGACTCCCTGAGTTAGAGGAAGAAACAGATAAAAAGTGCTACCCTGAAGGGGTCCAAGTATACATTCTGGGCATAGATATCTCCTGCCTTAGGGGCTGAAAGAGGATTGCAGGCATAAAGAGCCTCAGCGTCGGTGCACAGAGAGCTGTTTATGCTGCGATCTCTGAGCCATCATTTCTATTACTTGTATTTCTCACCTCAATGCTAAACATTTAGTTTCTGACATCACCACTGGCCCCTAAAAAACTTTTCTAAAAACTCACTCCTGGTTTTCCTCTAGCCATGCTAGAGGAAAAAGCATGATAAAGCTGTTTGAATGGCTGACAATAAATGGGCTTTTGACAATCCTTTTGCTCCAGGGCTTTGAAAATAGATAATAAATAGAGAAGAGGAAACAATGTTTGGGGATTAAAAGTTCAACAGCCCTCAGCAGCTTGGCTCTTCTCTTTATGATATCCCTCCTCTAAATCTACTTTTTGAATATCGAGAAGACTGAGAAAGAACAGGGTAAGAAAAAATGTAGGGGAAACTCCCCCCTTCTTCAATGATTTTCCCCTTGCCCCGGTTCTTAGCTGACAAGTAAAGAAACACCAGGGTAAGAAGAATGTTAGTTTCCCCTCTGCAGTGGATGCACATGCCTGAGGCTGAGCTCCCTCCACTGAAAGCCTAGTAACTCTGTCTGTAATGAGGAGAGCCAAGCGAGGCTTCCTGCATGGCGCTAATCCTTCTGAATCAGCCCCACCTTGCTGCTCCCTGTGTGCTTGCTGGGAGAGACTCAGGTTTTGTTGTTGGCAGTTGTCTCAATCAATACTGCCAGTGTCTTTTAATCTTCCTTTCTATCCTCCATCCCTCAACGCTGCAAACTGCTGAGGGACTGTCACGGTGCAAATCGGACTTTACCTCACTATGTTGCATTAAATAAGGTTGGTGACATTTCTAGAGCCTCATGGAAAAAAAAAAAAGGAAAGAGATGATTACGGTCCTGTTCAATGTATTCTGCTTCCCTCCATATAATCCCCAAAGCCTTCCAGGCATGCAAACCCCAAGAGAATGTGTTTTGGAAGTCACCTAAGAAAACATGTTCCTCCCTAATGGTCTAATCATGCTTTAGGCTGTTTGCCAGGGATTTTTGTTTATTTTGTGCTGTTTTTACTTATTTTTCTTACTACTGGTTTTGGTGCAGTGTTCCCAGAGTTTGCAGTAATATCTTTTTGAAGAAAACATGTGAAGAAACCATGATTTATTTCCATGGTTGGAATCAGAAACTTTAGCTTGGTTTAACCAAAAGACTTCTCTCTCCTTCTCCCTCCCTCCTCCCTCCCGCTCTCGCTCTTGCTCACTCTCTCGCTCTCTCTCTCGCTCTCTCTCTTTCCCTCTTTGTTTCTTTCATCAGCTAGTTATTGAACACCTCTAGGTGTAAAAATGTCTTTACCATTCTACTGACAGTTGATTAAAGTTAACGTAGGAGATACGGAAGTGAATAAAACACAATCCTTTTCTTCTTAGAGCTTAAGAACCAGCAGTGTCACCCCAGCATGGCTGTGACTATTAGCACACACATCACTGTAGCACAGCTGCTGCCTGTGCGCGGAGCTCCAGGAGGACAGGGGCCAGTCGTCGGTGTGCTCACTCATGCTGGCTCCAATGCCTAGCACAGTGCGGGGCAGAAACTGGGCTCCATAAAGGTTTCTTGAACTGATAGAAAACTCACATTTTCTATCACCAAGTTCCTCCAAGTCAACTTTCAGATAACGATCTGCATTGTAAACAGTTTCTGACACACCACTACTTGATAACTTAAATGCTAACTCACCTCTGCAAGCAACAATGGGGATTCTTCAGTTCTTAGAGACTTTTGGAGATTTTTCACAGCATGGTAGAACATACGGAAATCACCAAAATGCAAGCAGGACAGCCGTCTCCGAAGTATGTACTAAGTCCTGTGGGAAAATAGAAGAGAAAACTATTATTTCTATAGTGTCTGAGTATGTGTGAGTGTGTCTGCAAATTTGCAGGGGTTGGTGGTGGTTGAGGTTTGGCCAGGAAGGCTTCCTAGAAATGTTCATATTTGAGCTGGTTCTCGAAAGTTGGGTATAACTTGGCTAAACATCCAAAGGAGAAAGGGAGTTTTAGCAGGAGCCAAAAGCACGGAGATACAGCAAGGCATGGTGTCTCAGGGCTTGGGGGAGTGCAGAGTTAAACAGTAAGTGTGCCCAGATTGATGATGGGTTTTTGCCACACGGAAATGTATGTGCTTTCTATAGCTCACCTGTGTAAGGGGTGCGTGGAAGGATTTTAAGTAGAAGAGTGACATACTCCAGTCTAGGTTCTTGAAAAGTAATTTTAGGGGCAGTGTGTTAGAGGGCCGTGCGAAGGACAACTGGGGTTAGGAAGACTAGCAATAAGGCTCTTGGAAGAGTCCAGAAACACATCCGTGTGTGTGTATGTGTGTGTGCGTGTGTATGTTCACGTATAATGATATGTGGGTTATCGGGATAGGCTCAAAAATGGGTCGTCCCAGCCCCACTGCACACTTGTAAAATTCTTCCCCATCGATCTATACTCAGAAAGGATGAAGGCATGGCCAAGAATTGTTATAATCTTTATACATTTTAACTTACTTCCCAAATAAACAAAAGAGCCACATTATACCAATAGCTTCTGACACCCAGACGGCACAAGCCATCTCTCTTCTAGTACTGACCTCCCTCGGCAGTTTTCCCACCTGAGTTTAGGTGATTCTTGCATTATGCAAATCACCTTGACCTCCCAAACAATGTGTTGTTATAGTAATGTGTTTGGGAATATTGTTGTGGTTTTCATGTCTCTCATTAGTGCAGATCAGAGCCCAGGGTACTATACACACTTCTTCCAGTGAAGGTAATTGAGCCATGCAACTGGGCCAAGAAGAATACACATGATGAATCAACAAAGGAGCGAAATATCACTATTTCCTTGGGAAACTGATTATTGAGTTATAACTGTACTCTATGCGAGTAAGTGGCTTTTTAAAAAAATAAAAAAAACAAGTTTTAATCCTGAAATGTTTATCTATGAGAGACTGGGGCTTGTTCACCTCAGAGGTTGCCGACCTTGTATGAGCACACAGTTCTGCACTCCAGGGGGCCACCCCCCTCCCACACTAGGAAGGGTACGCACACTGGCTGGGGACACGGGCTCTGGAGGCTGGCTGGGTTTGAATCCCATCTCTGTTCTGTGTGTTCTTGGTGAGCTGCTTAACTTTCCTCAATTTTTTTTTTTTTAATCTACAAAAAATGGTAGTATCTATCTCACAGGTTTGTTTGTTCATTTGTTTCTTTTTTGAGAATTAGATGAATTTCCAATGGACACACCACCGAAGAACCTACATTCTAGGGGGTGTGAGACAGTAAACAATACACTTGATTAATATGTAAACATATAGTTGTTAGCAAGTGATGGCAATGCAAAAGAAGCAGAGCAGGGGAAAGGGATGGAGACTGCCCGGTGGGAAGGGTGGCTAGAGCTGCGGGAAACAGGGTGGCCGGGGAGTCACTGAGATAAGACCTGACGAAATACTCGAAGGAGAGAAGGCAGCTTCCCAAGTAAATACCTGGGATAAAGGCCCTGAGGCCCTGGCTTTGTGTGTTCTACAGGCTCCAGAGGCCTCTAAGGCCACAGCACTGGGATAGGGAGAGGGTGTGAGAGGTCTAAGTGAGGCCAGATCACTAGGGCCTCTAGGCTACCTATGGCCTTTGGCTTCTTGGAGTGAAATAGGTTTGAACTGAGGGATGACAAGACCTGATCTGCAGTTTAAAGCTGCTGTATTGTAAACCGCAGCAGGAGAGTAAAGAAGAAGCCCAGAGGCCTTTCAGGAAGTTATTCACCCAGGTGAAGGATGGTAATGACTATGTTTGAGATAGTAGTTGTGGAGTGTGTAAGAAGCTATCAAGTTCTCTATATATTTTCAAAGTATAAGATATCCTAATAGACAGGATAACTCTCATATTTTTACTGTAGCAAATTGGAAACATATAGTTGTCACTAACCGAGAAGCCTATGGGTGAAAATGGTTTAGAGAACAAGATCTTCAAGAATTCAATTGCAGTGATGCTGTTTGAATGGTCTCTTAGACAGGCAAGTGCAGAAACTGATATAAGGTTCTGAGGTTCCAGGGAGTGGAGAAAAGAAATTGGACACTGCCTAAATATAGATTGTGTTTAAAGCCTGGAAGCTGGTTGAGATCATCAAGGGAAGAAATAAACAGGACAAAAAAAAAAAAAGAAAGAAAGAAAGAAAAGAAAAAAAGAATTAAGGTCTGAGCCCTGGGGCGCAGAGATGCAGTAAGATCAGATTCTTTAGAAATTCTGGCACCTGAGGCAGCTTAGTCAAAAAACTGATAAGGATGGAGCTTCAGAGCCCTTTCAAAGGCCCAGTAAGATGTAAAATTTGCAAAAGATGTTTTAATCATATCTCATTTAAGATCACTATCTCTTTCTGCTGCAACTTCTCCCCTTTGAATGGGGCTTTCCCTTGGGACAGAGGATCCATTTTTCTGAAACCTGGGAATGGCTTCCAGGATGAGTTCTAACTCCCATGGTACCATTTCAACTAGGGCCCCAAAACTACACTATAGTGTAGAGCCAAAGCTTGTGGAGACTCACAGCACCCAGCACCAGATGCGGACAGGCAAAGGAGGGAAAACGAAGTCTGAGATGTAGGAAGCCAAGGCTCTTCTGAAAAGTTCTTCCAAGAATCAGCTATGTATCATTGCGACTGGAAGATTTCATTTTCTTGGACACCAAGTTAAAACAGAAGTTCTCTCTTGTCAAAAATATTATAGAAAGTGCAAAGTGCTTGTAATTATAACCACCTCAGACAATTTTTTTTCCTTTTATGGGAATTGGGCTAAGTAGAATTTATCAGAATTCTTGCGGTTGTACAACACTGTGGCAGTATTACAATGAGTGTATCTATAATAATTCATTTCTAAAAGTAAAGTGATAGAGGTTTTTCCAAGTTTGATAACAATTCTAAATTCTTAGCAAGTCATGAAAGTGAAAAAAATCTCATCAATAAGAAACAAAATTTAGAGGAAAAAATTATTGAGGAAAGTGAATTATCTTGCTATATTCCTTATAGAAAATTATACTGCAAAATCATTTCAAATGAAGTGATGAAAAAATATGTAGCCAAAAAATATATATATAGGTAAAATAAAGGATTATAAAGGTTTGTCTATAAGTTAAATAAATAAAAATTAACTTTTGTTATTTTTCTATTTATTTTTTCTGATACCTGCTGCTTTTATGTGTTTAGTTTGTTATAATTTCTTTTCTCAGTCTAAATAGATATTTATTTTTGTACTTAATTTTGTGTTTACAGTTTTGTATTTTTTTCTTAGAAACTCAAAAAATCATATAAGCTTCAGGCACCACAAAATATGAACCCATTCCCACCTGACACAGAGTAAGCACATTATACACTAAACATTCTTCATTCTCCTCAGAGTTCACCCTCCTCACAGGCAAGAGTTGAAAACTGCCATCTGTCCCCATGCACATACTCTCTTCTTCAAGGAAACATGGTTTTCTATTCCAAGAAGTTGACAGCCGTGTGCACACGAGCGTGCATGTGTGCGTGCACTTGTGTCTGTGTGTGTGTTGGACAAGGGTTAGATGGGTCTTCTCTCAATTCAATATTACCTTCTAGGAACCTAAAAAATATAAACCTTGTCTCACCGTGGTAGTATACAGGCTATTTTCCCTTTGTTGACTCAAGATTACATAAGAACCATTAGCTCCATCACATACTCTTCAATATTTATATTTGTACTATTTGAATGCCAGTCTGCACTTAAATGCTACACATTCATAGATGCAGAAACAGGGATATGTCCTGTGTGTGGTACAAGACTGTGCACAAAGTAGGCACACACAAAAAATACTTCTTGAGTATGAAACCACAGGTCAAAATTCTCTACAAATCAGTTACCCTACAAATCAATTACATAATCAGATCTATTGATTTGATAATTATCTCTACAAATCAATTATTAAAAATATCAAAAAGGACCATACAGAATTGAAGAACGAATTGTTATAAATCACATGATATACATGCAAAACCTTAATATTTGCTACATTCTTCAAATATTGCAAATATAATAAAATGTACTAACCACCTGAATGAGTAGTAACTAAAATTTAAGAACAATGAAAATTGTAATCTTTCCCAGTCATTATAACTTGAGAAACCTTATAAAGAAAACAAGCAAAAAACAAAACCTTATTCTAAGTTTTAATCATCCAAGATGAGCTTGAGAACAACAATAAGTACAAATACTGCACTGCATGTTAGGTCGTCAGGCTCTGTCTGTGTATAAAACATTCCTCTGAGAGTATGGTGATAAATTCCTAATTTCAGAGGGGTTGGACCCTAAAATGGGACATGGAAGTAGCCCTCTAAAATCTTCCTCTCTGACGATTTTGGTAAAGAGATCAACTTCTTATAAAGGCAATGCAGAGGTGAGCTAGAACCCCGCATGAGGGCACAATAATTAGTAAATTAGGTTTAAATGAAGTTTAAATGCACGCTCCTAGATGAAAAAATAATCCAAGGGTCTTCAAAGACTGAGGTTTTTCTTTTTTCTTTTTCTTTTTTTTTAATCTCTGCCTAGGTGATTAGGGAGATTTTTTTTTATCTTGCCTCACAGGATTATATCTGGAATAAAGATTGCCTTTAGCTTAATAAGATGTCAAACTTCATTAAAATTTATCAAGAACTTGGGATAACAGAAGTCTTGAGCTCTGGGTTCCAGTCTAGAACTTTCGAGTCTTGAGTGGCCTTCGACGTGGGACTTCTTGGAGTCTCAACTCCCTTTTCCATAAAATAAAGAAGTTGGATTTCATCAAAAGTTCTTAACCTGGAAACCAAGCTCCTCTAAGAGGCTTATGAACAAGACTTAGAGAATCCACGATCCCTGGAAACAATTTGTGGAATTTTGTGTGCTCGTGCATTTTCCTGGTTAAGTCAAATTTTCAGATTCTTCAAGGATAGATTTTATTTTTTAAAAAGTTAAAAATACATATCTCTGAATTAGGTGATAACTAAAAGCTGTTTTAATTTAATTCCTAGAATTCTTTTTATAACATTATTTTTAATTTTATAGCCAAGAGTATCAGCCTCTGTTAATTAGCAATGCTAACTGACATATACTGCCTTAGTTTTCACTATGGACTAGTGAGGTTAGTTGGGAGTTATTGTGCTCTTTGTCGTAAACTAAGGAAAAAAGGTCAACTGAAAAGGAGCAAGACAATAATAAAATGAAAGGAAATCAAGTGGAATCAACTATATTCTCCATCTTTGAGCTCAAGTGATTTTTTTTCTCAGATATTTTTGACCTCTTGAGATGGGCCCTTCAATCCCCACCTTAGCCCCCACTTCCTCTTCAGTCTACGAGTTCAAGGAATATTTACACTGTTCATTGAGTGTCTGCACCCTAAAGACACGGAGTAAAACTTGAAAACGACAGGAGCTGGTTTGGATTTCGCACAAATTTATTCTTCCATAGAATAAGGCCAGCCTCACCCACAGGCAGGCTAAATGTCCTCCTGCTCCTGTGTAGTATGATATAGAAGTCCCCAGGAAAAGGGGCTGCCCACAGGCATCTTGTTTTTTGGCCCTGCCAGGTGCCTGCAATTCTCACATTAGTCACTTACTTTCATTAAGACACTGAAAATCTCCCTGTTACAATGCAAAGGTTACTTGGGAGGGGAAACAAATTAAATCATTAGCACAGATGAGTTAAAGCACATTAGCTTCGCCCTGCAGGTATTTAAGAAAGAACACATGGGATTGATGGCATGGCCTGGAGAGATATTCTAGAGATCAATAAAGACAGCTCCTTTTGGTGTGTGAACTTTTTAATGTTGCAAAGATTTGGACCCTCACATGACAGTAGTTTGACTTCTAGAACAGTAATAATCATTTAATCTATCCTTACAGTGTGCCAAGCACTGTATGAAGCACTTACATGCATGTTCTTTAAATTGCCTTGTGGCAGAGGTGTTGTAATCCCCATTCTACAAATCGAGAAAATGAGTGTTCAGGAAGGTTCAGTCATTTTGCTAAAATTATACAGATCAGGATGCATCCACATTTCTCAGTTTTCAAAGCTGGAGATTTAAACCTAGCATGTTTTACTGCTTCCATTTACAGAGAAAAAAAAATACATGATGTTAAACCTACTCTTCATTCACAAGTGTTTTTGAATAGCTTTGAATTGTATCAATGACAAGATATATGAATAAGTCTCCATTTTTTCATACTATAATCACCTTTGCTGAGACTATGGGTTCACAGTCCTTGTATTTCTCGAGGACATACGGAAATCTGGAACCCTCTCAATTTGGGGAATCACAACTCTAGATGATGTGCCACTTACTGGTAAACTGCCTCCCCTTACCCCACAGGAACTAGGAAGGTGCAAGGTGGCCTGTAAGTCTCAAGTGATGAGGTGAGAAAAAGCAGTGAATAAAAGAATTCCATGTCTCTCTCTCTCTTTTTTTTTTTTTTTACTCACTAGACTATGACATGAGGGGGAAAACGGCAACGTCAAAGACACTGTTGAAAACTGACCGTCCAGCCAGGAAATTGAGCAATGTCAGTAGAAGTCCGATTGGATGGCCTGGATGAGGGAAAGCAGGTGGAAGTCTCAAGCATGAAATGGAGTGGGAGGAGGCAAGTCACTTACCCAGCAACTGGAAACTGAGTAATATAAGACCAAGAGTAGGCAAGAGGCCAGGGCCTTACTGCTGCATTCAAGACAATCACAATGAGACTTGTAGAAAGGCAAGTTAATGTAGGAGCATCTAAATTGGTTCTATCTCAGCCTAAGCTCAAGCTCAAGATCAACCATTTCCCACTAAAAGGAAGGAGAGGAGAGGGAGGAAGGAAAGAGCAAAAGGCGTGAAAAAGGAGCATCCATCTGACACTATTCTGCCATTCGATTACCATACTATTTATTTCCTTCTCTTAAAAACAAACTTTTAAAAGGTATTAAGCTTGCTGTCTTCATTTTATGTCCTCACCCACTCCCTAGTCAGCGTAACTGCCGTTCACCACGGTCTCTCCAATTACACTGTCTGCCCAGGGCACCGATGACCTTCTGCTTGATAAAACATAAGGCCTCTCTTGAGTTCTTGGATCATTTATTCGACTTCTCAGGAGCATTTGACAACTTAGTTATACCTCTCTCTTAATTCGCAGTCTTGGTTTACCTCCTTACTTTTTGGGAGCTCTCTTTCGATCTTCTTTTCAGGTTCTTTTTCCCCTTTTCATTGATTAAATGCTTGTGCTTCTCACACTACACATTCTCCTGATGCGGCCTTGCCTCCTGGACAGCACTGTGCTAATATTCACTGCTAGTTTAGACCTCTGCTACGAGCTCGATTTCTACGTCCATCTTCATGTGTCTCTGCACCATGGGTCTGTATCCCAGATTAAATGTATTAGTCAGGATTAATTTCAACAGTAAGTGACTAAATTCAATATCAGAGACTTAAATGGGAGCAATGTTTATTTTCCTCTCACATTGGCAGCTGAAGACAGTAAGGCAGCTCTAAAACCATCAGAATATCAAGATACTTTATATCATTTCACCACAGGGTTATGATTCTAAAAAGAAACAGAAACAATAGAATATTTTTTAAAAAGTTTTATATATGTAAAATTGTGTGTGTGCATGTGCACGTGCATGTGTATGTATGTGTGTGTGTGTGTGTGTGTGAAATCTCTCCCTTCTTACTCCTCACCCCTGGGCACACATATTCACTCTCTCTCTCAATACATTTTTCCCTAGATAGAGAGATATAGATAGAAATAGAGAGATAGGTATAGATATATAGAGAGAGAAAGAAAGAGAGATGTATATTCTATGTACTATTCGTTCTGAGTCTTCAAAAGGCTGTTCGACAATTCCAGCAAACCACGTGTTTCAGAACGATAGGGAATGTGATAAGAACAGTGAATTCCATAAGCAAGGCCCGTTGCCACTCTGTTGCTGTAAAGTGAGCAACCTGATCAGAAGCAATGCTGTGTGGAATACTATGGTATATAAGTCATTCTGCAAACCCGTGGATGTTATTTCTAGTAGAAGCTTTGTGTGCAGAAAAGGCAAATCCATGTCCAGAGTAACTGTCTATTCCAGTAAGAAAAAACACTGTCCCTTCCATGATAGAAGCGGTCCAATATAAACAACCTGTTTTCAGGTAGCTGAATGATCAGCCCAGCCGATGGTGCCATATTGGGAACCCAGTGTTGATCTCTGCTGCTGATGGACTGAGCACTCAGCTGTGGCTGTAGCCAGGTCAGTCTTGATGAGTAGAAGCCCATGCAGCTAAGCCCATGTATAAGCTTCCTCTCTGCCACTATGGCCACTTTTTTTCATGAGCCCATTGGGCAATAAAACAGGAGGCTGAAGAAAGAGGCTAAATGATCCACAAAATGGCAAATTGGAAGCCAAGCCTAAAAAGGTGGCTGTATAATCATCAGGGTCCCAAGATACTTTATCTCATTGCTCCATTGTCTTCAAAATGCAGTTTATATCTCAGGGTTTAAGATGGCTATTAGAACTCTAGCCAACATGTCCATATTCCCAACAATGGGACTGAGGAAACAGGAAAAGAGAGAACATGGCTGGAAGAGGTACACAACAGGTATGCTCACATCCCACTGGCGAGAACTTAGGTCACATGGTCACACCCAGCTGCAAGCAAGCTGGGAAAAGCCTAGCTAAAACATGGGATTTTTTTAAGAAAAGGCAGAAAATGATTATTTGAGGCCAGCAAACAGTCTCATTATCCCGTTAACATGTTTAAAAATAAATTTATCCATCTCCAAACAAAAAAAGCTGTTTTCCCTCTTAGTTTCCTCTCTTAGTAAGTGGTACTATCTTTCCTAAATTGCCCATTTAGAAACCCTCCTGCTTTATGTCTCCTACATTTAGCATGGCCAAACTTTATTGACCCTATTTTTCAATACACCTAAAGTCTATCTCCTCTCCTGAAATGCGAATGCCACTTTCCTGGGTCTTATCATGACTATGGGTCACTTTCATAAACTCGCATGTCCTAAATGATCTCCCCAATGTCAGTCGAGCCCCTCATTCATCCATTTCCCACTCTAATGGCGAAGCCACTTTCTAAGCACAGATTGGATGACAGATGTGTCTGATCATTCTCCAATGGCTTCTCAAATCCCAGTCTGATCAAGTTCATGTCCTTTACTGCAGGCTTACTGCATACTAAACGCTCTCGCTCCGTTTTGCACTTCACAACACACACACACACATCCATAAGATGCTCCTAGTTCCTCAACTACTCTGGACGTTCTTCGGTTTTGGTTCTCACTTGCTGCCCATTACTTAGAACAACTCTCTCCATACTTAGTACCAATGTCCTAACTTCTAGTCATCTTCAAGGGTCAGCTCAGGTGTCATCTCCTCCAAGAAGCCTTTTATAAAGCCCACAGTTATGAAATTTTGTTTTCCTACAGCATTATTATCATAGGATTTTCCACGGTACATTATAATTAATTATCCTTCCCTCTTCCCCAGGATTCTGGAGAAGGAAGAGAATTATTTGTCTTTATGTCTCCAGTGCTTAGTATAGTGTCTGGCATATCATCCTTCTTCAATAAATAAAAGAGTTAATTGAACAGGATTCCAGATCTCTTGCCTATCACCCAGATTCTTCTCTGTCTGACCCCTGCGTACTCCACAGTCCTATTTGTAGTGCATTACCCTGATTCGTACCAGCTTGTCCTGACATTGCTGCCCATGACACACTAGACCAGAATGACCTACCAGGCAGTGACTTCTAGCCCGTACATGCCTGTCTACTGCATACCAGACACATCCATTCATAGTACATTTTCAGCCTGGATCTACTTGAAACTACTATATGAAACTTTATGCTCAATCTTTGTTCTTGGCCCCCTTCACCCCCACTCTTGGGAAATAGTATAGAAGACTTTATTGAATTGACTAATCTAATTTAGATTAGACCAGCATTAATTAACTCAAAATTATTTACTGCGGCCTTCCTGTGTGCTAAATACTGTGTTATAAACAAATAATTGCATTAGTAGAAGTTTAATTACAAATATTGAGAAGTACCTTCAATGAAATGAAGATAATTCTTCGATTGCGAATATCAAAAAACTGTACTTAGTTGGAAGTGGAGCTGAGGAAGTTTAGGGAGGGTATGGGGTAATCCAGAAAGTATCTGAAGTATAAACAGACATTAACTAGGTTGGGAAAAGGGATAATAATGAGAGGATCAAGAAGAGAGGGAGGACACTGAGACAGTGGGAACATATGTGCAAAGGCCCTACAGTAGAAGTGTGATGAGAATGGAGAGGTGGCAGGTAGACATCCTAGTGGAGCCAGGTCAAGCATATGGGTCTTCAGAACAATGGTAACTGAGGTGCTATCACAGGACGGGGGTGGAAGGAAATGCATGTGCTTGTTAAGCAAAAGATGAGCCCAGTAACTGCCAGACATGATAAGGAAGAATACATATGGCATGGTCTGTAACTTCAGGGGGCTTACAGTTAAGAATGAGATATCTGAACACAAACAGATATCAAGTAATAGCTGAATGATTTGTAAACGATTCAAGGAGCCACTGGAATTCAGAGACAGGCTCAATCATTCACTTCCTCTAAGCACCAGAATGGATAAGGCTTTTGACAAGAAAATGTACTTTATTTCACTGTTATGTTTACCTGCCCAGGGGATCTGTCACAGGTATTTTTCTTAAGCTAATAAATAAATCAGAGAGTTCCAAATGAGGAATGGGAGAGTCTCAAAAAGAAATTGTATAATAGAGTCTGTCCCACTCTGAAAAGCCCAAACAGGAGTTTTTTCCAGAAAGATTATATTTAATTAGCTCCCAATTTGCTTCTAGAAACAGAAGGGATTTAACAGTTTATGGTAATAATATGTAAAAGGTTGAAATGCTCTTGAAACATATGCCAAAATCTGCTGCTGAATAGAATGTGAGAAGCTATTGGCATTACTGACGCAGAAGGGGAGCGCGAGAAGAGTGCTCTGCTCTCCTGAAGTCATTCGGAGGGCAGCTGGCAGTGACCTTTAGGGTCTCTGACCGAACAAAGATGTGTGACTGTCTGCAGTCAGGCTGCACTATTCTTGGAAATACACTACGGCCACAGCCAGGCCCTTCAGGCGAGAATACAATTTTTATTGGAATAATAATAGCTGATTCTCAGTGCTTATTATGTACTGGGATCTGTTTTGCATATTTTATACTAATGCATTTACTTCTTAGGAGATTTGTACAAAAGTAGGCATTATTAGCTTCATTTTGTAAATGAAGAATCTGAGACACAGAGTAGTTAAGTAACTTCTCCAGGCCTCGTAATTAGTTAATAAAGGAGCTAGTTTAGAACCCAGGCAATCAGCCTCCGAAGTCCTAACTCTACAAATATGTTACAGTATTCTCATTTGTGTACCTACGTAACTAAAATGTTTAGCATAAGAATAAACTGTGTTTATGTGCATAAGGAGCTTAGAACAGTTCCTGGCACATAACAGTACCTGTGTTTGCTTTTGACACTTTTTTTTTTCTCTAGCTTCTTCTAGTCTGCTCCCGTTTTGTTTGTCTCTTTTACTTCTACTCTGGTTCCCTCTCTGTCCAACTGACTCCCAGCAACCGAAATATGATCTGTTAGTGTTTGTTCATGAGCTGCTTTTTGTCTAATTCTTCTAGTGAATGTTAGGGCAGGAGAAAGGGATGAGGAATTTGCAAGTACACAGATGACTTAAGAGAGAGAGGAGAGAACACTCCTGGAAACACTAAAACTCCACGCAGCCGCCAACACAGTATCGTGCTGTGTGGACATGAAGTATCCTAGGAAAGCCAGAAGCCTGAAAGTATCCGATCTGCTCCACAGGTCACAGACACGCATTTCTATACTATTTCCCAAGAGTGGGGGGAAGGGGGCCAAGAGGTAAAATAGACACGAAAACATGTGAGATACGGATTAATGCAAAGGAAATTCAGAGATATGGGAAGAGAAATCAGAAGCACGGGCATGACAGTGTAACCACACAGCTAATGAAAAGGTTATAGTTATAGGCGACAGGTAAGGTAATGACATATTGACTTGGGGACTTAGACTTGAAGGCAGGGGGTAAAAGATAAATTGCGTAATTACTTCCAGGATGAATGAAACGGTGATCTTCCAAAATCAAAGATGCCCAGCCTTGACTTCTCTCTACTAAAGAAAGAGATAATACCATCAAAAGACACACTGTTTTGTCAAAGGGTTAGCCTTGGGGCTCGTTCGTTCAGAGCAACGAGCTGCAAGTACAACTGACAGAGGTCAATGAAGGAGACCTTTGAAACTTCTAGAACGTCTTCTAAGCAGTGAGGCCACTGAGGGTAGAGGCTATAGAAGCCAGGAGTTCTGCGGATATTTTTTAATACACTGCCACTTTGCTTTTGTGCCCGTGAGGACAGATTGGTATTCTGCAACAGACCTTGATGGACAGGCACCTGGAGGAGAAACAGCAGCTGGAGCTGATAATAGAGCAGCCTGGAGCACGGGCACATTGGCTGTGGAAGTCCTGGTGGGAGGCACAACCCACAGGGGAACACGTGATCATCATGCCCCACGCCTCGCCCTCCTTCACCCTGATTAGCTGCGATGGCTGCGATCAGTCTTCAAGGGAGTTCAGATACGGCAGAAGAGCTCTAAAATCAATTCCTGGCCCAGGTGCACTTCTGGTCTCAAAGTCTATAAGAAGGCTTTCATTTTGTCTCCTCATAACATTTCCTAAAAGTGAGAAATATTGTAAGCTAGCATTTATGAAGTTCTTACTAGGCACGAGGCACTTTAGTATCTCATTTAATTCTCACCCCAATCCAATGCGGCAGTCAATTCTTATTAAAAACATTTCCAGTTTTATACATAAATAAATGGAGATTTTGAGAAAAGAGAAACTTGGCTATGTCTCACAGAACTATAATTCAAATTAGGTTCCATTTAATTCTAAAACATGGCCTCTTGTCCACTCTGCTCTGCTTTGAACCATTAGAGTGTTGGGTGGCAGAGGTTCTATTCTGAATTTCCAGTCATAGTTCTAGTCCATTAACAATTTCTACCCCTGCCCTTTGTATACCACAGTATGTGAAAGTTTCTCAAACGTCTGTAAAATTTCAACCCTCTAAAGAATGAAATATAAATTAGAGCAGGATCATTTTAGCTAGATCCTATCCAAAGTGCCTTATTTTTACCTTTCCAAGGATAATCTCCCAGGACAATTCCATATTTTATTAAAAGCCTAGTATTTGCTTGCCACTGTGTTTGCAGCTGCAGATACACAAGTAATAAGACACAGAACTTGGACATCATGAGAGGACTAATGATGCTCAATCACGAATCTTCCTTTCATACAAATACTTGTCCTCCTACTGCTTTGCCTCAGCACAGAGACTGCTGGAGTTTTCTTAGCTCTTCCTGCTCTCACTGGGGACACTCAGAATCCTCATCTTTTCACCCGTGAAGCAAAAGATACCCAAGGCTTGGGGACTGAGCCCTCCCAACTGAGCTGTGGTTGCCATGGACATTTTTCTCTCCTTTCCCCACTTCAGTCACTGCTACCACTGAGACCTCAGTGGGCCCTTACTCTCCACTCTGACCTAGTGCAGGGGGAGGAATTACTCTGGAAAGAGGCATGCTCATGGCATGTGAAACTGGAAAATTTAAATGGGCTCCATAAAAAAAAAAAATAGCATCAAGAACGAGAAAACAAGGTTTAAAACAGATTTTGACATTCATCTACATTCTCTAAAGAAATAAAATATGGCGGTCTAAATTAATAAACAGCCCATGTTTTGTAATATTTTTATGGAAAAGTGAATTTTGAATTCCTAACAACCAACTTGAAGACAAAATACATAAGACTCTTTCAGTAATTGTGAACTGGTTACATGTTACATTTTAAAATTTTATTTATTCTGTGGCAGGACGCAAATGTCTGAAAGTGGGAGAGACTGCCACTTAGTCTAATAGAAGATGGCAGACAAAACTCAGTGAGAATAGCACGCAGTGTAGATCCCCTGGTGAGTCCAGACGGTTCATATCAGGACGAAGCCAGCTCCGCCAGGGGAGCAGCGCTTCGGCCGCTACCTTCTACTCTGTGAAAAGAAACCTGAAGCACTCGCAGCACGTGTGTGAAGGCCGCCAGAAAGGAGAAGACCAACGGCCTTGTGCCTGTTTCTATGACAGCCTCACTTACTTCCAAAATATAAAATTACTGAGGCAGATTCATTAGGTTGGGATCATAAGGCAGACGTCCAAGAGAAACATTTTTCTCTCCATCTTGATTTCTACCCAAAAGAAACTAAGAATATTCGGTTAGAAGTCTTTGTCAAATGGTGCTGAGACCTCTCCTTTTCAACCAGCAGAAAGGCTACAGGCAGGAACCCCTATACATAATTTGTTTCCCCAATGGATAAGAACCAGATTAATTTGTTATTTTAAAATAGCAATCATGACAGCATCTAGCCTCTGATGACTGAGGTTGATCCTTTTTAAGAGACATCAACAGTCTGCTTAAATCCCCAAGATGTCTCCAGAACAAAAATAAGTCTCCTTTCAGATGAATTTGTTCCTCATTAAAGAATTACACAGCACAATCAGCAAGAACACAATGTCCGCCAAAATTTTAGATTGAGTGGAGTAGGGAGAAAGGTGTGACAGGATAAGGAAGAACAACATGGGAGAAAATGATAAGATAATTTGTGTAAAGTGCCCAGGATTTGTCAGGCATTTCAGAACTCACAATTCTGTGAAATGAGTATTTGCAAACCCGTTTTGCCAAGAAGTTGAGAGAAATTCTGAAACTTATCACAGATCATGAAAATGAGTGATGAAGCCAAGACTTGAACTTAAATCTTAGACCCCAAAACCCTAACCTTCCTACAATAGAAAAAAATTCAAGGATGGGACAAAGACTTTTAGTTCCCTACTGGGACTTTACGGTAAAGTTCACCAAGGCTCTGATGACAGAAATTGGAGATGTCACCTCGAGGTTGGCCAACTTTTTCTGTAAATGGTAAATATTTTTGGCTTTGCAGGACATGAAGTCTCTGTGCTGACTACACCATTTTGCCACTGTAGCATGAAAGCAGGCACAGACAATAGTGAGAAAGAAAAAAAAAAATGGATGGGACTGTGTGCCAATAAACTTTACTTACAAATACAGGCAGCCAGCTGACTGGGCCAAAGGACTGTACTCTGCCAAACCCTACACTAATTTATATATGAAAGAAATCAGAGATGTTCCTTCTAAAGTCCAGATCCAAACAGTGAAACCAATGCACTGAGAAGCAGTTCTGGCAAAAAGAGTCTCAGGCCAGTCCATGATCAATCGGACTAGCCTCCTCTTCCTGACTCTCAGTCTGAAATATCAACTATTTTATTCTAACACCTTACAGGGGCATAAAAGCAAGACAGGAGGAAGGGCACATTATAACCATGATCTGTCATTGGTGTGGACTTACTTTTAGGTGATATAAAATCACCTATTAGCAAGAAAATCTTGGTCTTCCAAGACTAGCAGTAGAAAATGGATCTCATGAGTGTATATATCTGTGTACTTGGAACATGTAAATTTTTTTACCTTCTGGCTTTGTTTTAAAAACTTGAGATAACTAGTTAATATGACTTCATTTTCTGTCTCCCTCTTGTTTTCTGTGGATGTGGATGTGTATACTTAGGATTTTCTCTGCTATCTGCCAACTGAGGGCTCTTATGAAGGAATGTCATTGCCACCATGAAAAAAATCTGTCTCATCTCTTTCCCAAGGATGGTCTTCCCCTCCATATTTCTATGCTCAAAATTCCTTCCCTGTGTTTGCTGATATCTGCCAGTCCTCTGAACCTGCCCATGTAGATCTACATTATTTCCAGACATGTCTTGGTAAGAGACCCCTCAGATAAACCCCTCCTGCTCTGGGGTCTAGGCACTATTCAAACAAATGCCATTTCATAACAAAAGGTTTTATCTTTGAACATGAGATTATCCCCATAAGTAGTGAAAGCCAGTAGTCCTAAAAAAAAAAAAAAAAAAAAAAAAAAGGCCATCTGATGCAACTGGATAATATTACAACAGTTTAAATTTAAACTCTAGTGTTATACTTGAATGGGAATATGTGCCCGGATTTTTCAAACCTCTCAAAATGAGAGTAGAGAGAAGCTCTGACATGAAAGTTCACTCCTGATATGACAAGCGACCTTGCCCTGAGCTTGACTATTCCTAAAAAAAGGCAGGTCTACACTCAGCTGATCCCATGAGAGGGGGGACCTCAGAGCCATTCTTCGAGAGAAAATAAGGCAACAGTAGCTCACTTGGTCACTGCTGATTTGCTTTCACTTGTGGAGATCCATTAACCGAATGGCTATTTCTCCTCTGATAGTCAAGAAAAGACCCAGCTTCCTTGAGGACTTGCAGGCTGTTTGGATGTATTTGCTTGCCCATCCCTGCCGTAAGAGTAAGCACCAACACTGCCTGGAATGGGGAGAAAAGAGAATGCTTTCACAAGAGATGCTTTTTTATTTTTTTCCCTCACTGGATCTCTGGAGGGCAGGAAGAGGCACTAAATTGTGCTTGTATATACACATTTTCTGTGAGACTGGTTGACTGTGTTAAGTCTCGCTCAACTAGCTTAAAAAAAAAAAACCTGAAAACTTTATCTTTAGAAAATTAAAATGTGATCCTTCATCAGACTAAAACAAGGCCCCTTCAATTAATCAATGTACCACATTAGCTCCCCCTGGACTAAAGTGACCTACTCCACCAAGAAATGGCTTATGAGCTGATGGATTCAGCAGAACTGTCATAAAAGAAAGATTTTGTTGGAAAAACACGTTTAAAGCAGGGCAAGGGAAGAATTTAACTAGGAGTTGGGTATTTTAGGGTTTGGAGACTAGCTTAGAATTCTTAATCTCCCTCCTGTATTGATTATAATTTTGTATCTCATTCTATACCCTTTTCACTTTCTCTACATTTGGTAGATATGTCTTTGGTGAAGAACTTTGTATATTCTTTGCACATATGTATTAGGCAGATAGATATATATAGATAGATATCTATCTGCCTATATATCTATAGATATGTATAGATAGATATAGATAGATATCTATCTGCCTGATATATATATATATATATAAGATATATATATATATATATATATATATATATATATATATATATATATATATATATATCTTAGGCAATTTCCTAGAAAGCTGATTGGCTGAAGCTCCATATCACCAAGAACCATGAGAAGAAGAGATCATCTTCCCTGTCTTGCCTCCTATAACAAAGGTCCCATGAATTATGAGTTAAGCACGGGCTGAATCTGGAAGAATTATGAATCTGCTTATAATGTGAAGAGAGATTTGGACTATATGAACTGTCTGACGGTCTTCTCCTATGAGTGGCTACTCCTGGAATGCTGATGTCATGGGATCCAGAATCACCTGTTAACCTGCAAGCTAAGTGAGTATCTACTTTATTATGCTAGACCCTAGGGAAGCCAGGCTTATCGAAAGTGTAATTCTAATACCTACAAGTCATTTGACTGTATTACTGATGCTATGTAGTAATTTAGAAAAGAATTAAAAAAGGAGCAGTGTTTTTAAGAGTTATTTTCCTTGCTTCCATTTTCAATATTTCTTTTCATTCTCATTCCTATGCAGTGGCTATTTACAAAACATCCAGACCTTTGCTTAGATGATGATGTCCATCTGCTCCGGGCACCTTATTTCCCACCTGAAGCCCTGATCGCCTGACAGTGACGTCATAGGCATTTCTGCTTGGAGTCAATTATAATTAGGGCTCCAGGTGAAAAATTAACATCAGGAACAGATGGGCCCATAAGAGGCAAAGAGTCTGTTCACATGCAAATTTCATCAGTACTTGAAGACTGAAGAAAACTGTAGAACACAGAAAGGCGCTGCCCAAAATTGCGACTTCTCATACTGTGGAATATTTGAGGGTGTCACATGCCCTTCCTCAGGCCATCAGGGAACATTTTCTTTCCTATTCATAAGGAAAGGTGGGCTGAGGAAAAGCACAGCAATGAAGCTATTAAAATTTAGAGCTTTTGCCTTTTAGCACAGGGATCTGGGTGGATGTAGCATTGCCGAGGCATAAAGAAGTGGGTGTTCATTGGTTTGCCTCAGAGGAAGAGCTGCAGCCCAGGTGCTGTCAATCTCGATTAGCTCCTTTAAATAACTTTTGTGACATAAAAATAAAAATGATGCAGTAGTGTGAAGTGGAAGGCAGTAATTACAGAGTCTTCTCAATGGATGTTTTATGTTACTGGGATCTTGCATTATTGAAATCACTGCCTTACTAGTTAAGTTAAAAATATATATATATAGTCTTTTGTTCATTTACATGGTTCCAGGAAGCCCACGGTATCAGGTCAGGACTTGTAGGCATGGGAAGTAAGGGAGGACAGAGGTGCATCTAAATTGGCCCTGAGGTCTTCTTGCATTGGCATAGCCCATCTGAACTCACCAAGCTCATCCCACTCAAATTTCTCTACAAACTGTCATTATTTTTTCTTCCCTCACAAGGTTTAGCAGACACTACCAGCACACAATGACTGATATCCATACTTTTCCCTTAATTACACTGAATATATTCTAAACCTTTGTTTTTTGTGATAGTTAAATGAGTCTCTATTTCTGTTGTCTCCCTCTTCCGATCTCTTCATACAAACTCCCAGAACTATTTTCCTAAGAGACAGTTTTGGCCATAGCTATTCCCTATCCAGATCACATCCATAGCACTGAATGAAAATTCAATTGACAGTACAATCTCTTTGAGAAAAGTTTGAAAATATCTACTGAAGCTGAATAAAGTGCTTAACTTTTGACTCAGCAATTCCATCTCTAGTTAGGTATATATGCGACAAAGACGTATACATTTTATTTATCAAAAGTCATGTACCAGATTGTTCATAACACCACTGTTCATGATAGTCTCAAACTAGGATATGAAAATGCTTATCATTGTAGAATGGCTAAATAAATCATGGTATATTCACACAGAAATGAGAACTAACTATAACTATACACAGCAATAATGATGATCATAACAAGCATAATTTTGAGCAAAAGAAGATACATTCCATTCATATAAAGAACAAAAACGAAACTAATCCATACTACTGGAAGGCAGGAGAGTGACTTGCTGTTCTAAGTCAGAGGGTATGAAAGGAAGTAGGCAAGGGGAAAGCTGATGGAGTACTGACAATATTCTGCTCCTTAATGCACATATTGATTACAGGGGTTTGTTCAATTTATGAGAATTCATTAAACTATCCATTTAAAAAATGTGTGTTTTCCTATACGTATATTATACTTCAAAAAGAAGCTGAAAAAAAAACGAAAAAAAAAATGCCATGGCATTCAAAGCTTTTTCTCAGTCTTGCACTGGGTTCCTTAACATAGGGAGCAGTGTCCTGTTCACTTTAGTCTCTCTGGCGTTTACATAATTGTAGTTGTTAAATAACTGTATTTTTTTTTAATGAAAAATAAATAGATGGAGGAATTTCAGAAAGATGACAGTTGTGGTGGCCACAGTCTCTAGTCTTTCTAAATCCCTGAATAAAAACAGAGAAACTAGACAGAAAAACTAAAAAATCTATGTTCAATATTTTCGACAAAGCTGGGTGACAAGGTATCTACACGAACCCATGATGGGACAAAAAACTGATGACGCAAGACCTATAAATATTGTTGGCATCATGTGAGAGAAAGCCGAGGAACCAACAGGTTATGTGATGAACCTGAGAACAGGAAAACTCCAAAAGAGGAAAAAAAGGGTTTCACTCAAAAGTAGGGTAGATAAACTTAAGGATTCTAACAGTAGTGAGTATAAGAGAAGCCCATGGAAAGAACCGATGAGGCTGGGGCAGTCCAGCCCTTGAGAAAGCATGAAACTGACTTGTTCTCCGTGAGAACAAACTGCTGTGAAAGGAATGAGAATGTCCAAGTAAAAGTGGGGAAGGTAACAGAACCAAGAAATCTCCGAATGCAATCCACTGTATTTTTTAAATGTCAACAAAAGCAATAGATGGAGCTTTGTAAAGAAAAGCTATCTGATTTAAATGTACTTCTAAAATTTCAGGACAACAGAAACTCATTAATTTGAGCATCAGAAAAGCTTGAGATCAAAGTCCATACAAAATTACTATGAAAACTAATGAAAGAGGGACAAAACGGAACAGAGTAAATGCAAATGATGAAAGAATATCATCAAAACATGCTCCAATAAAGGGTGGAAGTGAGTTAAAACTGGAAAAACAACCCTGTAGAAATTAGCTAAAATACATATAAAGTTATAAAACAATAAAAAATAACATAAATCATATCAGAAAACTCTAAAGTGAGGTGTAAATTCAAAAAATAAATATAAAAATATAGAAGGAAAGCCAAAACTATAAGGAAAACAAAAGAGAATGACCACAAGAACAAATGCCTTAGGAGAAAGGTGAAAAGAAAGAAAATTTCAGAAATCAAAAAGAAAATGAAAACAATAATTCGATAGAAATGGACAATTATTAAAGATAAGCAAAGAAGATCCAACATATGAAGAATAGCATTTTCTGAAGAAAACAAAAATAAAAGCTAACAAATACCAAAAATCTTACCTCATGAATCACTTTATGAAAAGAATAAAAGACTGAAGTAAACTGTCGAGAGAAGAGACTACATTCCTCAGGCTGTCAACTATCACCAAGACTCATGCTAATAAAATTCCTGAACTTTAAAGGAAAAGAAAAAAAAAAAATTAAACTTTTGGTCAATCTAGGCAAAAAAGTCATGTGACTTACAAGGGAAAGAAAAATCGAATTATCATATTTCAACAGATGAGTTATGCCAGAATACTACTAATTTATTTTACACATACAAGGAAAGAAAACATAAGACAAGGATTTTATAACAAACAAAACTGACCTTCAAGTATAAAAGACACAAATTGTTATTGGCATACAAGAATTCATGTACTATTGTCATACTGTCCCCAGAAGAACTTCCTAAAGAATCTACCAGATGGCAAACTTCACCCAACCAAAATTACTAAGGAAGTACCAACATAAGGACTGGTGATATGACATGTATAGAAAACTTAAAATTAAGACTAAATGAAGGTTGAAAGGGAGAATGTAATGACTACATGATCTGACAGTGTAGACACAGTATGACCTATAGAAAACAAGACTTAAGACAAGATTTAAAAAAAAGTAACTTCCTTAGTAATCATAATTAGAGGTGGTACTTGCATTGTCATTCTGAGACTGTGGTATGTACAAGGTAGTATAAAGCAAATAAGTAAGTATAGAACATTCTAATTCTATTATCCACTGTGTTCTTGAGAACAAAATTCTCATAAAAAAAAAAAAAGATACAGATGTAACTGTCAAAAACTGAAAGGTCTAATGTTTTACCCTTCTTGAAAGCTCGCAGGTGAGCACACCGATTTTTATAGATGCTGACAGAATACACAAGACCTTGGGTCAGAGACAAAGGAATTTATTACTCATTATTTTATCATGCATAGCAAGAAGTATGAACCTGATGTTTTGATTCATTCTCTTTGCCCCTCAAACCCTACCATGGTGACACAGAGGAGCTAGGTTGATGCTGCATATATAGCAACTTTGCATCACAGCTGGGTAACCTGGAGTTTAAGGGAACTGAATCTTTTGTAACAGTCTGCAAGCAAATCTGCTTATGATGATTAGTTTTCTGCATCAAACTTAACTAGGTAATAGTATTTAATGATTTAACCAAAACTAATCTACCTGTTGCCGTGAAGATATTTTACAGATACAGTTAACACCTATAATCAACTGACCTAAATAAAGGAGATTACCCTGGACAATGAGGGTGGGCCTCATTCAATCTAGTGAAAGTCTTAGGAGTAAAAACTGGAGCAGAAATTATCCCTCAAGATTGCAACATCAATTTCTACCTGAGTTTCCAGCCTATTGCTGGCCTGCCATATGGACTTTGGACTTGCTAGCCCCCACAACCACATGAGCCAATTCCTTACAACATTATATATACTATTGGTTCTGTTTCTCAAGAGAACCCTACGTGACACACTTGCCTTTGCCCTGGGGGAGATATTATCTTTATTACACTAAGCAGTAAACGAATCCACCCTTCATCCTAGAAGGAGAGATTATCTTTATCTTTCAAGGCTCTTTGCTCCACAAATACCCTTTAGCAGGTAGTCTAGAACCAAAAGGATCAGTAACTTTGCTCTCAAGATTTTCAGAAACATGAGAGATTCATAGAGATTTCCCAACAGTGACATATTAATTAAGTAGAAGTCTTCTAGTTCTAAATTTGACCTGGAAATATAAGTATGAACTCTCAGCATGGCATATATTCCTATTTTTTCCTTCCTTCAATGGAAAGTTTAGAAAAATGTAATGAAGCTAGCACCCATAGCAAGTTCTGGCTCTTGTCTTAAAATCCCTTTTCCCATTAAAGGACACTAAAGCTTCTTGGAGAAATGGCCAATTCCTGGCTCAGGCATAGAATGTCTTGACATAACAGAGTGAATGTAATATATCACAGACAGCCAAGGTGATGCCATTTCAAGGAGACTTTTACATGGGATAATTTGAACTTTAATAAAGTAACAACGGCAATGGATTCAAACTCAAGTTAACTGGTAAACTGATGATGATGACGGAACTAATTCATTGTCTTGAAACTGGATAAATAAAAGATAAGACATGCCATTATCCTGCCTTTCTTATATGAACTGATGGCACCATTAGATACTCAAGTCATTAGCCACAAATTACACAGCTAATCAGTGGCAGAAGGCAAAACCAGGTCCAATTTCCTATCTATTGAGTAAATCTTTATTTATGTGCTACATTTTAAACTTCTTATGTGCTCCTGACAATTGCACTCTTTCTTTACGGTTTGAGGTAAAAGATCTCAAGTCCTTTCCAGGTCAGAAAAAGGTTTTATAGTCAAATTGACTGTTTTGGGATAGTGGTAAATATCCCCCAAACCTGAATGGCTTAATTCCAAAGGAATATTTCTCACACCTGTTATCTTTCAGAGTTTTCCCAAGGTGTTCTCTGTAGTTCTCATGAACAGACGAATGGAGATGCAACAACCTTGAACATTGTTAGTTGCTTGTGCCAGAGAAAATAAAGCTCTAAAGGTTCTCACATATACAGTATATAATTAAATGCTTTAGCATGGAAGTAAATTCATCATTTGGGCTTATAATCGACTTGGAAAAAAAAAAAAAAGAAACTAGTTACAATCACAAGCCAAGAAATGCAATCCTACTATGCTCGAAAGGGAAGAAAAATGAATATTACTGGCAAACTACATTAATGAGTTCTGAACTATGTAACTTATCATCTCGACGTCCCTGACAATTCTATGTCCAAAAGCAGAGAAAAGACCAGAGTTGCCAATGTAATATATATCCAACGGGGCAAACCACAATGGTTCGTGAGCAAACCCATGCACTCAAAATTGAAATCCCCAAACTTTGTGTATCAGAAGAAAGCCCCAAATACCCCCAAAGTCATACAATATTAAACAAATAAAGACTCTTAGAAGGTTTAAGTACTTTCCATTTGACTCTGGTCTACCATCTTCCATTATAGCTCACTGAGGAAATGGCACAAAAGTTCTCTGCCTGCTTCCTCTGGCTTCTGTGTGTGTGATAACAGCATGAGAAGACCCACTGCTTATCAGAGAGCACCCATTCCCTTGGAATGTGCTCAAAGCATACAATAAGCGAGCATGCCTTTCTAAGGAAATACTGTGAAGTAGTTTCATTCATAAAAGCAAGTATTGACTCCAAAGGCAAGTGAGCTCAGTGGGTCAAAGTTATTTCCTACTCTAAGTGGTTAAGAAGAGCCAAGAAGTAGTTGGATCTTAAGTACCTATTTTGGATTCCTAAAAAGAATCCCACTGTCCAAGTAGCCATATCTATCTTTGCTTTAGGTCCCCATCTTTGTATTCCCACAAAGAACTCGGACATATCGGAGAAAGAGCCAAGGTTCTCATCAGTACACCGGGCTCTTCCTGTCTTCCTCTCTGCGCCCTTCTAGGACAATTCCCTTCAGTAATTCCCATCCCTTCTATTTTCTCTTACCCAACTTTCTATAAAATGATAATAATCTAATTATGGTGAGTGGGAAGATCAAGGCACAAAATGGTTTGTATCTAAGACTATACAAGCAAAATTAATTTTGTGAGTGGAGACTGAAAGGGAATTTTTAAAACGAAAATGCTTTTCTCTTGATTTTCTAAAATCTAAAATCATTAACACAAATTTAATTGAAAATCATTATGTAACACCAATATGTGTGTTACCTCTCAGGAACATTTCCATCTGAAAAGATGTCCCCCCCCGCCCCCGCACTTTCCTAGAACTGTCAAAACAGCATTATCTTGTGAATACTGGCCTCCTGTTTCCTCCTGTGTAAAGAAACCCAGGGAGATACAGTGTCAATTATTCCTCCAAACTTTTTTTTCCAACTCTTTCTGCAACCTGTACACAGAATATTAGAGGACGCCTTTCTGGGGGAGGACTTGCATAGAAAACAAGAATTGCTTTACCTGTAAAAGCGATGCCACACACCGAATTCTTTATCCCTATTCAGAGAATCACAAACATTTGGAACTAAGAAAGGTCTTAGACATCATTTCTAATGCAACCTCTGCCTTTTACATACAAGGGAGGTATCGCAGACACAGTGATTTGGCTAACTCAATGCATAATCACAGTCCCTTTCTCCTGCCTGTCTCTACCAGAGACTGGAATAGCTAAGTACTTAATTTCCCAGCCTCTCTTAAAGCTGGGCATTCATGTGATTTTGTCAAATGAGTGAATGTCTGCTGGGAGCTTCTGAGACGGCTTTCCCTTTCTCTGATAAAAGGGACAGGAGCAGAGGGCTGGTTCCCTCTCCCTTCTTCCCGCCCGAAATGCAGACTTAACGCCTAGAGCTAGGACTTGCATATTGCGACAGTAAGGTGAGGCCAGAGACTGCAGCGTTGTTGGCCCTAACTCTATTAAACTGAAACAACAGCAGAGGCTGCCAATGGTAGCTACCTTGTTACAGCAGAGAATAACCCTCTGTTTGATAAAACTACTGTTACTCCACTTTTCTGTTTTCTTGCAGCCGAAGTATTCCATCAGGAAATTGAATTCCAAAAAGGTAAGATGATTTAACTAAAGTCATGAAGCTAAATCATTTCCAGAGTGAGGGTTAGAATCCAAGAATAGAGACTCCCAACTAAACTCCCTCTCTACAAACAGCTCCTCAGGAGAAAGCATTTTGCTGCAACTACAAGTGAAAATGGGTTAAGCTGATTCATGAGCCCTCTGCCTAACTAGGTTTGTGGTCAGAAAAAAGTTGGAAAAGCACTGAAGGAGAAGAAAACATAAGAATGCTTAAGTACATATCATATAACATAATCTACAGTCTCACTATGGGGAACTAAAATAAAGATTATTTTCTTTTTCTCCCCCAAAGCCAGTGCCTATATGTATTTAAAACGTTCGAAACATTGATTTTAAAAATGAAAGATGTTTGAAATTTGAGTCTAGTCTAAATTGTTTTCTAGGTATGAGAGAGTATGAAAGAAAATAATGCTAAGAAAACTCACAAGTTCCATCACTTTCTAAGAAAATGGTCTAAGTTCTCTCTGCATTAGATGGCTGGTTTATCAGAATGGTTTGATAAGGCTACTATGGGAACAAAAATTCAGGATTTGAGAAAGATAAACCATTTCACCAAACTGAGTAGAAACAAAGCGGACTGCCAAGGGAGGATGATGTGGAGGACAGGAGGGAGGCTGACATATGGGTAAAATCTAGAGTTTGGCCAATGAGTATATGATTAAAAAAAAAAAAAGAGTGAGCGCTAAACTGCTCTTCATGAGTAAATGGGAATTAAGAGCATTTAAAAGAAGCATTAGGATAGGTAATCTGAAGGGACTCTTGGTAATAATACTAGGAGATACCTGAGCAATATGTCTTCAGACCGGGCTTACTGAGAAGACACCGAAAAATTATTCAAGGGCAGGACTAAAAGCTTTTTAACAGCATGGATGTCTACTGCTTTGTCCCATTTTACATGGACTTGGGGAGACAGGTGGGCTACAAACACATCCTTAAACTGACGGCACTGTAGAGGGTGGTGGGCATGATATTAACAAAGCCCTGGAAGACCACGGCTTCTCTGAGAGCCACTCATTTCATAACCTAAGACTGGAACCAAGTCATGAGAGGATGTGAAGAAACACGAACCCTTTCTCCAGATATACTAGGAATAGAATGCCTGCCCAGAGAGGAGATGATGGCGAATGGGAGGGAGGCTGACATCCGGGTGGAATCTGGATGACTTTGGCCAATCGAGCAACATCTCTGGGCCTTGTGGCCTTTGTCTTAAAATAGAAGAATTATCATTAATGATTTCTAGGGTCTCTTTAAGCTCTGAAACTCTGCAGATTTAGTTTTTAAACAACCATCCTGCTCTAATGGCCCTGAAGGAAAAGTTCCCAAAGCTTAGCAGGAGTCCCAAGAGTCTGAAGATCAAGTTCAGAAAATCGAACAGAAAGACAGGATCCAGAGAGCCAAATCTTGGTTCAGAGTTAAGAATCTGAAAGTTTAAAAAAAAAAAAAAAAAAAAACAGGAGTGAGTCAGGAATCAATGTAGGAAACTGGCAAATGAAAGGATCACATCTAGAAAAAGAGTGAATTAGTCAGGAACCCAAGCCAGGGTCTTGGTGACAGCAATGGGCTCTAAATAACGAATATTAATTTAAACATCTCTGAAATATCTCCCTAGCTATTTAATAGCTTCTCTATATCAGCTAAAGCAGAACAAGACCAAGTGAAAAAAGAAAAAGACTGCAGGGAAAAATAAATGGCATAAGTGGATCTCTTTCATCTCCAGGAAGGTGCCACTGAAGGAGTCAAATAACAATACATTCATATACATATATACGCATTTCATACCTATAAAAGGGAAGGTGTGGGTTGTCTTAGTGCCCTGAGTTATGGCGAGACAAACAGATGTACAGCAAGTCAATGGGTTGGTTTTGCCACCTGCATTGTCCTCTCGCCCAGCAGTTGGATTCCAGGGAATATTTAGCATAATACAGAGCAATGACTTTCTGCCCTCCAGTGCATCAGCAGAAAGTGGAAATTTACAATTGAATAGCAGTCAGTATGGGGGCCTATGGAGCAGAGCTACAGCAGTCAGATCATTATGTATGGCTCCAACAACAGGGCTCATTGTTCCCTTGTGGATTCTCAGCTGTCCTGGCAAGTATGCAGTCCCAGAAAAGCTTCAGAGGGGACCTTCAAATGTTAATGACTCCCTCTGAGTAACCACCCTGACCTTACGTATAGACGGAGCAAGCAACTTCCAACATGGCATAATTTCAGGGCCCTCCGAAGACCCTTGGATCAAAAATATTTCTGCTACTGCCTGCTGCCTGACCCAATGCCTGAAAATCTTCTGTAGAATTGTGTCTCTTTTAATTAAAAAACCATTCCCTGTACAAAAGTAAATGTATTTCAAGCCAGTGTAATCTATTAATATCTTAGTGAAAATTTACCAGATCCTATCTAATTTTAAATGACCAATTTTAGGTCAGCACGTGCACAGTGATACTGTAGAACAGGGGTTAGCTCCCAACACAAGGCTCATAGGCCAAACCTAGCACACCACGTTTTCATAAAGAAAGTTAACCTGGGACACAGCTATGCTCCTGTTTTTGCATATTATCTGTGCCACAGTTCAGTAGTTGGAACAGAAGTTATGTGGCCTACAAAGACTAAAATATTTACTATCTAGCTGGCCCTTTACAGAAAAATTTTGCTGACCTTCGATGTAGAATAACACACTCATGAGGAAACTGAAGCCCAGAGAGGGCAAGAGACATGGTCGAAACTACAGAAGTTATTCCTGGGGGAGCTGAGTCTCGACCATATTTCTGGACTCTCATCTTAGTTCCTTCCATTATGTCATGTTGTCTCCTAGAGTTGTTTTTACAGTAAGAATAAATAGGCCTTAGAATGAAGGCAGGCCTGAGGGGCCCTCCTAGGAACAAAGCACATAAACATGTGCTCCACGGATTTTGTGAGTCAGTTTGCTTATTCAGTGGGCTTTTGAGCTATTCTACAACTGGACAATGATGACAGGTCCTGAGTTTTCACTGCAGTTTAATAAAGGATTAGAGACTGGAGAAAAAAAACTCTACATATGAAATTAAAAAGCTGTGCATTGGGGAATCTTTAACATTTGACCATGGTTCCTTGATCAGAGCTCACAGAATCAGAGGAACTCTTCTGGTGCAGTGAGTGTATTTGTGTCAGTGTATAAGTGTGTGTTCTAAGGAGCTAGACTTGGTTTTTAAAAAATAAGTCTTATGCAGAACATAAATCGGTAAAAACGTATAAAATTAGAGATGTTTTAGCAGGTTTTTCTTGCATAGATGTCCTTAAGGACTTAAACAGAAACACAGCATCTATGGACTGCTTTGAGAAAGTTCCAACTTATTCTAATTGTTACCTTAGTTTACGCTGTCCCCAACAACTGGACTTCCAGCCAATACCTAAAGACTCCAGAGAAAATGAACGCATTAGTTCACACACACCACACACATCCATCCTATTATTGCACTGGTCATACTACTGGAAATTCCCCTGACTTTGAACTCAAATATCCCTCCCTATCACTTGTTTTACAGTCTTCTCTCCATCATTCTTCTACATTTTACTATTCACAATATGGTCCCTGGACAAGCAGCATGGACATCAGCTTGAAATAGGTTAGAAATTCAGGATCTTGAGCTCCAACCCAGGCTTAAAGAATCTGGATTTTAACAGAACTCCCAAATGATTGATTTGTACAATAAAGTTGAAGAAACATGGCTAAATCACAATAGACTGTCAAATTTCTTGAAGAAAACTATGAAAAATGAAGTTCAATGATCACATTTTAATCAAATAAGTACCAAATTATTCAATGGTGAAAACAACTAATAAATCTTTTAAAATAGTATTTTTTGAGTGTTTTCCTCTAGGCTGAGCACTGTATTAGAAAGGCACTGAACACCAGAAGAAGATGCAAGAGCCCTTGACCTCAAGATCTCACAGAGTAATGGGCGAGTCAAATGTATAAACAGCTATAAGTGATTTTAAAAAAAAAGTATAAATAGAATGCTGCAGGATTCCAAATATTATCTGGACACATTTGCCATAGAGATGCCATTTGAGATCAGAATGGAAGCATAGGAAAGAGTTCCCTAAGCAGATAGCTTTGAGCCAGCACGAGGGGGACATGTTAAGGCGTTCAGTGATAAAAGGGCATGTCATGTCTGGAGAGCTGAGGTGGGTGGATTCTGACAATGGCCCCTGCTTCCTAGTATTTGTAATCCTATGTAATCCCTTCCCCTTGAATGTGGGCTGGACCTAGTGACTTTCTCCTCAGGAAAAGAACAGGGCAAGTGATAGGATGGGACTCCCCTGATTAGCTTAAAATCATGTCACATTAGACTGACTTCTGTCTTGCTGGTACTCTCTTGCTGACATTCTCTCTTGGCCCCTGCTTGCTCACACTGATGAAGCAAGCTGCCATGGTATAACATAATCTATGAAGAGGTCCATAAAGCAAGGAGCTGAGAGTGGCTTCCAGCCAACAGCTCAGGAAGAACCGAAGCTTCAGTCCAACGACCCATGAGGAACTGAATACTGAAACAACCACACGAGTGAACCAGGAAGTGGATCCTTCCAAATCAGGTCTTGTGGCTGTGACCTTGTGAGAGAATCCGAGGCAGAGGTCCCATCTAAGCCACACATGCATTCCTGACTCACAACAACTGTGAGATAATATATGTTGTTTTAATCTGCTAAAGTTTGGGGTAGTATACTATTCAGCAATAGATAACTTTAGTAGGCTAAATGATGGTCCCCCAAAGTATGTCCATATCCTAAGCCCCAGAACCTGTGAGTTATATGGCAAAGGTTTTGCAGATGTGATTAAGAATCTTGGGATGGGAGATGGGGGGTGGGGTGGGGATATCTTGGATTACCCAGCTGGGTCCTAAATGGAATCACGACTTTATAAGAGAGACACAGAGGGAAATTTGACACACACAGAAGAGAAGGCAATGTGACTGCTAAGGCACAGATAGGAGTGATGTGTCCACAAGTCATAAAATGCTAGCAGCTACCAGATGCTGGAAGAGGCAAAGAACAGATTCTCATATCCAGAGAAAATATGGCCGTTCTGACATCTTGATTTTGGCCCAATGATACTGATTTTAAACTTACCACCAAAACTGTGAGCAAATATATTTCTGTTGTTTTAAGTCACCATATCTTTATTACGGCAGCCATAGGAAACTAAAACAAGGCACAATCAGGAGTATTGACAAGTTTAATGTGGATGGTGTGTAGGATACACTGGAAAACTTATAGACAAGATGGTTCTGAGAAGGCAGACTAGAACCATAGTATTAGCACCCTGTGGTGCTAAATACATTTAATCTCATGAATCACTGACAGCTAACTCCTTGGGGTGAGAAAAGAGGAGTTAAGCAGAGGAAATGACCTGATTAGATTATTTTGAAGCTGACGCCAGTGGAATTCTGAGCATGGCTAGAACAGGGCAGGCTGGAAGTTCTTCAGGGAAATTAGAGCAGCTGATTGTGTGAGAACTAACAGAAACCTGAGCACAAGCACTAGAAGGACTTCATTCACACAAGGCATTTTCCTCAAGAGAGTGAAGAGAGAAATAAAACTCGGGTGTAAGGCAGTGGTGGTGTGAGGTTGGGGTAAGAACATTGAGTGGCTAGAAGCAGCTAAGGGTACCTGGAACCTCCAAGTATTCCACGAACAGACCAACCCACTTCAAAACCATGCCAAGGGTCAGAGCTCTAGACAGCCTACCTGGTCCAAACAAAGGAACGAGGCTTACGGGCAAAGACAAGAAGTAGAAGCACTCACTTCTACTTGTGGGTCAACTAAGTCAGTGCAATACTTTGTCTTCAAGGGCTCTGAGGAAACAAAGAGGGCTCCAGCATTGTAAGGAAGCCTGTCCGAATGCTGTGGAGAGCAAAGCCAGGCAGACGACTTTGATTCTGACCTATAGTAAAACTAAAAGCTGAGTGGTATGGGGTCAAACAGAACTTGTTCAGCCAGTTACAGGTTGTGTGGCCTTGGACTTGTGACTTAGTCTTTCTGTGTCTCAGCCACTCCGTTTTTAGATCTAAAACTTGGGACTAACAACATTATAGTGTGATTATGAGGATAAATATGGGAAAATGGGGTAAAACATTTTTTAAAATGTCTCTCAGTATGACAGCTATTAATATTCAGATAAATTTCCAAACGAATATGATATAATATAATATAATCATATATTATTTATATATAATTATTTGTATATTAATAATTTATATTAATTTTATTGACATCAATTATTTCCTCATTTAATTTTTTCTTGATTTGCATAATATCTAGTATGAAACTACAGGTTACCAAGTAGATATATGTACAGGGTTTAATAATCTACCTATACAACAATGTTTAAAGAATTATTTAGTTACAGATATACATAGATCTACTAATAAAATATAAGTAATTGTATATAAATTATATTTTAGATAAATCACAAAATATACAAAGATTAATATTTAACTGAACATTATAAATCTACTTATAAAATATTAATCTCTTGAATTAGCTTTGAAAAGGTAAAATTCAACTTATACTCCTGGAAAAAGTTTCTAAAAATACTACTTTTACTTAAGTATGAATTATTAGCATTTGGATAATATTTCTCTAATGACCGAAGAAGCTTAGGTCATTCTGAATAAATTAACCAATTCATTGACCTAATAGTTGATTTCAATACTTGACTTTTTTCATATGAAACAATAATAATAGCACATATTTACCTACAGTCTTTTCCAAATTACAGTACTCACACAAAACCATAATTCCTAAATCTGTGCTATGCAACTGAAATTGATTTTTTTGAACAGCACTCCAATGAAAAAAAATAGGCTCAATGAATGAAAAATTCAGGGAAGATTTTGGCTCATTTAGGAAAACTTTAATCAGAAGTGCATCAAATAGAACAGACTGCTTCACACTGCGGGAGCACCCTGAGAGGGATCAAGTATCAGCTATATGATCATACCCCTTGGAAAAGATGTTGGAAGGAGACTCCAGTAGACTTGGGTAGTCAACTTGGTACACTGTTAAGATCCACCCCCACATTCAAACACATTATGATTCAATGTCTATTTTTATAGCCATAAACTACATACTACTGGTTTGTATACACCAGAAACATACCAACAGAAACATAACATCCAAGATCTCAATGTCTCTTAACTGAAAATTATAAATTTAAAAAAAAGAGAGGCAATAAGAGAAAATACAAACTCCCCATTCCTACATTCCTACCCCATTCCTGGACTTACCATCACACATATTCCCATTCGCCTATTTTACTACCCAAACGCTAAGCAAATTATGATTAAAATTTTAAAAATTAATAAAGATTTTTCTAAGCTGCTAACCAACACATAGAAACTATTCAAAGGGAAGATTTTTGTCTTAAACTGTCCTAAATATCAATCAGACTCTTATTACCCCAGTATAGTTCAAGCATAATAAAAGAATAAAACAAATGTATACTTCCAGGGGCACTGACATTTTCACAGAAGAAAGGATGAGACTTTAATGCCTTCTTTGCTTACCAACTTTCTCTTGATGCCTTTTAATTTTACAGTTAGTGGAAATGTTTTAATCTCCTAAATGTCTGGGCTAGCCCACTAAGTAGGTCAGGTATAAGGAGAACTGTATCTGAAAGGAGTATGCAAAGATGGGAGGTACCCGGTGGTGTTAAATGCCAGGAGACATCTTGAGAACACCTGCCAACAGGAGAAAGTCAAAATTTTTCAATAATCTATTAGTTTAGTTATCTGAAATTGCCATTTTTGAAGGTCGAAAAAAGAATGAAAGTTGGGAAGTTCACATGGCTCAAATTAAAAAAAAAAATTAAAAAGGGGGTATGTCTTTGAAGCTGTATTTACATGGAATCTGCACAGATGTATTTGGATAATATGTGTCTATGACCATACCATCCTGAACTCGCCCACTCTTGTCTGATAACATGCTTATTGAAGGTAGCTTTGAGGAACTTGATGTAGTTTGTGGGGTACCCCAAAACTTCCCAAACTTCTTGTCACCAGTAGGAGTAAACAGAAAAATTCAATCAAAGATCAGATGCTATAGAGTATTAAAACTAAAGATGCAAAGGTGATACTGGAAAAATTTGGTTGAATACTTAGTAATAAAGTGAAAAAAATAAAGCAAATGTTAAGTAAGAGGAATGTAGGGTCAGAAATTAAGGCTTTAAAATTTTTTTCAGACTTCCTGCTAGAATGACATATTTATCATCGGTCTAGTGTTCTCCACAAGCTATAAAGGTAGACTACATGTATTAATATCCACAATGAAGGGCCTCCTTGTAGCCACATCTTTTGTCGTGAAACTGCGTGGTCTCTACCTGCTCTTCTGGGCTGGCTGAAATTTCACATAACATGGCCCTACACTTTTCTAGTCTCTCTCTTGCTCAACTTGGAAACCTGATACTACTATGAGAACAAGGTGAACTAGCCTGCTAAAGGACGAATGACCACGTGGAACAGAGCCACATGTCCTAAACAAACTGCCAGCTGATCACAGATGCATGAGCAATCCTATCTGAGAAAAATCAAGTTAAAAATGACAAACTACTCATGTTTTTAAGTTGGCCCCATAGTCAGAGCTGGTATTTTTTACCACTTTCTTCAACTACCCATATTCTTTATTTCAGATGGCTGAAGTAAGCACCTTAGTTTGCCATGGTTCCTTGCTTGGTGAAGTGGCCCAAATCTTTACTCTTAAACTGTCTGTACCATTAGCAATCATAACCGTACTGGGTTATTTAGCTTTCCATTGGCTTTAGTCACAGGGCATGAGAATACTAAGAAGCACCCAGAATAACCATTTGTAGTCCAAAGTCTTGCTTACCTCCACTTAGAGGTAACAACTCAATTTCTCCTTGATAACTAAAATTGATTACCTTACTCAGTACAAGTAACATTCTTCTTTGCCTATTGATCACTGGTATGAAGAACCCAAGTGTCCAGAAGACAGTCTCAAAATGCAGTTTATTTATTTGATTGAACTTTTGGTGTCTCTTCTGGTAAAAGCGTTCTTCACTTGGGAACTACCTTCTAGATCAGAAGAGCCCAAAGCTGCAGAGAGGAGAAGTTAAATATTGGTGAATCTAGTACTAGGAGCTGTAGTGAGAAAGTTCACTTCCATTGGTCATTCCTGTTATAACCAAATCCAAGAATCGTGTCTATGAGATAGTACCATATATTGGTCCCTGATTTAGAGCATATAACACATCCTGCCCTGCTAGGTGTTGCCACCCCAGCTAGCACTCTTACTGAGACTTCAAAAGTCATTCCATCATCCTCTAAGACCAGCTGCTTCAGGAAATATGGTAATACCAGTGAATTCCATGAGCAGGGGCACCTCGCCATACTTCATTGGTTTTAAAATAAATGCCTTGGTCAAAAGCAATGGCGTACAAAATACCATGACAGTGAATAAGATATTCCATAAGTCCAAGGATGTTGGTTTTAACAGAAACATTATGAGCAGGGAAAGGAAATCCATATCCAGCATGTCTACACTAATGAGAACAAAGTGCCTCCCCTTGCATGATGAAACTAGTCCTATATAATCAAGTTTCTATCAGGTAGCTGATTTATCCACCCAGAGATTGCTACCCTAACTGGGATTCGGTATTTGTTATCGGAAGACTGGATACTCAGCAGTGAGTGTCAACCAGACTGGCCTTGGTGAGTGGAAAAACCATCTTGCTGAACAAAGGCATGACCTCCGTCCCTGCTATGGCCACTTATTTCACAAATCCATGGGAAGAATGGGGTAAGTAGGCAAATGGGCTGACTGATGTCCAAGGGATGAGTCACCTTACCCACTTGACTGTGAAGATCCTCCTTGCTCCTTGGCAAGCTTTTACATGAAAACCAATTTATATTCACTTTCTGCCCACTCAGTGAGGTCTACCCATTTACTTCTTCCCTAGACTTCCTTGTTACTAACTTTGCTCTAGAACCACTTCCAGTTCCAAATTCTGTATCAGTTAAGATTTAGTCAGACAAGGTAAAATTCTAGTAGATAAAAAGCAGAATGGAAGGAAAGAATGAAGGAAAGAAGGGAAAGAAGGAGAAAGGCAGGGAAATGTCAGGGATTTATCTTTGAGCAATTGTGAAAGCTGGTTACATACACTGTTTGAGGCTGTTATTTACACATCTGGTTCTCACGTCCAAAGGTCAGGCACTTGGGAGAAGAAGGACACACAGCAGGGGAAACAAAGACAGTCTGAACCTATGAGGGTGAGCAGTGAGGACAGACTGGAACTTGCATCAGTAGCTCATCCTTCTAAGACTCTTACTTGGATGACAGGGAGTCCCTACAGGAAGAGCCAGAAGCTGTGATCACAGAGCTGAGTACTCATCTGGCCCAGAGTCATGAAAGCTGGAGAAAGAGACTCACTGTGAGCTGGAGGAGCTATGGACCAGTTGCTGCTGGTGCCAATAAAGTGACCCAGGAGATAAGCAGTAACCTGGAGCTACTGGTCTTATAGAATGATGGAATGGATTTTGATGTCCCAGGAACCCTGAAAGCTGGGGTGGCAACATGTAGCAAGGCTGGGAAATGTCACGTAGGATGTGTTACGTGCTCTAAATTAGTGACCGATATATGGTGCTATTTGTACTATGGACAAGTTTCGTGTTACAGCATCACAAGCTCAGCACCAACTTTCTGAGCACACAAAGGAGGCTTCATTTCCATCTTCCACCTCTTGAACAAAATGCTGCTCATGGCCCACGTGGACTGGAAAACTCAAGGAAAGGAAATCTGGGAAACAGTTCAAGCTGACCTAAGTGACACACTACAAAGTCAACATCATAGACCCTAGTTTTTTTTTTTGTATTCTTGTTTGTTTTCTCACAATTGCTATCTGATATAAGCTCTTAAAGGCTTGGTCTCTGCTTGGGCATCAAGAAACAATAAATAAGCAGATTCCAGCAGTAGTATTAATTATTTTTCTCCGGAAATCAGAAACAAAGTGTTAAGGTTATTGAATAAAATATAATAGTTTTTAGTTCATAAAGATAATTTTAAAATTTAAAAATAAGAAACTAATAATACTAAGAGTAAAAATAAAGGAATTAGATAAAAATAAACCAAGACCCATACAATAGCTTACTTTCAATAACTTAAATTTCCATATGTTTCTTCAAAATTTTTTCTTTCCTATTGTCTCTGAAAATTACTCTTTGTATCCGCTTAAAACTGTGAATAACACCAAATCCATCAACTTCCATCTCTTTGTGTTGTCATAAGGTTTTTTCTTTTTTCTCTCTCCTATCCCTTTCTTCAGCTCCGGACTTCAGGTGCATATAAATTAATTTTCTCTGCTCCTGAGTTCATGGTACATTAACATTTTTTTTTTTTAATCTCAAACGCTCTTTTAACTTTTCTCAATATTTGGGTTTGCTTTGTCACATATCTCCAGGCTTCTCCCTCCTTATCCTGCCCTAGTTCCTTAAGATAGGTTGGGAAAGCGAATGGATTAATCCCAGTGTTGGGATGAGGTTGAGTAAAAGTGAAAAGGGTTGTATGAAGACATCATTTATACCAGCATTTTGCATGTGGTTGAGTTACACCTATGTATATAACTAAATGACCTTTTACACTTTTTAAAATTTTATTTTTGAAGTTTACAAATTTAAAAAATAAAGACATATCCTCAAATTCTTCTATCCTTGAAACACTAGACTTTTATGTAAAGATAACATTTTTAGGCATCTTAAAGTAGATTTTCCTCCTTTCTTTTTCCTGCAAGAAAACTGAAGAGCTTTTTCTAAAAAAACGGGGAAATAATACTGCTTAAGAAATTTTTATCCCCCATAGTATAATGAATTCTAACTACCAGGATCAATTTTATGACCATTACATTACACAGGTGAATACATTCATAAATACAGAAAAGGCTTTTTCTCACCCAAATATCCCAATCACTAAGTGCAAATTTTGGCACTCTGAAATGGAAATAATTTGATTGAGGAGGATAGGAAGGTAGTCAAGAGAATGGTAATTTGGGGAAACAAGCTTATTTGGTGGTCTGTAAAAAGGTTTTTCCTGTGTTTACTTGCTGTGGAATTTAATAAGCTGTCCATCAGCCCCGGAAGCCCATAGATGGTTCTCACTGGGAATGCATGCCCACTCTCTCAGGCTGCATATGTTGACCTAACAGACCTATGGTGAGTCTCGTAATTCTCACCAGTTGTCTGAGGTGAGACGGGGCAGGTGAAGTACCTGTACTGGAGACAGCCAGTAAACAGGGTGGAGTGGGTCCATGGGGCACACGCATATTCCATTTCAGGACAGACGTGCTCATCACTCTAGCAGTATACATAGTTGGTGGCTGACAGCTCTCAGTCGAGTTCCTCTATAGCAATTGACTTCAGCCCAAGAAAGCCATCTCTTTTTCACCCAGGGCCAAAGCTTCTCCCAGAGGATGACTCTCACCCAACGCCTGGTACATGGTATGGTGAGGGGATTGGGACATTTCTCCTTTACTGCACAGGCAACAAAGACACAGCCTCAAGGCCCTATGAATCACATGCCTATGGGAAATTTCTTTTAGTCACTGTTTTTCCTAAAAGCATGCAGGTTTTGCATTCTACTCTAAGATATGTCCATTTTATGTGAAAATATTTTATACTGTTTACTATCTTCCTTCTCTAAATTATCAACTAAAATTAACACTCCACAAAGACTTATTCTGCGGCTTTACGGACTCAGTTTAACACCAAGAGTAGAATCTCCTTTTTGAAAAGTACAGATGTGTGGTAACTGGGCCTCATCATAACTGGGTCAGGTGGAAGAAGCTGACTGGGAGCTCAGTTCTATTTATGACAAGTGACATGGATATTTAGCATCCTTAAAGGCTTGCATCAGCCATGTTTTCAAGAACCGCAACATTCCATGACAATGTAGGAAGGATGCCTGCTAGTTGTTTCTGAATCATATATAAAAATGTTAAATGGAGTTGGGTTTCAATAAAAGAGGTAGCCTGACGCATCCACATCTATGTACTGTTTTTTTTAATTCTCTATAAGAACAATTTGGTCAGAATTAGCTTTTGCTCAGATTATGAAGTTGGAAGTTTGTTTCACAACTGCAGCATCCCTCCGATGTCCCCTCGATAGGCTGTTATCCAAATTACTATAGCCTCTCCCCGGGTGCTTCATGCATCTTACCTGCCCTGCCTGTCTCTACTTTGTCCACCCTCAACACGCACACACACACACACACACACACACACACACACACACACACCACACACACACACACACACACATTCTGATCTAATGGCTGAGTAAGGAAAGCAACAGTCCATCAAACAATGAGTAAACAAATCTCCAATTACCCTCTGGGTCTGTGCAGTACTTTGATCTTTGGGACTAGATAACATCTATATTTAGATTTAATGCCTCTTATGATCTTCTAAAGAGATACCGATCACGAAAGTTCTTTATAACAAGTAATAGAACAGGACAAAAGACAGAGTGATAGAATGTGTGACTAAAAGCAATGCAGAGAAAAGTAGGGACACGCTTCCATTTGTTCTCTCACGGTAAACCTGGGAGCAGGCTAGGGGCTCACAGTCGCCCCACTGAATGTGCCGAAAATTAAGAGGACTGTGAGAAGTTATTGATCAGCCCAAGACGCAGTCACGCTGCTCTGTAGTGTATCTGAGATTCTGAGTCCAGAATTTGTATGTGAGTGTACCTTTCACTTCAGTTCACCTGTTTTTCAATAAGTAATTTATGACAGGTTGTCTATGGCATTGGCCAAGTTACTTCCTCACTCTGAATCTTATCTTCAAAATGATGGCACTGGGCAAGATGACCGATGAGGTCCCTTTAACACTAACATTCTGAAATTCTATTATTTCTATAACATAGTTGGGACAAGCACACACACATCCCCTCAGTTCTCATTCTGTGTTCATTTCTACAATACTTAGAATTCCTCCTTAGGCTCTGTGGAATTCCCCAAGGCAGTGATAGATGACCACGACAGGGAGGAAGGATGATGTTCACCTTATCTGTCTACGTCTCACTATGACTGATGACAGGACACATGTTGCTTAAGATCTGATGGTGTGAAGGTGAGAACAGCTTGGCCTCTATTACTTAGCAATAATATTAGACAGTCTAAAATCTGTTCCGACTGCCCAAGAACCACACGGAGTGAGTCATTTCTTGCTCTGAACAATTTCCGAAGGATGATTGATATGTCTAAGAAGTAAGCCAGATACTGCCTTTGTGTTGGATAATGCAAACATAAAACTCTTAAATTTTTAAATTAAAATTCAAACAGCAAAAGAGATTTAGAATGTCATTGCTTGTTATGTAAAACCTCCTAGTTATCTCAATGCCCAGAATGTTTAATAATAATTTAACCTAGCTCAAGAGATCACTTGCAAAATTATTCTTGGTTCTCCATGAACATATTTCTCTCATTTTGTCTTGGGTCATAGATCTGGGTGATTCAAAAGTTATTTCATGAGTTTTCCTGAGTTCTTGGATAAATTAAAGATTTGTTTCGAAGTCCAATTTTGAAAGAATGAGAATGATTTTATAGTATGAGGGATGAGGTATGTTTTATAAATATTCTTAACTGCTTTTAACATTATAAGCAAACAATTTGTGTATAGAATGTCTAGTTTTTTTTTTAAGTGTTAAAATCTTGCTCTATTTACTTCAAAATTTTTTTAAAGTAATGAAACAGTTCCAATCACATTGAAATCTTCCTAGGACCTATTCTCTTCCTTGCTTCCTCAGAGATAGTCACTCTTCTGAATTTTGTTTTATCCATTAATAATTATATTAATAATTAATATATGGCCCTGTTTTGCATTCTTATGCACTTAAGATAAATGATGCATTCTCCATACCAGCAAGTAGTACTGCTCAGAGCCCAGGCTCTGGAGTCAGGCTGCCACCTGCTATGTGGTATTTGATATGTTGCTTTACTTCTGTACCAATGTTTCCCCATTTTAAAATATGGATCTAATCCTATTTCCTCCCATAGGGTTACTTGAAAAATTAAATGAGAAGATATACATAAAGCACTCAAAACAGTGCCTAACATACAGTAAACATTCAATCGAGTTTTCACCTTAAATAGCATTATGTAACATAGCTTTATCATCTGACATTATTTTTCCAGATTTACTCATTTTAGTTCATTCATTTTAAAAACTATGTAGTATTTTGTTACTCGAATGTATTTCAGTTTATTCAATCTCTTATCGAAGGGCGTTTAAAATAAATTTCTAATTTTCTACTATTACAAACAATAGGGCCATGAATTTTTTTGGTTTGAGTTTTCTTGCATAGATACATCTGAGTTTCTCTAGGGTTTATACTTAAAAGTAGAACTGTTAAACTTCCATCTTTGCCAGTATCAAACAGCTTATCAACTTGTTCCTCTAAATCAGAACCATTTGAAGGCTTTGGAATCACCTGGAAGGCTTATTAAACAGAATGCTTGTCCCTATGCCTGGAGTTTCTGATTCAGTAGGTCTGGGATGAGGCCTGAGAATCTGACTTTCTACCAAGTTCCCAGGTGGTGCTGATGCTGTTGGTCTGGGGAACACACTTTAAGAACCATTGCTCTAAGTAGTTGTTAAATTTACTTCTCTGTCAGTGATATTATAACTGTCTACATCTTCATGAAAACTTGAAACTGTCAGGTTTTTCCATTATTTTCAATTTGATGTGAGTTATATGGTATTCTTTGTGGTTTTAATTTGGATTACTCTAATTACTAGGGAAATGAAACATTTTAATCTAATCATCAGTTATTCATAGTGCACCTCTCCTGAATCACCACTAGCACACTGCTGACCAGAAGTGAAGACAGTGAGTGTCCTTATCATCACTAATGGTTCTAGTTAAGGCAATAAGACAAAGAAGTAAAAGATATAATAATTATAAAGGGAAGTAAAGTTCTTTTTATTTGTCTATACAGACAATCAAAGAGAGTTAACAAACTAAGATAATTCAACAAGGTTACTGAATAAACTATATATAAAAATCAACAGTGTGTATAACTAACATAATTAGAAAATGCAAATAAATATAAGAATTCACATAGAGTAGCAATAAACAAGGTAATAAAGCTCATAAAAGATTTGCAAATTCTTTGTGGAAAAGATTATAAAGTTTAACCATTAAGCATGTTTTTAGTCAGCTTTTACTAGATATATCATATTAATAAAGGCCCATTCTTAAGAATTTAGTTATATATCTTCATTTATTAAAATGTTTATAAGGTTTTCTCCAGAAAATCATTACTGCTGATACTATGTTTTACATTTTCTGACGCTGAACTATCTACATGTTTCTAGTATATGTTCTTCTTAGTAATTAGGTAGTATTTGTATATATAGTTTAATTCAATTTGTGTTTGATTTAGAATATCTGTATCAGTGCTCAAAAATGAATTTGCATGTGATTATCTTGATTGTGTTGTCCTGGACAGTTTTGTTATCAATGCTATCCTAGACAATTCTGTTTTTTCTGAAACCATTGTTCTTGTTTTTCATATTGTTGGCAAATAAATTTATAAAAATGCCTGGAACTAGTGTCTTTCACAGAAGTAATTTGATTATCAATTCAATGACTTTGTTTTTGGTATATTTAGGTTTTTGATGTTCTTTGGTAAATATCAGCCATCTGTATACCAAAAAAATTCATTCTTATTTAAATTTGTAAATGTACTCTCATAATACTGTTAACATGATTCTCTTAAGATTTAAAAAATCTATACTATCATTAATGTTTTTGTCTTTTTTCTGTTTATTGATCAATTTTGCTACCTTTATCTATCGTTTAGTGTCCTCTTTCAGTTTTGTTGCTAATCTCTGTAGTCTTTTTAATTTATATATTGTAAAAATATGCTTTTTAAAAATTTTATTCCTTTCAATTTTTATGTTAGTGGCAAAGACTACAAGTCATTTTTAATATCCTGAATAGCTGAAGCAGAGAGGTTAATAAACCTTGTCATTAGTTAATAGGAGAACCAGGATCTGGACCTAGGAAATTTGGTTGAAGAATGTACATTATTAACTATTTTCCTAAATTGCTCCATATGTATTTGTTAAATGAGTAAGTAAGCATATTGTTTTCCTAGGATTACTGTAACAAAGTACCGCAAACTGAGATGGTGTAAAACAGAAATTTCTCACAGCTCCGAAGGCTAGAAATCTAAAATCAAGATATCAGCAGGGTTATGTTCTCGCTCAAAGATCTAGGCAAAAACCTGTTCCATGCTTTTCTCTTAGTTTCTGGTGGTTGCTGTCAGTCCGTGGTGTCCCTTGAATTGCGGCCCCACCACTCCAGTCTCTGCCTCCATATTCACATGGAGAACGTCCCTTTGCGTCACGTCTTTTCTTATAAGAATGCCGGTTGTGCTGAATTAGGGCTCATCCTAATCAATTATGACCTCATGTTAACTTGATTACGTCTTCAAAGACTGTATCTTTTACAAATAAGGTTACATTCATAGGTACTGGGGATTAGGACTCAAACCTGTCTTTTGGGGGAACATAATTCAACCCAAGCAGTAAGATTCGGATAAGATACACTGACTCACACAAAAAAAATAATCATCATCATTTCTTAGTAAAATATACCTGAAGGCTTAATTAGATTGGCCTGGTTTTGACTTTAAGCTTCATGGTTTACCATCTATGTGAGTAGTGTAAGTTATTATACTTTTCTAAGCCTCAATTTCCATATATGTAAAGTAATAATGATAATAATATCTACTACAAAGAGTTGTAAAAATTGAATGGCAGAACACATGGATGAGAAGAAAGTAAACCACTTCAGGTCAGTGACTGCTGAGGAGAAATGGAAATAGCACAGGGAAAAGGGAAAAGCAGAGCCTCTAATATATCAGTACTGTTTTATTTATTTGTTTTATATTTATTTAAAAGAATTTAAAATTAAGATGGCAAGTTTTAAGATGGTAAATATTAGGTTTGGGGTTGGACATGAATTTTTGTTTTGTTTTGTTTTGTTTATACTTTTCTATATAACTGAAATATTTCAATTGTTTAAAGAAAAAAGTAAAACATATAGTAAAAAAAAGTATTGAACTCAATGTCTCAAGGCAACTCAATTTTCTCTTCATTTTCTTACTCTGTGGATTAAAAAAGTAGGTTAGCTACTTTTTAACTACTGTTTTTTAAACCACAGAAGTAATAACTGATCAAGATTACTATTCAAATACTATAGTAAAGAATAAAGTGAAAATTAAATTTCATTACTCTCTAATCCTTGATATATCACTTCTTAAATGTATCACATTTAAAATTGAAAGTATTTTGTATTCTTCCAGAAAATATGCTTGTTATACAAACATATAACAAATCCCCTTTTTTTGTACTTAATGGAATCATACTCTGTATGTATCTTAGCCATACTTTAAAACAACTCATAGAAACTTACTCTATTTATTTTTGAGACTGCATGGTTATTCCACTGTGTTAGTATATCCTCATTTATTTAACCTTACCCCTATTAATTGATATTTAGGTTGATTCTAATTTTCTCCAGGTAATGAATACCATTGTTCATATATTTCTCATAACACTGGGAGAGAAAATCTTAAAAGCTGAATTATTGGATGAATGTCTATGTTCATTTTTAACTGACTTCAAATTATGAGGGCAATTTTTACTTCATTGAGTGGCTTGGACAAAAAGAAACAAATTTTTAAAAGAGTTTTCAGCTGTCTCCAAGTTAAGTGCAAATCAAGTGATATTAATTTTTGAGTACCTACCTTGTGCCAGACAAGATTCAACTTAGAATTTCTGATCTAACCTCATGATAATCCTCTGCAGTATTTATTATCATCAAAACTGACTGGCTAGATGTTACTGCTGTTACTCAGAGTGGTTAAGGAAATTGGACAAGATGGGACAGGTAATGAGTGCTGGAACCAGAACACTGACCTTTACGTGTCTCGTTCTAGATCCCAAGCACCTCCCACTACCTGGGACTGCTTCTTAGAGAAGCTCTGGGAAAAAAGCAACATTCAGGGAGGTAACTTTCCAAAAAGGCTTGCCTGGGTTCTTGCTCTTTTAATGTCTCTAATTTTAGGAACAATCTTCATTTAATCTTCATCCCATTGCCTGGCCTAATTCTAAACTCGCGGCTTTTTTCTTTCCCTGGAAACAGAAATACAAAGTGGCCTCCTGTGGTAGTTCAGCAAATGGGTACCCCATCAGCCTTTCTCAAGGACATATCACTTTCCTTTCCATATTACCAGTGTCATATTGATATTGGCTCTTATTTCCTTAGTCACTGGCTTCCTGACTTGATCATTGATCTACACATTCTTGCCTGGAGCCCCATTTCCTAAGGCCAAGATTTCTTGTCCTCAAAGCTTGGTTTCTATGCTTAGCCAGTTCCCCATATGCTGGCCCTGGTCCTCCAATCTACAACTTGCCCTATTTAGCTAATTTAATAACACAAATCTTTTAAGGGCACTCTATCCATTCACTGCCCAGCTGTTCAGAGGTCAATCCAAATCTCAATACTGATTAGTCTATTTTCTCCAGAGTGCATGGCTTCTTTTCTATTAGGGTTTGTTAAAAATAAAGTGAATAATTTCAACTCCTTGTCTTTGAAACAAGTTGATATTTATAACTCTGAACTAAAGGTAACTTATACAACAGGAATATTAGACATATGAGCAAAGATGGATTCCAGTTCCTGGAGGGCTTCATCAGACTCTTAACTTCTTATTCTTACAGACAGTTGCAGAGTCCTCATTCATCAACGAATCTAGCCAGCAGATAGCTCCAGATTTTCTATATAGAAGAGGCTTAGTTATGGAAGGACAGGAGACACATCTTAAAACTGTATTTTTATACTAAGCAGATTACGTTTGCTTATAATTTATGTCAGAAATCAACAAATATAACAATTTTTTCTAAATATCGCCCCTGAATTACACACTTGTATATGATTTAAAAATATTAGCCTTTCATGTCAGATAATATTATTACCATTACTATTATTAACATTTTTGAAGGGATGGAAATTTTGAAGAAGTGGAAGCCCTGTTCTTCAGCCATTCCTCGGTAAATCACAAGGACCAATATCTGTTTTCCCAAAATTCAACCAAAGAATGGTGTTCAACATTTATTGTTCTATAGCAAGATGACAAAATGCTGAGCTACAGCACATGATCGCAATCACTTCAACAATGTCTTTGATATAGTTTTGAAAGGCCTGGAAATCTATCCTTAAAAATAACCCATGGCATGACATTCTCTGGTCATTCTAAGTACACAAAATAAGGATGCAGTGGGGAAATCTGAGCCATCTAGACTTTAGGTAGGAAAAAAAGTGCAAGGTTGGTTGACTCAATATGCAACAAATGTTACCATAAATCATTACAGAAAGACAGAGTTCCCTGCCCACCCCCCATATCTGAGTCTAATATCTTCCCTTTTATCCTCTTTTCCTGAGGTTTTTCTGCAATCCCTTTGGGTTAAAAATAAGTGCCATTTTCTTGATTAATAATGATGGGAGATACTTATATGATACTTACTTACAAGCTGGCACAATGGGTAGGTTACTCTTTTCATTATATTACCATTTAAAGGAAATGCAAAAAAACTTAAAAATAAAAAAAGTAATAATAAAGGAAATGCAAACAAAGAGGAATAAATATTTTGCAAAAAGTCACACAGCCGAATGAACTAAATCTAAATAATCTGGCTCTAAAGTTATATAGTTGCCCACTCCACTTTGTTGCATCTCACTAGAAAATCATGATAGAATAGATGATGCTGGTTTTCTGGGTGTGCATTTATCATTTTGCTAAGCATCTGAATAGGGGTTTCAACCAATTAAAGGCATAAATCAGGTAAATACACTGCATTAAGAACAACAGAGAAAAGGATAAACACAATATTGCCCTTAGTAAGGTAAAGTGTGTGTGGGGGGGGGGTGGTAATTTCTTTGAAGTCTCCACCTTGACTAACTATAACACAAGTCACATTGTGTTAAGGGCTATAATAGAAATGTATTGAAAATGTGATGAGATACTGTGACACCATTCTTAACCAGAACAATTTTTTAAATCATTTTACTTGAAATTTGTATTTTTCTTAATATGAGAGAGGTTGACTATATTTTTATACGTGTAAGGGCAATTTTCGTTTCATTTTCTGTGATCTGTTAGTGGCCTATGTTTTCCCATTTAAAAAAAAAAAACTGAATTGTTGATATGTTTCTTACTTTCAGTTCTTTATACATTAGGAACATGAATTTTCAGTTTGTACTGTAAGATGAAAATACTGTATCCCAGCTTCCCATTTTTCTTTTTACTGTACAGATAGAGTAGTTTTTTTCATTATTAGGAATGAGTTTTGCCTTTCTCTTAATATAGAGTAATTTCTCCTTCTACTTTCATGGCTTAATTTTTTTACATTTAAATACCTGATCCATTTGGAATTTATCCTGGTGTACAATGTGAGAAATAGATCCAACTTGATGTCTTTAATATAAATATTCACTTATCTCAAAACCAATAAAAAAATCAATAATTTCACTCACTGGTTCAGAGGTTGCCCTTTTCAAATACTAGATTGCTCTATGCAATTGAATCTACTTTTTGGATTTTTTTTCTGTTCCATTGGTATGTTTATCTATTCCTGTGTAACACCATACTGTTTTAAATATAAGGGCTATATATTTTGATTTATGATCATATTATCCCCATCTCATTACTCTTCTTTTCTAGGTTTTCCTGGTTATTCTTGTGTATGTGCAAAAATATTTCCTTTAATTTTCTATATTGCAAGTTATTTTTCATTCTAAGTCCTTATATTGTAAGAATGCTCTGGTTGGTTCTAAATTAGGGGTTTGTATAGAGCTTAGGTGTTGTGGTATATCTGTCCTTGAATTATCTTACATCCATGCACCACATAGCAATGTTTTGGTCAATGACAGACCCCATATCTGGCAGTGGTCCCATAGATTATAATGAAGCTAAAAAATTCCTAATACCTAGTGACACTGTAGCCATTATAGCCATTGTAATGTGATTTGCAAGATGTCACTCACATGTTTGTAGTGATACTGGTGTAAACAAACCAACTGTACTGCCAGTTGTATAAAAGTATATAGCACATGCAATTACAGTAGTGGGTAACGCCATCTAGGTTTGTTTAAGTATGCTCTATGAATGTTAGCACAACAAAACTGCTTAACGATGCTTTTCCCAAAACATATCCCTGTTGCCAAGTGGTGCATGACTTTATAAGCAAGAACACTCTGGTACCCCCATTTCCCTATTTTGGAGACAAAGTCATAGATATACACAGGTCGCTCTTGAGGTAGCCCATGTATCTGCCCATAAGGCTCTTTCAAGTCTGTTGTCATTTCTATTATGATCAGGGAAGGTTGAGGCATAGACATTTTTCTGCAACTTCTGCTTCACCTTGAAACAAAAGCAGCTCTACTTATCTGTCTAGTGCTCTGTCCACCTGGACCCATTATGCAGACATTCTTTACTCTCACTGCTGGTTTTTCCTCTCTCTACACTCAAACACACTCTTTTTCAAACAGGTCCCAAGTCCTACTCTCTCAAAGATCCTACTTTTCCTTTTTGTCATTCTCTCACCATCTCTCTCTCTTTTCCTCTCCACCCGTATGATTCTTTTTCTAATGTGGTTGGGAGTAGACATGGAACACCATCTTCTTTTTTCTGCTCTGGCAACCATTTTAATCAAAATCCTCTAAATTAACCAAAAGAATTTAAACTTTTGGAAAACAAAAGCCAAAGACTTTGAGGCTCCTTTCGCTTTGTGTCCTGTCGCATACATTCACTAAAATTATGATCACAAAGTCAAGTAATTTCCTTCAATGGGGGCGAAGACTAGGAAAAAATACCCATGTACTGACCATTTCTGTTAAATTCAGGAATAAAAGCAGTCAACACAAATGGCCTTGAAGTGGGCTTAGCAGACAAAGATTTCTTGGCAGTTACAATAAAAATGTTCAAAGAACTGGAGGAAACCATGCTTAAAGAAGTAAAAAAAAGATCACACTGAGTAACCAAATAGAGAATATCACTAAAGAAAAATTATAGAAAAAAATAGAAATTTCAAATTTGAAAAGCACAATAATTGAAATGAAAATTCACTGGATGGGTTCGAAATTGCATTTGAATTGGCAGGAAAAAAATCACAAAATGTGAAGAGAGATCAATAGAGATTACACAGGCTGAAAAACAGAGAAAAGAGAATGAAAAAAATAAATAAACAAACAGCTTTAGAGAAATGTGGGACACCACTAAACATACCAACATAAAGGTAGTACCAGGAAGAGAGGAGAAAGAAATAAAGGAGCATATAAATGATCAAAAATATAATGGTAGAAAACTTCCCAAACTTGATGAATCTCAATGAATTCCAAACAAAACATATGCAAAGACAGCCACATTCACACAGCAAAATAAAAATGCCAAAGACAAAGACAAATTTTTGTAAGGAGCAAAAAATCAATGACTCATCGCATGTAAGGGAACCGTAACAAGATCAACACCTTGCTTCTCATAAGAAGCTACAGAAGCTAGAAGGCAGTGGGAGGACATATTCAAAGTTCTGAAAGGAACAACAACAAAAATACCTGTCATCCAAGAATTTTATATCCATCAAAACTATATTTCTATTAATAAAGGTAGAATGAACATCTTCCCAGATTTAGACGAACAAAAACTGAGAGAATTCACTGCTAGCAGGTCCACCTATAAAGATTATAATAAAGGAAGTTTTTCAAGCAGAAAGCAAGTGACTCTAGACAGTAACTCAAACCCACATGGAAAAAGAAAGAGTACCCATGAAAGTCATCATTTAAATAGAAAAGATTCTTTTCTTCTTTTAATTGATTTAAAAAGTAATTGTAAAAATATATGTAATTGTATAGTTAGGCCAATATAACACAGAGATGTGTAATATATTTGACAAAACCTCATAACGGATGTGGGTGGAAGCAAAGCTGTACTGGAATAAGAATATAACACCGAATTCTTACATGACTCTATAGGAACAAATGAGGAAACCAGAAATACTAAATAAAAATTGGACATAACAAACATTACAAATATAGACTTGCTCTCTTTTCTTCCGTCATCTTTTTAAAAAGACATTAAATTATAAATAGCAATAACTATAGCAATGTATTTTGGGGACTGTAAATATTATCGCTGTAATAGAGAGATAGATATATAGAGATAGACAGACAGACAGACAGACAGACAGAAAGATAGATAGATAGATAGATAGATAGATAGATAGATAGATAGATAGATAGATAAAGATATAGCAATAATAGGATAAGAAGAGGATCATAGTGGATATACAGAAATAATGTTTTTTTACCCCTTGTAATTAAGATATAAATTTGAAGTAGATTGTGACTAAGATATATGGTAAGCTCTAGAGCAACCACTTAAGAAAATAACTAAAAATATATATACTGAAAATTTCATTAAAGGAATTAAAATGTTTCAATAGAAAATATTCACAAAATGCAAGAGAAAACAGTAAAGAAGGAACCTGTAAACAAAAAATATCTATGGAAAGAAAAAATTATAAATCAAAATTCAGCTCTGTCAATAATAATATTAGATGTGAATGAATTAACTAACCCAATATAAAGGCAAAGATTGTCAGAACGAGGGAAATAAATAGCATCTGACTATATGCGGTATATAGAAGACACACCTTAGATTCAGATATAAATAGATCGGATGTTAAAAAAAAAGAAAAAGATATATAATGAAAACAGCTGGAGTAGATATACTAACAGACAAAAGAGACTTTAAAACAAAAAACAGTATTAGAGATAAAGAGGGACATTTTATAATAAAAGGGTCAATCCATCAAAAGGATGTAACGACTATAAACATACATGCACCTGACCATTGACCCTTCTCCTGCTTTCCTTTCCTCATCACCTCTCTTCTCTATAGTCACCTCCACGTAACACTTGCCACCTGAATAAGGTAGAATGACCCAGAATACTACTTCCCCTGGGATCTTCCCTGCTCATTTGTCCTCAGTGGGTTAGCATCACTGGGAAGTTTGACCATTTGTTGCTGTTTTCCAACTGGGAAGTGAGGGGTATCCTGGAATGATGCCTCCTAAGTTCATAGAGCAGAGAAACATAGTAAGTATAAGTAATACATAAGCATCTATGTAGATTCATGTGTGTATGTATAATACACATATACATATTTGGAAGAATTCTAAACATAAAGAGCTAAAAAAATATCCAGCACGGGGGAGGGCCAGAAATATGTATGCACATATTCATGGCAACGTTATGCTTAATAGTCAAACGGTAGAAACAATTTATATGTCTATCCATATGTGAATGGATATACAAAATCTGATATATCTATACAATGGAATAATATAGTTATAAAAAAAGAAAAAGCTACTGATACATGCTACTTCATGGGTGGAACTCAAAAACAATTATGCTCAGTGAAAGAAGCCAAACACAAAAAACTAAATAATGTATAATTCCATTCGTACGAAATGTCCAGAAAAGGCAAATTCATAGAAACAGAAAGTAGATAAGTGGCTATTTGAGATTAGGGTGGAAATGGTATTGACTGCAAACAAACATGAGGGATCTTTCGGGAAAAATGAAAATGTTCTAAATTAGTGTGAGCTGATGGTGGCACAAGTCTGTAAATTTACTAAGAATCATTAAATTTCATACTTAAAACAAGCAAATTTTATAGCATGGGAATTACATTTTAATAAAGCTAGTGAGAGAGAAAGAGAGTGTAAAAGCACAAGAATGTGAGAGAGATTTAGAGAGAGAGCAAAACAGCAAGAGAGAGATATTCAATAGATGTTGACACTGAGCATCCTGGTGCTGGCTCAGGAATCCTGCCAGCTGAGGGAATGCAGCTATGTTGGACTGCAATACTTTCTTAATTTGGGCTCTGAGTCACTTCCACTCCATCTAGACACATGAGATCCATAGCACTCCTGCCAACACACAGTCCTCTCACCTGTTGGATAGCAGTGGTGATGGATGCTGACTCATTCTCTCTCTTTCAAAAGGCTAATCGGCATTGATGATGATTAGCAATTACACTACAGTTAGGCTCCTAACTTTGTTCTTCAAAGCTGTGGTAGCTCTGATTTTATTTGCAGCTTTGAGGTGTGGCTCTACTGTAGGCATCACTCTTGCCTTTCAGAGATTTGTCAGTGCTACCTGAATATCAATGACAGGACAAGGTCACTGAAAAAGATTCTGAACAAGGTCAGTCTACAGATAGGGAAGTCATGCTTATAAATTGAAACAAGATAAATGTTTGAAATCAAGTGAAATATGATATGATCTGTTAAATGTATGAAATACCATTTCTTAGCTTCCCCTCTGATTTTGATAACCACTTCTAGGGCCATCGGAATTCATAGTTTCTAAAGAAAATACATGTCAACTACACAACTCTAAAATATAGCTATTTCATGAGTCTTTAGAAGAAAGTTCCTTCCAGAGAATAAAATAAAGATGACGAGGAATATTCCTTGTGCAGATTTTTCCCATTTTTTCAGAAGAAAGGGAGATTTAAGGAGTGTGTTTAATGAATGGGAAAGAAAGGGCTTTCCTTATGTACTCTAAGAAGTGGCTGAAGAGGTGCTAAGGAGCTGAGATATTTTGGATGATGCTTTTTATCATTTATGAGATCCAGGGGGACCAGGGCTTTGTCAAGTTCAAAGCAGTACTCTCAGATTTAAGATTACTGACTACATAGTCATACTTAATAATATTCTTATTAAATGAAGGATTAAAAATCGAATAACTTAGAGATGCTCTTTAAAAAAAATGTGATAGTTCCTAAGCCAAAGGAGAACTTAAAATAAGGGCATTTGCAGAGGAAGGTGCCAGAATCCTTATGGCCAAGATCAGAAAGAGAAAGATCTAGAATTTCTTTCTATGGACTGCTTGGAGTTGATAATGGTATTTTTGAAATAGTGACTAAAAATGACATAAACTGTTCAGATAAATGGGTCCATGATGTTTCTGTTCTTTTAAATGTTTTCCAAGATATTTTGTAGAGTATGCAATTCTGCGTAGAGTGATAGGGTGTCTAAGATTTGTGCGAAGAAGCAAAGTGAAATTTGATGTTCTCTCCTAAAAGGACACATGTATTCCTCATGATCTAGAAATCTCTAGGGTGCAAGGTACAGCTTAGAATACTGCAGCTTGCAAATGACTTTCAAGTACAAATCTCACTGGTTCAATATGAAAACCCCAAAATGGTGAATAGAGAAAGGATTGCTCTTCTCTTTTTATAATTAAGGAAAGCAAAACCTAAAAAGAATAGGAGATTTTCCCAGGAAACAACAAAGTGAGGAGTTCAATCCAGATCCCTTGATCCCAAGTTCAGTGGAAGTTCTTTCTTATAATACACCCTAGTGAAAGATAGACAGCATCTGGCTCCCCAGCTTGGGCTACTTCATCTAAGTGGACTTGCTTGTTTGTGTTTTGTTTTCTTTTGTTTGAAGTGCTTTTAGATCGATTAAAGAAGCAGACTCACAGACTGCCTTAAGCAGTGTGGGTGATAGTCATCTATGTCAGAGAATGATATCAAGACACTGAATTTCAGAGCAAGAAGACACTTAAACTTCTCTGGGGCCAGGTGCTTCATTTTATAATGGCCCAAGGAGCCTAAGACAGACAAAAATAATACTAGTACTAACTTCAGAGGTCAACTCAAATGGCAACTCAAATCAAATCTAGTGTTCCTGGAGTGACATCAGAAGCATGATAGTGAGGGATCCTGGAGTGAGGGATCACCCCAGATCTCTCCCCTTGAAATAACAACAAACTGAACATCTACAACTCAATAAATAACACCTAACCTGCATACAAGCATGTCTGAGATCTGTGCATCAGAGCACCCAAAGATGGGAAAACCACATGAGACTGAGAGGCAGATAAGGAGTGTGAAACGAAGGAGCTGCGTTAAGTGGCCAGAACTCCCTGCAGGAAGAGGGAGAAGGGGACATTTTGTGGCCGGGTCTTGGTCCCTTAGAGCCCAGAGCAGTGCCACCTGAATAATCAACATATCACACGCAGTAGAGCCCAGGGATCAGGGCAGAGAGCAGAGCAGAGACTGAGTGCAGAGGGGTGATAGCTGTGGCTTAGCAGCTACCATTGCCAAGTGGGAGGCTGAGTCATGGGAGCCTAGCCGTGCCCTCCCTACCACTTACCAAGAGCACACCCTTCTTCCCCCAATATCTTCTCAGAGCTACCACCACTGGGCCCAGGGGAATTTGCACAACTAGTACTGATATATACACTATGGCCAGTACCAGAGACAGACACGGTGATATCGAAGCAAGACAGCTAAAATCTAGGGAACAGCACTAAGGGAAGGAAACCGGCCACACACTGCAGGCCTCTCCCAATCAACCCCACCCCACCCAGTCAGTCTGTGTCTGAAGGAAGTAGCAGAACATTGCATCTGACTGCTGGGGCAGTAACGAGGCTTCAGGACCTCTTCAGAGACTCAGGCCCCCATCACCCAATAACACCCTTTTATTGGGGTGGAACCTTGAGACTGAGGGACCTGATCGCAGAGGAGGCACACAGCCCATCAGAGACAGAAGGGAATTTTCAGCTTCAAAGCAGAGATCAAAGAGGCTTGGATGCCACCTACTGGAAATCAAAAAAACAAAAACAAAAACAAAAAAACAAAAAAAAACTCTTCTTATTAACTTTCTAAAGAAAGATCACTATATAACAAATTTTCTTTAAAAAATAAGAAAAAAGCAGAGTACTCCCATTAATGCCCAGGCAGAGAAATAGTCCATCAAACACCATGAACAATCAAGGTGACAAGGCAGTTCAGAAAGAAAGTGAAAAATCTCCAAAAAATAAGCTCAAAGACATAAAAATATGTGATTTAAGCGACAGAGATTTCAGGATTGCACTTCTGAAAAAACTCAAAGATATGCAAGAAAATTCTGACCAACAATTCCAAGAAATTAGAAACAAAATAAGCGAATAAAACACTTTACAAAAGAGATTGAAACCATAAAAAGAACCAAATTGAACTTCTGGAGATGAAAAACACATTAAAAGAGACGAAGAGTGAAATAGCAAGCTAGAAAATAGAACTGACGAGATAGAAGAAAGAATTAGTGATACTGAAGACAGAAGTCTGGAAATGACATAGAGGGAAGAGAGAGATTTGAGAATGAAAAATAATGAAAGAACTACAAGAACTATCTGACACCATCAGAAAAAAGCAACAAAAGAATAATGGATATACCAGAAGGAGAAGAGAGAGAGAAGGGAACAGAGCATATTCAAACAAATTGTCCATGAGAATGTCCCAAACCTATTAAAAGAACTGGAGCTTTGATTCCAAGAAGCAAAGAGAACACTCAACTATCTCAACCCAAAAAAGCCTTCTCCAAGACATGTTTTTTTTTTAATTGTGAAAAGTTAATGACAAAGAAACAATTCTCAAGGCAGCCAGAGAAAAGAAAACAGTAACTTTAAAAGAAAACTCATTAGACTATCATTGGCATTCTCAGCACAAACCTTATAAGCAAGAAAGGAGTGGAACCAAATATTCAAACTATTGAAAGAAAGAAATTACCAGCCAAGAATAATATATCCAGCAAAGCTCTTCTTTAGATATGAAGGAGAAATAAAGACCTTTCGAGACATACAAGAGATGGGGGAATTCTCTGCCACAGGCCTGCATTACAGGACATACTGAAGGGGTCATTCTACTTGAAACAAAAGGACAAAAAATACATAACTGTGAGTAAGGTGACTAATAGGCAAACAGAAGCAGGAAAGTGCAACCCTTATTAAGAACAGGGTATTATAAGCTTAAATCTTACATAATGGTTAAAGGTCAAAAAAAATAATCCTCTAAAAATAGAAAAAGATAACAGCTACTGCAACTTAGAATGAATGTTTAGCTTATACAGTGATAATCTGAGACAACAAAAACAGAAAAGGGGAGGGAGTAATGATCCAAATCCACAAAGAGGAATGGACATAAGGTGCATGCAGAATGGACACAAGGTTGTGTACACGCACACGCACACATGCGCGCGCGCACACTCGACCATCGAAATGGGAAAATATATTTGCAAACAATGTTTCCAATCAGGGCCTGATATCAAAACATACAAAGTACTCATAAAACTCAATAACAACAATCCAATTAAACAAACGATCCAATTAAAAAATGGGCAGAGGACCCGAACAGACACTTCTCCCAAGAAAACATACAAATGCCCAACAAACATATGAAAGGATGCTCAACATCACTAGCTACTGGGAAATACGAATCAAAACCACAATGAGATATCGTCTCACCCCTCTTAAAATAGCTGTTATCAATAGGACAAGTAATAACAAATGTTAGAGAGGATACGGAGAAAAAGGAACCCTCATACACTGTTGGTGGGACTGCAAATTGGTACAGCCACTATAGAAACGAGTATGGAAGTTCCTCAAAACACTAAGAATTGATCTACCATATGATCCAGCAATCCCTCTATTGGATTTTTACCCAAAAAACCTGAAAACATTTATCATCAAAAATATATGCACCCTGATGTTCACAGCAGCATTATTCATGGTGGCCAGAACATGGAAGCAAACAAATTGTCCATCAACAGACTATTGGATAAAGAAGATGTGGTACATATATACAATGGAATATTACCCATAAGAAAAAATAAAATACAGCCATTTGTGACATCATGGATGGGTCTCGAGATAATCATGCTAAGTGAAATAAGTCAGACAGAAAAAGTCAAAAACCTTATGATTTCACTCATATGTGGGATATAAAACTGAAAGCAACAAAAAAACATGACAAACAAACAGAGACTCATGGACGGGAACTGTGGATTAGCGGTTACCAGAGGGAAGATGGGGAAGGAGGAAGGCAGAGAGGGGTAAAAGAGGTCAAATACTCAGTGACGGAAGGAAATCTAACTTTGGGTGGTAAACACACAATGCAGTATATATACGACATACTGTTGAATTGCACACTTGAAACTTATTTGATTTTATTAATCGATGTTGCCCCAATAATTTTTAATAAAAAAGCATTTTATTTAGTCTCTTTCTTATTATCCTCTATTATTTTTTCTATCACTGTCAGTCTGACTTGTCAGGAGCACATCATAAAGTCTTTTCAGACAGAGCTTAAGTGGAACATCTGATTGACTTATCCTTAGAATGACTAGTATAAATGCAAATTCTTAGCGAGAACTTCATAAGCAGTACCAAGCTTATGCCTAGGGTTAAGGGGAATCCCAACAAAATATGCATTCATTAAAAATTCAAATACAGCAAAACAAAATTAATCTTTAAAATTATTTGCAGAAGTACTGCCAAAAGTAAAAAGTCACCTTGAACAAAATGAGAGCTTGCACAACTATTTTTCTAAACTTAAAATTTTAATTGATGTGAACCCAAAAGAACTTCAACTGAGCAAATTTTTCTAAACTTAAAATTTTAATTGATGTGAACCCAAAAGAACTTCAACTGAGCAAATTTAGCTAAAACTTATCTCAGAAACCGCATGGTGCCACTGAGCTGAAATTTCTTTAACTCTCTCCAGCTCCCTTACTGACAGTAATAAATGGGCAGGGTTTTTTTGTTAGTTTTCATTTTTTGTGACTCTTCCTTCTTCTGCTGAAATAGACTTTTGATTTCAAAAGTCATTCTGCATAGTCAGGTTAAAGAAAGAGACTCACAAAGTGCCCCAAGCTCTCTTGGGTGGTGGCCATCTACATCCCAGATCTACAGCACGATTCTTCAACTCCCTACTAACTGGGAACTTTAAGAATGGGAGGGTCGGCCAGGGGAGAAAAGAACTTCATGTCACATCCCATTACAAACCTAAGTAGATAGATATTTCCCCAACAATAAAATGAGGGAGTGACCCTGGATACTCTAAGTCACCCTCAATTTTAAGAGCTATGATTGAAAATAAACATTGACTCAACTGAGTGATATCATTGATTGAGCTTATTAAGAAATATTAAGCAGAGTCAGCAGCTGACTACAGGATTTGTTTTTAAAACATATAAACCTCTACACTGTCAAGTAATCTTACTTTAATTTGTTTCTGGGCCGGGGGGCTAGCAAGCGCCAAAGCAAAGTCTCATTTCACTCATAGCAGCAGATGTAATTGTTGTCTGAATTCATTTGTCTCAGTCTGATACTTTCTTATGCTCAGGCCACAATGAAAGTTCCCTTTGATATCCTGCACAAATCTCACTAAATGCAAAATCTTGACAGAAAAGAGGAAAGACAATAACCTAAAATTAAAGGAAAGAGGAATACTCTCCCTACAAAAAGGTGGTATTTTTATGTCACTATATAAAGAATGACTTGTATATTGATCTTACTCTGTTGCTGCATTGATTAGGATCAAAGCCAGCCTTGCTGCAATGAAATCAAGTTCTGTAAGCACCAGTATTAGCCACCAGCTCTGTAACGAAAAAAATTAAAAAAAGAAAAAAAGTACAAGGGCTGGGGGAAAATGCACATACCCATTTTTAACAGGACCAGTCCTAACAAAACTCTTGATCCTACCAAGTTTCAATAGAAGTTATACGTAATTAAAATAGTTAACACATGAATAACACTTGCTCTGTTCTGACGCTATTAATTTTTCTTTATGTATATTTAGTGTCACAACGAGCTTATGACACAGTATAATTTTTATCCTTATTCTACTCATGAAAATATCTTAGAAAATTCTAGGGACAGTACTAGGTTATATGGTATCCCCCACAAAAATAATATCCACCTAGAACCTGTGAATGTAACTTTATTTGTAAACAGGGTCTTTAAAGTTGTAATCAAGTTAAGATGAGGTCATACATCACTACAGTGGGCCTTAACCCAATCTGACTGGTATCCTTATTAGAAGGTGAAAATCTGGAAATATAAAGGCACACAGAAAATCCCACATAAAGAGAGACAAAGATTGGAGTGATACGTCAGTAAGCCAAGCACCGCCAAGGGTTGATGGCAACCACCAGAAGCAAAGAGGCCTGAGACAGAGCCTTCCCTAGCACCAGCAGGGAATACAGTCCTGCATACCCTTGTTTTAGACTTCTGGCCTCCCAAACTAGGAGACAATACATTTCTGCTGTTTTAAGCTACCCGGTTTGTGGTGATTTGCTATGGCAGCCCTAGGAAAATAATACAGATACTTTCCCCAAAATCTGTTCAGCCGTGATTAGAAGGAAGACTCTGAATCTAGAGTCCACATGCTTAACCAACTCCGTTCACAACATCCTGTGGATCATGGTGTCAGCACTGAATGGCAAAGAGAACAAATGGGCAGAGAGAACTATAGTTACCTGTAAGTTTCCCTCACACTCTGTCCTCTTCGGGTTAAGATCAAGCGAAGTCAGCCCAGGTTCTCTTTTAACAACTACCATTACTACCTCAACCTCCCTTAGTCTCACATCAATTTGTTCATCTATAAAATGGTGCATTAGCACTTAATTCACTGAATATTTTTGAAAATTAAATGAGTTAATACTTCTATAGGGCTTATGGGAGAGGTTGGCAGGTAGTAAATGCTCAATAACTATTACCTACTGTCATTATTATTGCTACCATTATCATGAAGATTAAAAGAATAAATTCCACTCACCTCAAGAAATTGTTGAGGTTTTTCAGACCTGGATTCGCATCTTGTTTCTGCTATCTTTTTTTTTCTGTGTAGTCTTGGGCTACTTATTCAAATTTTATGAGCCTTTTTTTAATTGGACATTGGGATATTAATGTATGCCCACATCATGGAGTCACTATAAAGATTAGAAATCATGTATGTATGCATGTACGTGTATATATGTCTACATATATGTACATATATAAACATACACATATATTCAATCTATTGTTAGGAATTTAGTAAGCAGAGGCTCAAAATACATAATATTGTTTATTGTTACCATAAATTATTCTAGTGTGTAGTAATCTTTTCAGTCAAGAAATGCCATCATTACTCTAACCTGAATCATTCTAATTGCAATTCAGGCATTTTCTCTATTGTTACCTTTCGTGATGTTGAAGGAAGGAATTTAGATTGCTGGATTTTGAAGAATAAACTTTCCTAATACCTACCTCGAGTCAACATTATAAGGGAAGGTGAACATTTCTAGAGAACATGTATTTTTTTCTGTAGATACTTGAACCTACATTTAAACAAGAAAAAACTGAACCTATAAAAACTGTCTTTGTGAAAGTGGATACTAAAATGTCTTCTGGGAAGATAATGAGATGAATGAGCTAATGAGAAATCTCTTTCCTGTGCCTTGTGAAATATGGGTTTAATACTATTTTTCATTTTTTTCTAGCATTTCTCCCAACCACCCCCTTACCTGCCTATGTTAGTATGCCAATATAAATTAGCTCTTTTATTTATTTTTAGTTTTACATATACATTTGGATAAATTGCTATGTAAGTGGTGAGATGAATGGTTAATGGAGGAGTTGTTGCTGATAACCAGGAGGAGTAAAACCTTTAATCTTTGTCAGGGATACAAGGTAATTTTGCTGTAGGAGTGACATTATAATGAACACCAAAATGAAATTTCCATTATATCTTTTCCTCTCTAGCCAACTCTCTCCCTCCCCCAATTTTGTGTTGCTATGCAAACGCATAACTTAATCCTACAAGGAAATAGTTTTCTTTAACCCCACTTTGTTTTGTAAAGGATGTCACACACACACACACACGCACACACAAAATTCTATTTTAGGAAAAGAGGGAAGTCTCATTTCGATAATCTTCAATCACTGGAAACAATTAAAGACCTTCAGCAGTGTCTACGGGTATGCTGGCAGGTTTAAATTTCAGACAGCCAAGTGTAGAATAATAGAAGTAAAATATTTTTAAAAAAAGGAAAAAGAAAATGAAAATGCTTTAGTTATTTGTAGATTTCACCAAATATTACTAGGTCCCTCCTCTTCTGGGCGCATGATAGGATTGCACGTCCCAAACAGCTTGGAGAATTCACATGGCTACTTTTGGCTGGCAAGTGTGAGTGGCGGTCATGTGTGACATTGCCAGTCTAAAGCATTTAAATTGAATGTGAGACCCTCCAGAACTCCCCTTTTACCTCTACCATGGCCACCATCGTGATGTATATAGCAAAGAGAATAGTTGGGTGAAGAGGTTTATAGGAGTATAATTTGTCCGACAAGATTCTGGGTTCCAGAACATGGACAGAACAAGAGCAGAGTACCCAGGACACCTTCTATGAACATGTACTATATGAGAAAACTAAGTCTCCATTATTCTGAGTTATTGACATTTGGGAGTAATTTGATATGGGACATAATCTAGTCCATCCTTATTCTACAAGGAATAATAACAAAAATAGCTCCAATCATTTAAAGCAGGGGTCCCCAACACCCAAGCCATGGACTGGTACAGTCTGTGCCCTGTTAGGAACTGGGCTGCACAGCAGGAGGTGAGTGGCAGGCAAATGAGCGAAGCTTCATCTGTATTTGCAGCTGCTCCCAGCACGAGCATCACCGCCTCAGCTCTACCTCAGATCATCAGGCATTAGATTCTCATAGGAGCACTGGTCCTTGGTGCCAAAAAAGTTGGGGACCGCTGATTTAAAGAAATGGAAAAGATGCTCTTGGAAGTAGCAAAAGGTAACCTGGGGGTTGGCGAACCTTCAAAACCACCCCACCCCACACTTCCACAGACTCACCAGCACAACCTATCACACACTACCACTTTTCTGATGTAGAAATTACTTAATTAAATCTCCGGTAGAGGGAATTTTCTTCCCACTAGTCTGAGAGGTCCTCCCTCCAGCCAAATATTCTCATAGCTCACAAACATGGTTTTGGTTTTACCATTTCTATACTGCTCCACTTTAGAACCCTTTTCCTTCTCTTCCTCTTGTCAAAATCTTTCCCAACCCTTAATTCTCAAATTATCTATATCTTCTTGTGAGAAACTTTTTCTGAATCATTGTAAGTCCACTTTGAGTACACTTTGCCTTCTCTGAACTCTTAATAGATTGTAACCTATTACCTTTTTGTTGATATTTCATTTGCATAGGACTCTAGATCCAGGGGTCAGGGGATAAGCCCTTACTCAGCATCCTTCATGGCTTCTGCAGTGGCTCAATAATGGTGAAGAGGAAGAAGCCAGGGACCAATTATTAAGAAACATGATGCCTGCTTTGGCCAACTAGTCTCAGTTTCCTTGTCTGTAAGGGGAGAGTAAAATTGTATTTTTCTCTCTGTCATATTGAGCTCAAATATTTTATGACTAATTTCAGACTAATGAATGAGCTGTATAGATCAGTCTCATAGCAGAACAAAGTCTCCTTAAAATAGTTTTTATGAGAAATGGATAAAGGAACAGGCATTGTCTAGCTTAGCCATTAAATCACTGAGAGAAAGCACTGCTTTGTGTTGGATTTGGGTGAATCAAACAACTCACCTCTGTTAGGGAAAACTGCCTCAAGAGATTCTCAAGTGCAGTATGACAGGGAAACAATAAACAAGATATGACAGTCATCTCTCTTCTCTAGGACTCTGAAAGAGGAAATAATCTGACACCATAGTATCGAACAATCAGAAAATATTTATTAAAGTCTAATTGGTGATCATCAAAATCTTTAAGCAGTGTACCAAGAAAACACAGGGTGTTTCCAGCTTATACCAAGAAAACACAGGGTGTTTCCAGTTTAAAGGACCTTACAGTCCTGTTTGGCAGGCAAAAGTGAGACATGAGACAATAATAAGGCAGCATGAAATTAAGTTCTGTATAGTGAAAACTTCTTACATTTGAGAACAGAGCTCACCTCTATAGAGCAAATGGTCTTAGGTATTAACTAATCCTTCTTATCCTCATTTGCAAAAATGTGGATACTAGTGGTATCTACCTCACAGGGTATTGGGAGGATCAGATGATAAAATATAGATAAACTGCAGTCTTGACACATTGTAAGAGACCAATAAATATTGATCATTATTATCATCACCATCATCATCATCACCTTTATTATAGTTTTATATGCCAGTGAGGAGTAGGATGGGGATTGTCACTGTGTTGAAGATTGAGAAGAAAATGAGGGATGAGGGAAGACCCGTAAAGTGAAAGAGAAAACATAAGGAATTTGAGTAGATATGACCAACTGAAAATCTTATGCAGAAATAGCCTTTGACAATGGCCTCTCAAAATACAGGTGGCCCATGTTTTGTATGCTCTCCTGTGGCTGTTGGACAATCTAAATATTTGCCTCACCTTGGACTACATACAGCACACATGGACACATAACATGAAGAAGCTGGAACATGCTGAAAGCCTACTGAATTTTAAAATTCAGCTATAAATTTTAGCAAAGTGAAAATTTTGCATTTTCAACTGGAGAATTAAAAAGAATCATATCAAATGCTGCTGGATTTGGAAAATAGCATATTGTGGAATATGACTGTTTGATAACATTAGCAATATCTAAGACTTATTGGGCAAATCTCTCCTGTCTTTTCATAATGGCCTTCTTCTCTGAAAAGTTTTCTGTTATCATTACAGCTACTGGTTAAATTAAGCTCTGAAGAAACAGAATAATTTACTTTAGGTTTTGCAGATTTCCAGTAATAAACATTACTAATGCTTCATTTGGGGGCTACTGGTAACTTATTAAACACTTTTTCTCGTTATATAGTCAATTTACTTAATTTGAGGCCATATTTTTTCCTTACTTTTATTATCTTTTGGCTTTTCTCCAACTTGTCTTAATCAAAATGCTTATTATTTGTGCATTGCTATTAAGGATAATCTACTTACTTAATAAATAGCAAATTGCATGTTAAAAAGAGGAAAAATTTAGTTGCTACCATACAATTTCTTCCAAGTGAAAGCAAGAATATTTGTAATTCAACAGCATGGAGTCATTTCAGGACAAGGGCTAATGGCAGTTGAATGAAACATTCTTTGCCAACAGCATTGTGCAAATTAAAGTTCTTTCCTTTAAAAGTTAAATATTAACTACATTTCTCCACTGCCACTAAAAAGAGAAGAAACTTCGTAAACATTTCATTTCCCTTTATCAAATATTCATTGACCCCCTACTGTGTGCTGGGCACTGGTCTGGGCTCTAAGGATGTAACTTTGAGTGAGACAAAGACCTTGCTCTCATTGACCTTAAGTTCTAAGTGAGGGAGTCAAACAGCCAGCACATATGTATGTATTAGGTGGTGATAAATTTACAAAGGTCAATTCACATAAAGAAGGTAAGAGGGAAGTGAGACAGTGTCACGGGATCGGGAGGGAAGTTAGAGTGTCATGGGATAGGGAGGTGTCTTGCTTTATATAGTATGGCCACGGAAGACCCATCAGATGAAAGGAACATTTGACCAAAAACTTGATTAATATGAAAGAGTAATCCAGTGGATACAAGGGGAATAGACTAAAACACACTGTCCACCACTCACATACACTTGCATATACTTATAAATTAATAGCTTGGGTAAAAAGATTTAGAAGGGCTTTTCACTCATCGAAATTCTCTCGACTTGTACCGCTAACCAGAACATGGGTCTATGTATTTGAAATGTTAATAAATGGTGGCCTCCTTAATTTTTACTCAAAGGAAAGACTGTAAATCTGAGAGGTTGCCATTCTGTTATACATCATGCGTACTGCAGAAATCAGCAGGCTCGAACTGACTAGAAGGCTGAACAAAAGTGGGATTTATACTCCTACCTCACTGATCTTTCACACATGAATCAAATGATATATTCCCAAAGAAGAATTAGAAACTGACATGCTCTGTGCCAGCATGTAGATAAGGTTGGGACCTGTGTGTATCGATGGTTACACTGGGATCTCTTGTGTCTCTCTGCCATATGGAGATTAATTTGACTCAAGCCCTGCTGATAGTTGGAATTAATAATTATCCTTGCACAATACAGCTAGTCACCACAGAAACGTGCTCCCGAATGGAGCCAGAGTCATCAAGTACAACCCAGCCATCACCTGCTCCCATTTCCGCCTTTGTTAACCTTAAAATTAAAAAGAGTCACAAACCACTTATGGAGAGGACAGATTTCCACAGCCCTTAAGAATACCAGAAGCAGCTTTTACAAGGTCTCAGTATCGAGGGCCCTATTCTTTCATTCAGTCCTATTGACTGCTATTTAAAAGCAAAAAGCTCAAAATACTCATATATCTGGATTTTCAGCTCTCAGAGAATTTTAATTTGCTAACAAGTAGAGGCAGGAAAAAGAGACCCATAAAAGAAGTAAATAATGGAAATCAACTACTTGGTAGAAACAGAATCTGTGGGGGAAAAATTAAAGATGCAGCAGAATGCAGCAATGAATCATAGCACAGAACAGAAGTAGGTGCTGATTCCAAAACAGGTCTGCCATTTCCTATCTATGTAACTCTAAGTTCCATAAGTTCTCTGTGCCTCTGTTTACTCAGCTGTAAAAATGGAATAAACAGTAATCGCTTATTATGAGGCCTAGAACTTATACTACATGACAATGCAGACAGTGAATATGCATATCTAGGTTGGTGAGTTTTACTCTACCCTCTGAGGTCAGTCTTTTGTCCTGATTAAGAATACACTTCCCAGAACTTAATATGAAAAGAACCAGCCATTATAAGCATTTTTTAACTATTCTGATCCACACTGGATGTTTTGTTATTTAGCATACAAAATGTTAGAAATGAGTTTTCACTAGTGAAATTAAGTAATGTGTATTAGTAATGGGTTTCCACTAATTAAAATTGTTAACATTTAAAATGTAGATTGGCTGGTATATTGTAAAGTCAATTTCTCACCACTCAAGAGGCTATAAGATCTTATAATTCACACACTCTTAGAAGTAGTGTCTTGGGCATAATTCCTAAATAGTTGTTCCTAAATAACTACTGGTTATGAAAGTTTAACCTACTGAATTTGACTAGATGATTAGCCAATTTCTACTCTAGAGTATTGTCATATTTGCTTTGGGGAGCTTTTTAAGCAACTACCAGTCAGATCTCCCTAAAGCATAGTTATCTTATTGAAGAAGTAATAACTATTATTTGCCTGCACATTAATAAATGTCTGTAGTATTTCTATCATCTGTTTAAAATGACACAGGAATTTCTTATATATTTTTGGAATGCTTCCATCACAAATATTTATCATTTCAAATTTTGGCACCTGCAAATATAAGCTTCAGTTATATGAAAATGTCACCTACATGAAACACTCCATTTCCAATGAAGTTCCCATTTCCAGGTGCTTTCTGACTAAGTTATTATTGCAAAAATGCTCAACCTAAGTGATTCACACTATTGGAAGACAATTTTCCATGGGTCTCTCACATTTATTTACATGTTGTATCCATAAGCACTACTGGCTACCTATCTTCTGGACAGTCTTTTCAAGGATATTTGTATAACAAACAATCTTGGCAAAATGATTTACTGCCAAGTATAATAAAAATAATGTCTCTGTTTCTGGTACAAAGTTTAGATAGGATTATTATCCATTATAAAATATTTGTCACATACAAAAGACTCCCAGTAAGATTAGCAACTGACCTCTTATTGAAAACAATGGACACCAGAGGAAATAGGATGGCAATTTAAGTGCTGAAAGAGAAAAAAATATCATCTAGGAATCTTATATCTAGCAAAACTATCTTCAAAAATTAAGGTGAAATGAGAGTTACACTGGAGAAATAGTTCAAATGGCAGCCTAGGAAGATGCTGAACTCACTTCCTTCCATAGATACAACAAATCTACAAATACATATGAAATAATTCCTTCTGAAAGGGACCTAAGGATAAAAGGACAGTATTGAGATGGAAAGAAGAGGCACAAACAAGTTCTCAGGAGGAAGGAAAAATACAACCAGCTGCGGCAATCCACAATTAGGAGGGAATCTTAAAGGTACAGAACTTGTCCCAGAGAAAAGAGGAATCTGGGCACCACATTGGTCAACCCGACTCTTAGATTCTACAGAGGAGAGACAAGCCCCCAAAACACCTGGTTTTGTAAACCGAAGGGAGGTCGTGGGGCGGGGGGAGGAAGAGGAGGAAGAGGGAAGGGTGAGAGAGAGGGGGAAAAGGAAGAGGAGGAGATAAAGAAAATTACAGGCCTATATCCTTGATAAACACAGATGCAAAAATCATTAACAAAATAACAGCCAACCAAATCCAACAGTACCTTAAAGGGATTTAATGATCAAATGGGATTTATTCTAGGGATGCAAGGATGGTTCAACATCTGCAAATCAATTCTAAGGACCTGACTTGAGGATTTTCCCAATTACATTTTGAAAGATTCCCACTTATTTTTTCTACATGGAAATGCTTATGTATATTTGACGTTAAGGACTAATTTAATATATTCTAAAAAATAAGCCAATCTCTAAATATTAAGTCTTATACTCTCTTCTCTGTCTATTGCAAATAATGCCAGTCCTATGAATAATATGTAGGCAATAGTGTGAGCAATTTGAGCCCTTAAATGGATGAATACACCTGAGGCCGAACGATGGAACTTATGTTATCAAGTCAATACCGTACATCTTCAATGCAGAATTTCTAACGGATGTTCTCACTAGGGGCTGAGGTTGGGGAGGCAGACACAGAATTGAGGTTGAATCAAAGGAGAAAGTTAAAGTGGGTTTTACCAATAAGAAGCTGCAATATTCACAAAGCTTCAAGGCACAGTGGCAAACCCATTCTTGCCCTCCCCTGACTTCCTACTATCTTGGACCTCAAACCCTGGAACCCTTGATTCATTAAGTAGAGGTCAATAATCACTTTTACTACTAACCTAAGGGATGCTTAATAAATCTCTTAAAAATTCTAATGGATGATCTAATTTATAGCTTGATTATATTCAGTTCAGAATCTTATCAGAGCCCAGTACTCTACTGTTTTGTTTTCACCAAATTAGATTGTTAAGAAAAAGATTGGACTATATTTTTCTTGTGAATCCTATTGAAGTCCATAAAATATTACGAGCTAAGTGCATACTAGATAGATACTCAATAAATGCTTATTCCTTTGAGTCAAGTTGAACACATAGTCTTTTAGTATCTAATCTAAAACAGTCAGTTTTCCCTGAAGGTTGACTTTCATTTTCCTTAGCAAATGAAGCAGGAAAAAAAAGAAAACTACATATATGCAAAGCGAGCGTGCTCATAGCACAATAGATAACGAAATGACAGACTGTTAGCTCCCGGGATATCATCTGCTGCACTCATCTACAGAGGGAGAAACCGAGCACTAGAGGAGTGAAGCTGTCTGGTCAAGGTGCACAGCTAATCGTGATCTCAGACCCTCTTCTGCTCTTATCATTCCAAATGCTCTATAATTATTTTTTAAAAAGACCTTGTTCTTGCTCTACAGTAATTTCCTACCAGTCTGCCCAACTCCCCTACTAACGGTGACTAACAGTCTCTTCAAAGAGTACACTTTCAGCAAGCTTTCAGAAAGACTTGAATGCCTCCATTCATTTGTCTCAAGTTTCCTGTTCTTTATTATACTAAGCCATGCTCAGCACTCTCCCTTCACAACTCTGCTTCCCCCTTTATATTTGAAGCAGCGTGGTCCATACTGCTTCTTCCTCCATAAAAAAGCCTAATGACATTCCCATTTCTAATGTTCATTGTGCCAGATTCTCAGGAGTAGTAAAAGGATGAGTTGACCTGGAGAGTTGCTGATTTAAAAATTCTCTCTCAGATAAAGGACCTATCTAGGATCAGATAACAGCCATAGAAACCTCAATCCCACCTCAGCCAAACAAATACTAAGAGGCAAGGGCAGAAGTCATTCCATAAATAAGAAAATGCATTTGAAGATGGATATGGAGAGGCTGGAAATGACAATGCTACTGTATAGGAACTTGTTAACCTTTTTCTACACAGAATGTTAGGGACTTCCAAAAATGTTCATTTCCCATTACATATTCTATGCAGGCTTTGAAAAGGTAAATAGTCTAATCATAGCAGAGCTTGAATGATTCTGAGATGATATTTTTTATTGGCAACTGGTCCTTTTCTCACTTCTCCTATGTGTCATGAAATTCTTATACTGTGTGATACAGCTCTGTCCAGGCTTGACAGTACGGTCCGGTGAGGCATTACTTATATTTTTCCCTCAGGCTTCGATCAGCGGATCACAGTGTTGCCTCATCGGCGGAACAACATGTCTTTACAGATCATTAAAACTGTGGAAGTTAAAGTCCCCATCTTGATCACACATTGTCTGGGGATCTCAGAGAACTATTCTGTCATTAAGGGACCCCATTCAAGTAAAGGAAAATGGAGTGTAGAGTTTGGGGGCAGACAAATGGTTTATGGCAGAATTTCAGACACCAAATGGAATGGAAACTACAAAACCAGATTTGCACAGATTTTTGCTGAAGAGAAAAAAGAAAAGAGAGAAAAGAGGTTTCTTTTTTAGCGATATATAATTTAGCTTGGTCTCACAATGCTGGTTATTTGTCTCAGTGTTATTAGTTTCTGCCCTCAAACACAAACAAAAGCAAAAGCAAAAGCAGAGTTTTATTTAATATGTTCTAAAACATGAATTTTACAACCAGCTCTCAAAGCAGAATATGTTATAAATACAGGGGAATAATTGTTCTAAATGACAATAATCATTTTAGCACAAGGTCATCAGTATGGGGTACTCTGAATCCATGTTGAACTTCCAATATGGCAAAGTTGTTCGATAATCTCACTTAGGTTCACTGACCTAATTCACTAAATCTAAATTTTGTCTCAGCCATTATTGGTATGTGATTCTGAAAAAGCAGGGCCATAAGAACCTTCACAAACTAAATTGATTTATTTCTCAGCCTTGGGATCAAAATAAACACAAGTTATCTCGGTTCAACAGCCTATCTAAATATGTCCAGGGGAAAGCTTTGATAGAACTCCATTTGCAAAAGCAGCTGAAAGATCTTTGGCCCTCTGAGAAATTATTTCTGCTCACTCCCATAGACCTAGATCAGCTCTGTTCCTCAGATGGTCCAGACCCTTGTGTTGAGCCCTGCCCCTACCTCAACAGTCACCTTGCAAATCATATCCAGGCTGCATTGGACTTACTTCTTTTAGTTTTTACCTTATTCTACCCCTAAAAGGGCTTCTCTGGGAATAAACCTTCCCTACTCATGAACTTTGAATTACCACTGTTAACAATGTTCTCTTCCCACCTTGCTCTTTCCATATCCAGCTCCAGGTATCCCCAAACACTGCTGCTGCTCTGTCTCTGCTAGGTCCTTGTGAGAACTACACTGTTTAACCTTTCCAGGTGCTCTCTGTCTGATGCTTGGAAATTTAAGAAGGAATGTAATATTTAATAAATACTTGCTAAAGGAATGAGCAAAAGAGTGAGAGAGTGAGTGAGTGAGTGAATGAGCGAGCGAGAGAGAGAGAGTGAGTGAGTGAGTGAGTGAGTGAGTACCAAGAGTACTAGGCTTGAGATCAGAAGACCGAGATTCAAGTGCTGGCTCAAGCGTACTCTGGCTGTATGATCTTGGACTGTGCTTAATTCCTTGACCTTCATGTCTCAGTTCCGGTTGCTATATCAAAATACTATCAACTGGGCGGCTTCAACAACTCTGGAGGCTGGGGTGTCCGGGATCAAGGTGCCTGCAGATTCAGTTTTTCGCAAGCGCCCTCATCCTGGCTGGGAGATGGCTACCTTCTCACGATAGGCTCATATGGTAGAGAAAAGAGGCTCTGGTATACCTCTACCTCTTCTTATAAGGGCACTAGTCCCATCGTGAGGACTCCACTCTCACAAACTCATCGAAACCTAATTACCTCCCAAAGGCCTCACCTCCAAATATCATCGCATTTGAGAGTTAGTACTTCAAAATATGAATTCTGAAAAGACACAGGCTTTCAGTCCATAACACAGTTTTTTAACTAGTGAAATGGAAATAAATACCTCTTCTACCTATCTCACAGTTTTTATGAACCTGACAATGGGTTTTTCAAACTGTAAAGTGCTACTGAAATACTTTACTGTTATTATTAGAGAGACTTACATATGAACTTTTATTCAATTAATATTCATAGTGCGCTTCTTTGAGCAAAAGTCTACAGCCTCTGCTGAAGATAAATAAGAGGGTTTAGCCTACTGAAAAGATCAAGAGAAAACTAGAAACCACAAGTCATTTTGTCTAGGGGTATCTGGAAAAGTGAAAATATTTCCAGACAGAGAGAACAATTTGGCAAACAGAACTTGGAACTATATGCCGTTCTATTGGATACACTGCTCCCTGTTTGGAATTTTCCCTTGTCCTCCCATCCTTTAAACACTCAGCCCAGACATCATTTCTGAGGGTTTTGTGTCACAGTAGCACATGGTATATGATGGGAACAGTGAGAGAGAAGACTGTAAATGTGATTACCCAATGCCCGATGTGCCCGCAACCACAGAATGTAAAATAACCAAGACACTGTCACTGTTAAGATAGCAGGGAAGTAGAATATTGATTCATTCAACAAAAAATTTTCTGATACTTGCCATGTGCCAGATGCTGTACTAGACAGAGAGAAACTTACATTTTGTTGGAAGATGTCAGACTATACCTAAGTTAACAAACTAAGAAATATATATTTGAAAAATATAGTGTCAGAACTACACCAAATAGCATATGAAAGTTATATTTTGAATGTGCAGCATGTAAACATATTGTTTAGGAACTTTGCCAGCTTGGAATGAACTCCCTCTAGAGTTACTCAAAGGCATTAGATCCCAATCTAATTCAAAGCAACCCATACCACAGCTTAATTAACACAGAGAGTCAAAAGATATTTATGTACAACCTTTTATGTACTGGACAGAGTGCGAGGCACAGAGCCGCAGTGCGGGGTGAATGAAGACAAAGTTATGCTCCCTACCATCATGGAGCGTAAGGGTCTAATGCACTAAAGCCCAGATTTTTAATTTCAAAATCTAAAAAAGTCTTTAAAGATTGAGATCTTCTATCATTATCATTCTATAAAGAATATATTCACATCAAATTTAGAGAGGTCGTATAAAAATTTTTTTAAAAATAAGTAAACAACTGTATGAAAAACTGCCTATGCTCTTCTTATTTTCCTAGTTCCCTACTAGCTTGAAGAATTTTGTCACCGACTAACCTTAGTTATCGGAATTTGGGTTGGGAAATACTATTCTAGTAAATATGAGGTTTCCGGGATCCCAAGGTACAGAATCAAGTGAGTCTGGAATAAGGACCGAATTATTATTATTGTAGTGGTAACAGAAAAAAATGTTTTGAAAATATGAAAGCTCATTTGGAACCTTCCTTTCTGCATCTCTATCTTCCTTCTCATCAAACCTCTGGCATTCTCCAACTACTGTAAGGTCCATCTCGAAAGTAACCCTTGTTCTCAAATGACTTATTTTGACCCCTTCCCAGATCAAAACTCCCTCCCTTTCTGCAAATGAACTCAGTTGCTTCAAGAAAAGCAATAAGGTTGAAACAACTCTCCCGGATGTGTCCGCATTTGCAAAAAACAACTTTCATTGCTTTTTTTCTAATTATAAAAGTAATTCATGCTTATTGTAAATATATATATATGAAATATAAAACAGTATGAAGAAAAAAAATTTCTCAAAGCCTGTAGGATATTTGCATTTCTAAGAGAGAATGTTTGTTGACAGATGTAGTCATCAGTGTAGATAGACTGAAGGTCTGCAGTATTAGCAGGGGATTGTGGTTGGAACTTTGAGAAAATCAAAGTGAGGCAGAACCAGATCTTATCCTCAAGTAACTTGTAGGATAGTATCCAAATTATTGGATTATTAATGAATTAAAGGTCGACAAATGCTCTACATTTCAGATGGCGAGTTTAACTCTAGCTTTGTTAAATTCTATTTTAAAGCTGCAAAAACGAAGGTTCAGTTTTGAAGCTGGGCTCAGTGCAAGAAACTTCAAACATGAGTGCTGAATTTTCTCTATGGGATCTGCCCTCCTTGGAAAACATGAACGAGGCAGAGAGAGAAGATGTTATTACAAGTTATGTTTCCCTGAGACAAAAAGCTTGTTTTTCTTTCACATTCAGTTTCTGTCTGGAATTTTTTTTTTTAAGTGAAGTCACCTAATATGAACTCTAATTTCCTTTCCTCCCACCTCTCTTGTTTCTTTTTATATTTTTGGTTACTTATTTTTCATTTAAATACAGTAAATTTTACTCTTTGTGGTACTCAATTCTGAGTTTTGATGAATGCATCAAGTTGAAGGACCAAAACATGATGCAGAACAGTTCCCTCAGCATCTCACCCAAATCCCCTTGTGCTACCTCCTTCAGTCAAACCTTCTCCTGCCCAGCAGTCTTTGGCAACCACTGATCTGTTCTTCATCCCTATAGTTTTACCTTTTTCAAAATGTTTTCAACATGAAGAAATGTGGCTTCTTTCACTTACCATAATGCATCTGAGGCTCACCCTATTGAATGTGTATATATTTAGAATTGTCACTCACAGATCCCTCAGTCAACTCAACAGAAGCCAGGATGCAGATCAGATTGTTCAGCATACACTATACAGGAGACTATCACCTAATGAAGTGAATCTCCAAGATATACATGGGAGACCTACAAGGTTCTTAAGAATTTCATACCAACAGAAGCATTACCAGCTCTTCAAAGAGAAGAGAGAAAAAAAAAGAAGGCTATTAAATCCCCTGTTGAAATTCCTAAATGCAGGAAACAGGCTAATAAAACTAGTCAGCTGAAAATATGTGCTACCCCTCAGGTAAAAGGAAGAATGGCTCTAGAGGTGAGGTTTGAGCCTAGAGGCTAGAGCCTTAAGACACAAAGAATTATTCCTAGGACTAGGAACAGAGGCTAGAGCCTTAAGACACAAAGAATTATTTCTAGGGCAAATCTAATGGAGTTTGCCCAGTTGAATTTCAAAATCGTTTGAAACTGATGACTCCCTTTTTCCTTCTATTTTCTCCTTTTTTGAAAGAAAAAGTCTAAAACTGCTATCCTATGTCTGCCCCATCACTGTATTTTAAAAGCAGATAACTTGGTTTCCAGTGTTATAAGTACACAGATAGAAAGGAATTTTTGATCGTACCCATAGTCTCACCCTTTTCTTAACTAGATGATTTTTTATAAGATTTGGGACTTTCAGCTGATGAGATTTAGAAGAAAGTTTGCACTCTGAGTTGATGCTATAATCAGTTGAGATTTTTCAGTGACCTTAAAAATAGTGAATGTATTTGGCATATAGAATGGATATGAATCTTTAAAAACCACAAGGAAGACTGTGGTAGACAGAGTCACTGCCTCCCGAAGATGTCCTTTTCTAATTCTCTGAATCTGTGAATACGTTAATTTACATGGCAAAAGGACCTTGCAGATGTGATCAAGGATCCTGAGGTGAAGATATCCAAATGAGCTGAATTTAATCACAAGGGTCCTTATACAAGGGAGGCGGGAAAGTCAAAGTCAGAGGAAAAGATGTGAAGATGGAAGGAAAGGTCAAAGTGATATAGCCATAAACCTAGGAATGCAGGCAGTTTCTAAAAGCTGGAAAATACAAGGATCAGATTCCCCCTTGATCCTCCTAGAAGGATGCAGCTCTGTCAATCATGTTAGAAGGGCTTTTCCAAATCTCCCCACTCCCGAATTTTAAAGGCATTTGCTTATGTTTTCTTTTGGTAACATGTATGGTCTCATTTTCTTCTATGTTGCTAAAAATACAAAAAGAAATCAATTTAAATTCACAAAAACTGTATTATCAAAGAGTCACTAAAACACTACACTTGGTTATATAAAAAGTCAAGTTCCTTTTGTTGTAAAAGAAACAAACACAGAAACTTGTTGCTGTGAATAGTTCTTTCTGTTACCAGACTGGTATGCATTTATATAACTCTGTCATTTTGAACTTATCTGAATATATAAGATATATATGAGAAGCAGCTCTATCTTTTTTTTCAAATATCTTTTTCAAAAGTCCCAAGAACTTGTATTAAAAAGTCTATATTTTTCCAATTGATTTGAGATGCTACATTATTATATATGAAACTTCCAAATGCATTTTGTCTATTTCTAGAATTTGATTCTGTACCCTTGATTTGACTTTTCATCTGTTCATGAACCAACACTATATCATTTTAATTATATAGGTTTCATAAGATGTTATAATATTTGATATGGCTACCACTACACCTTAGTCTATGTGGGCTGCTATAACGAAATTCAATCTACTGGGTAGTTTATAAACAGCAGAAATTTATTTCGCACAATTCTGGAGGCCAGGTAATCCAAGATCAAGGTGCTGCCAGATTCAGTGTCTGGTGGCTGTGTGCTGGCTATCCTCACAAGGCAGAGGGTAAGGTTGCTCTCCGGAGTCTCTTCTAACAATGAGACTATTCTCATTTGTGAGGGCTCCACCCTCATGACCTAATCCTCTAATATTATCACATTGGGGGTTAGGATTTCAACATATGAATTTTGGGGAGACACAAACATTCAGTCTATAGCACCTCCATGTCGTGTATCTTTTTCCAGCGTTTCTATAGCTATTCTTAGATATTTATTATTCTATTTTAATTTTATAGATGACATATTTATATCCATTAAAAAACTGATATCTTTAATGGGATTGTATTAACATTTTCTATTAACTTAGATATAATTGACATTATTATGATGTTTATTCTTCTAGTCTAAGAACATTTTCATAGCTATTTCATTCATCACTGTGTACCAATGTATACTGATTTACAATTATCTATGAATGTTTAGATAATACCACTACCTATGAGAATGGCTAACCATGTTATGAAAACAAACAAACAAACATCGTCATCCTCCTTTGGCATATTTTGGCAGGCTCATCAAGTCGCAGAAAAATCATTGTTTTATTTTCTTCTATCTTTGTCTTCAGGTGTGAAATGCCTTAATTTTTATATTACTGAGTTAGTGTTAGGATGTCTCTACTTTTAAAATATAGGTGCTGATCTATCAGAATTCCCAGTTGGTAAAAGTCTTTATTGGATAAGAGACATTACTAAGACTCTGTCAATTCACATGTTTGCAAATGTAACCAAAATGTTCTCTATCTCTCAACGGTGGGAGGGTCTATTTCCCTTAAGCCCACTTAAAACCCTCTCAGCCCCTTCTTTCCTGGTTTATCTCTGAATTCACCAAAGTAGGGTTTTAGACACTTAATTTGCACATTATACATATAACAGTCATTCATGAGGTTCTATAATTGATGATTTGGCATCCAGTGTCACAGGGTCACCTTAATGGGACAAGTTGTTTATCTCTTAGTTATACCCTGGGTTTTTGGTAGCATGTATGCTTTCATTTTTTCTCTATTTCTAAAAATATAGAAATAAATAAATAAATTTAAATTCACGAAAACTGAAAATTATCAAAAAGTCACTAAAACACTATATTTGGTTATATGAAATCATGAAAATCATATTACAAACCCTGCAACCACAGGGAATGCCCAACAGGGAATTTCGTCATCTAACAACTTCCCACACTATAGTAATAAAGGCTCATGCCCATGCTTGTCCCTTGCTTCTTCCACCTCCTAACCAATCCAGGGGCTTCCCTTGTGTGGCTCTCTGTGGCAAGAGGCCCTTTCTCCTCTTAGGAATTGTGATTAATAAACTCTTCTTGCGTTGTCTTACCACCCCTGATTGAAACAAATCCCGGGTACATTTTAAAACATTGTAACCTCTGCTTTCCTCCTGCTCTGGGAGCTCTCCCTTCCATCCATCTTAGATATCGTCCATCATTGCTTTGCCCATAGCTTTAATGGCAGAGGAACTACCTGTTCACATGATAGCAGTAACACATCTTTTTCTTTCGTGCTGCTATTTATAGCTCCTTTCATCATTGCTATCCTTAGATTTCTGGTACAGACAAATATATCTAAGAGGCAAACAAATTCTTCTTCATAAACTCCCACAGAATAGGGTTATTTTGGTATTATCATGGGGTCCCCTTCTTCCCTGGGTACATAGTGCCTCCAAGAGTATTCAGCTAATAACAATTTCTGTTCTATCTAGTGCTTTATAACAACCCACTGCTCTGTTCCTACATTCAAGCCTAGTTGCTTAATTCCACCAGCAACTTTCTCAGTTCTGGAGACTTCCCTCCATGGAGTTCACTTGTCCATCTCACCACCTGCAAATATCAGGCTAGAAACAAAATGGCTTTTAAGGCCAGAAGTGAGTTTCTCATCTCTTTTTTCAGTCAAAGGTCATGACTTTAGAATCAACTACAGATCATGAGATATAAACAGCTGGCTATAGAGATGGTGTAAAGAAAGAATAGAGTTTGTGTTTGTGTCTGTGTGTATGTGTATGTGTTTTGTTTTTTTGTTCTTGTTTTTTTTGTTGTTTATTTTTAGATCATGACTTATGACATCAAAATGAAATACTCCTGGTAAGGAACAGAGTTTATCTCATGGGGCCTGAGTAAAATGTTTTGTACGAGACTTGCCAATATGATAAAGAGAGATTTCAATTGAAATCAGAAAAGAAAGAGAAAATGCCCAGCTTGCACTACAAAATACTGCCCATGGAGATTACTAGGTATAAAGTAGTAAGAAAAAAAAAGAATGATGGAGGACATGCCAAACAATTCATAAAAAGAAATAACAGAGAAGAGAATTAAAGGATAAATATAATTTCAGAGTGTCCATAGCAATTAAAGTATGGGTAATAAACAAAGTGACTTCAGATGTTTAACCCAATAAAATCCATATAAATTCATGAATGTCACTGGGACTTGGAAGAATTACTGGCAAATAAAACAGATCCTGCTTGAAGGAGGGGGAAAAAAAAACGCAAGAGAGAGAAGGGGCAGAATTTCATTTCAAGAATGTCTAAACCTAAAAGGAAGCCCAAGAAGCTGGAATGAAATCATACTGTCAAGTACTTGGATGAAGATGCAGGAAAACCAAATAGACATGGTGCTGTAACAGTGACAGCCAGAGAGGGAAGTCAGTATGCCATAGTACAAAAAAATCCACCATCTGGTTCAGAAGATACAACCCTTACTAACTAGCAACTTATTCTTTAAGAAGGTTGACTATGTCACGTGGTTTTCTAATCAGGATGAACAGAGGCATAAATAGAGAGATATGCCTATGATATAAAAGTTTGTAAACTATTATCTTAAAAAACGTTATCCGCTAACACTTTGACTATATGTAAACAGTATATCAGAGACTAGTGATGATGGGTCAGAGATGGGCATTCAGAGGTCAAAATCATGAAGACAGAGAGTGAAAAGTAGGTGAAAGAGTAAAAAGAGTTTAAGCGGGGAAAGGAAGTGTCTGCTCTACTTCCCAGTTTTGCCTGGAATTAGTCCAGGATATCGTACAAAGGCAGCCTAACTTGATTCTGGCCCACTACTTGCGAGTAAAATTACCAACAATTCCTTGTGTGTCAGGGCAAAAGGACGAAAAAATGTTATGTACTTTAAAACAACTGCTGTTTCCACTTTCTCAGTGGAGGTGTGCACATGGAGGTGGGTAGTTGCAGGTGCTGGGGAGACAGGAAGCTCCAGCTGTGAAGGACAACTGTTATTTTCAGAGAGAAGGCACCATAGTGGGCCTGTTCCAGCTAGACCACCAGGCCGAATGTCTTCTGCTTCAGGTTGACCACTGAGCAAAGTTTTGAGGGCTGGAGAGTGGGAAAGTGGAATTTCAACTGTTCTACAAAAGAATAGGAAAATTCTTTCTTTACTTCAAAAGTGGAATCTTTAGAGACTGTTGAATTTAGGAAGTCACTTTTTTCCTTATTATGGATTTAGACTACACAGTTCTTCAGAATTATTATTTCGGGTGTTCTTGGTGTGTGTGTGTGTGTGTGTGTGTGTGTGTGTGCACGCGCGCGCGCGCGCACGAGCACGCACGAGCACACACACACTGTTCAAAGACTTCTCTCTGACTAGGACTTGAAGGTGGAGGATGGCAGGAAAAAGGAGCCATTTATTGAACTCAAATTGGCAGAGGTACTTACCTCAATGGGACAAGAATTTGAACTCCAAAGACCACTCTCATTAAAAGTATCATCAAAAGTCTCCCAACTATGTGATTATATTAGACTCCAGAAAATGTTCTGCAGTGGATTGCTGTATCCACAGAATAGTGGAAGGAATGATCAAGCAAAGGACCAATCTAAAGTACAAAAGGGCTTTCCTAAAGAGTATCAGATTAATACTGGAAAGTTTGAAGAAGGGGCTCACACTTGAAGGAGAAATGACACCAAAAATTGAGTAAGATACAAATAAATGGAAGCATATACCGTGCTCATAGGTAGAAAGAATCAACATCATTAAAATGGCCATACTACCCAAAGCAATCTATAGATTCAGTGCAATCCCTATCAAAATACTAATGACATTTTTCAGAGCTCTAGGACAAATAATCCAAAAATTTATATGGAGCCATAAAAACCCTGCATACCCACGACAATATTGAGAAAGAAGAACAAAGTTGGAGGTATCGCACTACCTGATATCAAACTCTACTACAAGGCTAAAGTAAGAAAAACAGCATGGTACTGGCATAAAAACAGATACATTGATCAATGGAACAGAATAGAGCACCCAGAAACAAATACATGTCTCTGTGCTCATTTAACATATGACAAAGGAGGCAAGAATATACAACGGAGTAAAGACAGTCTCTTCAATAAATGGTGTTAGGAAAATTGGACAGATACATGTAAAAAAAGAAACTGGACCACTTTCTTACACTTTATACAAGAATAGACTCAAAATGGATTAGAGACTTAAAAGTAAGACCCAACACCATAAAACTTGTAGAAGAAAACATAGGCAGTAAACTCTGATATTGCTAACAGTAATTTCTTTTCGGATGTATCTCCTCGGGCAAGGGAAACAAAGAAAAAATAAACAAATGAGGCCGCATCAAACTAAAAAGTTTTTGTACAGCAAAGGAAACCATCAACAAAACAACTCAGACAACTCAACAACAACAAAAAAAACCAAACACTCCAATTAAAAAATGGGCAGAAGACTTGAACAAACACTTCTCCAAAGAGGAAATACAAATAGCCAATAGACATATGAAAAGATGCTCAAGGTCACTAATCATCAGAGAAATGCAAATTAAAACCACAATGAGATATCGCCTGACACCTGTCAGAATGGTATTATCAATAAGTCAAAGAACAACAAGTGTTGGTGAGGATGTGGAGAAAAGGGAACTCTCATATATTGTTGGTAGGATTGCAAATTGGTACAGCCACTATGGAAAAGAAACTTGAAGTCAAAAAATTAAAAAATGGACATACCTTTTGACCCCGCAATTGTACTTCTGGGTATTTATCCAAAGAAAACCAAAACAATAATTCGTAAAGATCTATGCACCACCATATTCATGACAGCACAATTTACAATAGCCAACATATGGAAGCAACCTAAATGCCTATCAACAAATGACTGGATAAAGGAATTATGGTTCATATATAGAATGGAATATTACTCAGCCATTAAAAAAAATGAAATCCTACCATTTGCAACAACATGGGTGGACCTAGTGGTTATTATGCTGAGTGAAATAAGTCAGAGAAAGATAAATACCATATGATTTCACTTATATGCAGAATCTAAGGAACAAAAAGAACAAACTAATCAAAAACAGACTCACAAATATAGAGGACGATCTGGTGATGGCCAGAGAGGAGGAGGCGGCTGCGGGGCTGGGAGAATTGGGTGAAGGGTAAAAAAAAGTACATATTAGTAACTCATAGATAATCACGGGGATGGGGAGCATGGCATAGGGAATGCAGTTAGCGTTAATACATTGGCTAGGTGGAGAGCCAGAGGAGAGAAGGAGCAATTAGGGGGATTGTTTTATAAATTACATAAATGTCTAACCAAATGTACTGTATACTTGAAACTAACAAAAATTTTTTAAAAAAATTTTAAAAAACGAGTTGCTAGATCTAGAAAAAAACAGGAAACTCAGCCAAATATGAATTTCTGATAAACAATAATATTTTTTAGTATAAGTATATCCCATGCAATATTTAGGACATACTTATATGAAAAATTGTCATTTATCTGAAATTCAAATTTAACTAGGCATTCTGTATTTCACTTGGCAATCCTACCATGAGAAAACTCCTATTTTTCTTTTCTCTTTGACTCTGAAAGCAGTCCTACATATCACTCATCTTCAATTTCCATCTTTAATTTGCTCAAGGCATGCCTACACTTTTGGTGAAGTGTAACGCACACATCATTTGTTTGTTGATATTGTTGAAGATAAGTTAAAAATTAAAAGATGGACAAATAAATAAATAAATAACTTTTTTTTTAAATTAAAAGATGGGCAGGGGAGACTCTTTGGATAAGACAGAGGAGAGAGGGGCAGCACTTGCTACATCCACCTCTGCTAAAGCCTTTGACTCTTCAACCACGGTTATGACTACACTCCAGGAGGGTCCCACAGAAAAGCAATCAGGCTTCTAAGACAGAGCTCAAGGCACAACTAGGTATCAGGTGATATCATATAAGCAGAAGAAAATCTCAAAAGGAAATAACTTCTAGCCCCTGCTATTATGTGGCTGAATTCAGTAGGCTGCAAATAAGTCACACTCATTGTTTTAACTAATAATTTAGCTCCTTTCTAATTACTTCATGAAAAAAGAAGTTCCCATCTGTTGTCTGTGTTAAGAAAGTTCCTTCCCATCTAATAATTTTTTCAGCCGAATAGGCCTGCATTGTGTAATACAGTAGCTACTAGCTACCTATTGAGTTTATTGTGATTACTGAGCACTTGAAAAGTAGCTAGTCAGAACTAAGATATGCTGTACGTGTAAAATACTGGATTTCTAAGACTTAGTATGATAGAAAAGAATGTAAAATAACTCAATTTTAGATTGACAGAATGTTGAAATGATAACATTTTGGATGTATCGATTTAAGTAATGGACATATTATTAAATTGATCTTACCTGTTTCTTCTTTTTATACATGTCTACTAAAAAAAATTTAAATTATAATTGTGGCTCACAAAATGTCTTTCCATTGGATAATGCTGTCAGACTCTACCCCTCAGTTGTCAGAGCTGTAAGTCACCTGAAAGATAATCTACGTTAATTCTATCATTTAACTGGCAAGAAACGTGAGGCCCAGAAAGGTGAAATACTTAGTATCTCAACTTATTAAAATTATGAATTTTCAAAAAAGAATCTTAAGCTTGGAAAGACTTTTAAAATGAATGGCAATTATCTTCTGTGTCTAGAAGTTTCATCCAATAAGAATTCCATTTTGTCCTGGCCAAATGGAAGAAGTATCAGTGATAGATAATTTCTATTTTTAAAAAAGTACTTTAAAATATATCTATAACAATCATCATTTTATTGTGAATAAAACTACTTTTAACAAAACATAAAATCATCACAAGCAGGACTTGAACTTTGTACTAGAATAACTTTTAAATTTGACCTCATTTTAAAGGTAAATAGGGCGGTCTCCATAAAAAATATACAAAATCTGGTAAAATCTGACAACATCGATCCTTAACTTAAACCCCACAGCATGTATTGATAACCATTTAAAGTCCAAATCTCCCCTGAAGATGCTCTATCTCGTCTGATCTCAGAAGCTAAGCAGGGTCAGGCCTGGTTAGTACTTGGATGGGAGACCACCTAGGAAGACCAGGTGCTGAAGGCGTAAAATGATAGATTGGTAGATAGATAGATAGATAGACAGATAGATAGATAGATAGATAGATAGATAGATAGATAGATAAAGTCCAAATCTCTCTTACTCTTTGTCCCTCTCCCTTACCCTTGATGTACAATAAAAAAAGAAATTATCTGATAGCCACTCACACTTGTTGTCTGGTTAATTAAAGCTCATTCATATGATATGTATACATTCACTAAATTGTATGTCTCCAATTGCGGAATTTCATGGAAAGATCTAGGTCAAAATCAAGCAAGACTGCCCTTTAAGACAAATTCTGAGCAGTGGAAAAATTAAAAATATTTGTGAAAGTTAAAAACAAACAAACAAAAACCAAGCCACTTTAAGTTACTTATTGTGTACCCACTCACTTGGACCCTGCAATGGCCTGAATATATTCCTCCCACATTCATATGTTGAAATCTAACCCCCACGGTGATGGTATCAGGAGTTGGGGTCTTAGGGATATGATTTTAGCTCATGAGGGCAGAGCCCTTATGAATGCGATGAGTGCCTTATAAAAGAGGCCTCAGAGAGCTCCCCTGCTCCTCCCATCATGTAAGAACACAGCAAGAAGTTGGCAGTCTGTAATCCAGAAGAGGGCCTTCACCATAACCTGACCATGCCAGCACCTTGATCTTGGACTTCCAGGCTCCAGAACTGTGAGAAATAAATTTCTGTTGTTTACAAGCCACCCAGTCTGTGGTATTTTATTAGAGCAGCCCAAATGGACTGAGACAGACCCTCTCCTCCTTCACTCCCCATGCCCTATTTCTTCAATGGGCCCACATCTCTACTGCATTAACATGTACCTATGAGGGGTTAAAATGTACTGAGCACTGTTCTAGGTGCTGGGAACAGTAAACTGAACAAGTTGGGGACAGTCTGTCCCCATTTGTCCCTGCTCACATGAGTTCCTCACCTCCTCAAACAATAGTCCTCTAAGCTTCCTTCTTTTCTTGTTTAGGCCTCAGGCACATGAGGCTCATTCTTTGATTGACCCTACTCTGTAGGTCTTGCAAATGAATGAATCCTGATCAGCCTGGCCCTTAGGCCTTTCACCATCCTGTGACTTCCTAGGGGTCCTCCGCACTCATGAATTACAGCACAAACTCCACAGAAGACAACCTCTAATATCTAGACATAGCCTTTTCCTGGCTGTTGGGTCATAGGAGATTCTGTTCATTTTACAAACTAAGCCCTCCGAGACCTCCCGTGCAGGGCGCCCAGCTACCCTTCCTTGATACCTCTTCAGCTTCCTCTTCCGTTTCCCCTGCCTGGGCACCAGGATGCCTCTTCCTGCGTGTATCTCAGAGAATCCCAGGGTGCCTGGAGACCACACGTAGTTCATGCATACTGCTACAGCTGGCGTTATTTCAGCTAGCACTTAATAATTTCTTCACCTCACAGTGCTTTTTTCCTCAGCTGCCATCTAAGCACAGATCCCTATGCTGTCTGTGCCAGGGAATGAGATTTCTGAGAAATATGAATATAATCAGAATGTCTCATTTTGATAACAGAGGTATTACCCAATTACAGACTCAGGGCTTTAGGGGTTTCATTTCAGACCAATATCTGCTCCTTAATTAAAAGGCTCCCATAAGCATTTTTTTCCATTTAAAAGAGTAACATGAAATATTAATTACTTAGATTAGAAATAAACAACTGAAAACTAATAAATTTACAAATTCAATTACCACAAAAACTATCAAATGTCTTTTTGTTTAATTGCTATAGATTCCCCTTTAGACATCATAATGGAATTAATAGAACATTCTGGTAATCAATTGAAATTGATTAATTGATCAGTCAGAAGAACATGGTTAGATTATTTCATCTCCAGGCACTATTATTTATGCCTTAGCAGTGCCAGAGCAAGCACCTAGCAAACAGATATGACAGGCACACAACCAGGAGAGAGGGAGGACATTTGGACATGATCCAAAGTTCAGTGTGGGGTGATGTGGCTTTTGCATATATATGGAGCATATCACCCTTGAAGGGTAAGCATTATGCTGCTCATTAATATATTATCAAGGTCTCTTCATAAGGGAAGAAACACAGTCATCCTTCATGGATGAGCTATTGCATTTATTCCTGAGGATTTATTAAAAATTAACACTCCATCACTTTACATTTCTTATAAGTGCCAGCACCTAAAAATGCAGTGATAAATTTTGGCACAAAACTTTAAAAATACTCTATGTAAATATCTTAAAATTCAATTTGACTCTCCCGCTCTCCCACCTTAAAGCCTCCCCTCTGACCCCCTCCTCCTGAGCTGCCTGCTGTGCTCTGCTTACCAACAGAGCATTCTGCATATCACATGTAGGACTCACAAGCCCTCAGAAAGCAGGGTCTCCTTTTGAAACAGGAAAGTATTCATGTGATCACGAATAGTCTACACTGCAAGTTTACAAAGTAATCAAAGCCTGCCACAGATCCAGGACATGAAGTTGGAGCTAACGCTGCAGAACGAGGCCAGAAATCCAGGACAAGGAGGTGGCAGTGGGTCCTTAGGTCTCTGTCTGAGCTAATGTCCATCTGGCACAGGACCATGGCTACGGCAGTGGCCCTCGATATGTCTAGTTAAGGATGACATGTGTTTCAAAGAGTAGCAATGTGCCACCCAAACGGTCTCCTCTTTATTACTAACCTATAATGAATGTTACCTTAATTAATCATCTAAACCTCTTAGAAGCAATTTTCAGCTTTATCTTGTAATTCTTAGTAAAGCAAAACCCACGATTCCTATCATATTGTATTAGCTACCCTTACTGAACCCACACAAAGTGCCAGTTACTTAATAGGCCCTTTGAATAGATCTGTGATGCACACTGTTTCTGTTCACTCTCTTCCCCCTTCAATATTTAGGGACTCCATGCATCCCCTGTATCTACCTGGAATATGCTAATCCTCTCAGAGCCAACATTTTCTTCTTCTTCAAATATTAGATTAACAATCGAAGCTTCAGGGAAATCTTCCCAGATGACTACACTAAATTAAGTTATTACTACCTATACTACTCTTCTTTCAAAGCATTTATTATTGAAAAGAAATAATCAGATGCGTAATTATTTTTCAGTATTATCTCTTGCCTGCAATAAGCTTCATGAGGGCAGGAAAACTCTACTGTTATATCTTCACTGCCTAGTACTACTGCTAAGCACACAGGTGCCCAATCAATAATTATAATTATTATAAGAATACATCTCTCAGCAGATTCTCACTAAAACCTTTTGAGGTAAGTAAAGCAGAGACTCTAATAACCAATCTTCACTTAACTGCACTGGTGATGCTTTTAGCTTCAAGTCACAGAAAATCCCAAATTAAAACAGAGTAAACAATAAGCAACACTTTATTGTGTGCTCCAGGGCTGACTGACTCTGCAGCACAGGACTCTCATTCTTTAGAACATCACAGTCACGTCGTGCGTGTCAACTTAGTCATTGGGCTGGCTCCAATCAGGGTCACACAGTGCCATCGCATTGGGGTTTAGGGCTTCAAAATTTCATATGAATTTTAAAAGGACACAAACATTTAGTCAATAGCATAATCCAGAACAGGCTACCTGTCATCATTCCCAAGTAAGACTAAATCCTTTTTGTTACTTCTTACATTAAAAACATAAGATTTCAGGGAACTCAAGAGAAGCACTTCATCAAGAAGGGGTGATATTCCTGATGTAGGAGGGGAATGCAAGCTGATTACAAGGCTATGCCAACCCTATGAGACTAGGGCCCAGGAAGGACAATGACGCTCGGAGAATATAACACTGAAAGTGGGCCGATGATTAGAACAGACTGGCAGAAGCCACAACTGCATGGTTGCTGGATGAGGAAGTAGAGAGAGAAGAAACTGGCTGCACGTAAAGCACTGTGCTTCTCAAAGGTCCGTTAAAGGCCCTCTGTCGAGATTTACTGGTTAGCAAGGCTCTCAGACATATCTTCTCCACTCTCCGTTCTATGCTGCGGGGAGTGAATGCTGGTCAGCTGAAGAAAGCAACTGTTGGATATATTGATTCTGCGGAAAAGCCAAAATTATTGGATCTTTCAGAGTTGCTTACATTGCCATTAAAACAGGGCAAAGCCAATAAAGTCAGTGGAAGTAAATATTTCATGGAGTCAAAAGTGACAGTTATGCTCTATTTAAAACAACTGTTAAAACGTTGTAGGTTCAAAGGACAGCACCTCAGTCAAGCCAGGAAAGTCTATTTCTTTTCTGAATGGCAAGAAATTCACATTTTGTGTATCTACTACTATGTGTACTTCTGCCAATGTTAGGAAATAGACAAAAGTATTTTTCTTCAAGGAACAAGTTATGTATTTATTCAGCAACTCCTCTCCCCGAGTGCTCCTGCTATGACACAGGTTATGGAAGACACACAAAAAAGTGAGTAGCATACCCCCCAGTTCCCCCAAAAAACACATTCAAGTCATTAAAAACAATTTAAAAATAGCTGCAAAACAATATAAGATAGTATTAAACTGTAGGGTACTGATCATTAGCATTGTTTAATTCCAGTATAAGCTGATGTCATCAGGAAAAGCTTCGTGTAAGGGGTGGGACTTAAAGAGTGACTGGTTAGAATCAGAGAAGCATCCAATGTTCTGGCTACTTCTCACAACTGTTCTCGCTCCTTCATACTTTTTTTTTTAATTAAATGTATTGGGGTGACATTGGTTAATAAAATTATATAGGTTTCAGGTGTGCAATTCAACAATACATTATCTGTATATTGCAGAGCTATGTCCATTTCTGAAACAAGAAATAAATTTGCATCTTTCTTCTCTACCAATCAGAATATATTAAAATTCTCAAAACTGGAATACTCTTTTGATGGGGAAAAAACAGGAAGTGTTGTTTGAAGTAATGGAATCAAACTCATCTCTAGCACTCAAACACATGTAAACCTGTATACTCTAAGCCTTAGAAAGAATGAGATGAGATGCTCAAGAGGGTAGAGGAAGAGAAACATAATGCTCTGAAACTTTATTCAGCTTTCAAAGGCTCAGCAGATTTGCTGCAAATTATTTGTTGTGTTTAATAAGCATACCAAGTGCAAATGTGCTAAACACATAAATATAGCAAAGTCATAATCACTAGGTTCAATGTCAAGCACCATTTAAATCTGGTGATTAAATCAATTTGATGACAGTAATTTTTTTTTTTATTAGAAACACTGTCTGAAAGAGAAAGCAAAACTTAAGGGAAAACTGTACCTTTACACTCTTCCCTTGTAGAAAATGAAATCTATTAATTTTATTAATTCCATTAATGGTTTAACTACTTTTCTTTGCAAAGGGCCCAGGACAATCTAATATTTTCTCACTTAAAGCAAAACCACCTTTCTTCTTTTTTCCCTGTAGGGTTGGGATAGTGGGTTTATCTATGGATGAACTAAAGTCCTTCTACAAAGTCTGGGTGGTTAGAGTAAGGATTTGTTCTCCCACGGTGCAAGAGTCCATGCTGGATACCTCAGCTGTGTTCATGAGGGAACATCAGAGGCCTGGGTGATGCACAGGAATTTTCTGATACCATCCTGTCAGATTCTGAGCCAACACTGGGCCACCTCAACTTTGTCCTCTTACATAACCAACCCCTCAGTCTTGGCAAAACCACACTCCCTGTCAACTTGGAAGTGAAGTCATGATGACCCTCACAGAGGGGCAGTGTCATGCCTCCTACATGCACCAGTAGAATGTAGGTACTAGGGATTCAGAAGAGAACATAACATATTCAACTAGATTCTTATCATTCATGAGTTTTCAATGAATTTAGAGTACTAAAACATAGCTACGTTATAATCACAGTATACTGTAGAAGGGCCTATATGGTTCCTTTCCACGTCAGAATGCAAGCTATTAGCAGTCAAAAAAGAAAAAAATCAAAGTGAGGTGGAGAAGCCATGGAAAACTGTTTAGAAGAGATAAAATTTGATCTGAACCTCAAGCAATAAGTAGGATTTTGACAGAGAAGAGAATAAAGTATGGAATAGAAAAATAATAATCAGAATGAGTTGACGTTTTGGGTGGTGGTGGTGTTGCTGCTGCTGTTATATGGATACAGATTGTCTAGCAAGTTCTGCATGCTGTATTACGTCTCTGGCCCATGTCTCCTACTGTCGGCAGGTCTGTATTCATACAATCACTTATTAAGTGATGTAATTAAAAGTATGTATTAAGAGCTTGTTATCTGTCAGGTTCTATGTCGTCACTATAAGGCTGGCACAACAGGCAAAGTTTGGCAATTTAGAATACCAGAGATTTTATTCTTCGGTAAAAGCTCATTCCATATCTGGATGTTTGGTGCTTACCCTGAAGTACTGTCACTGTAGCTGCCTTTTCTTTACAAAATAACTTTTATTGTGTTGTATTTTTTTTATTACAAGAGCAATAAAAACATGGCTTGATGCCACATGATGAACTTCCCTGATCACCTTTTACAACTACAAACACATAGAAATGCTAATAAAATGTATTTTTAAATTTATTCCAGTAAAATTCACTTCTTTGGATGTGTAGTCCTATGAGTTTTACCACATGGATATATTCACGCAACTACGACCACAATGACAACGCAAAACAGTCCCATCATCCGCAAAACCGCATTCGGGCTATTCCTTTGTAGTCAGACACATCGTCACCCCAACCCCTGGCATCCAACGATCAAGTCCCTTTTCCCTGTATCTTTGTCTTTTCAAGATTGTCATATAAATGGAATCATACAACATACCACCTTTGAGATGAGCTTGTTTCACTCAGTATAATGCTTTTGAGATGACCCGTCTTGTTCTAGCAATAGTCGATTCATTTTTATTGCAGAGAAATATTTTATTACAGATGTGCCATAGTTTGTTTATCCATTCACTCACTGAAGGACAGCTGGGTTGTTGCCAGTTTGGAGTGATTATTAATAAGGCTGCTCCAAGTTTTTATGTATGCTTCCTGCTTAAACATAGATTTTCATTTCTCTAGGTTAAATACCAAGAATGGGATTGCAGAATCACTGGGCACGTGTATGTTTAATTGTAAGAAACTGCCAAGCTGTTTTCCAGAACAGCTGTACAATTCTGCATTCCCACCAGCAGCAATGTATGAAGTTTCAGTTGCTTCACATCTTTGTAAGCATTTGCTACTATCTTTGCTTTTAGATCCATTTTCATAGATATATATTGTAGTTCTAAATTGTGGTTTTAATGCATTTCCCTGATGACTAATGATGCAGAACACGTTTTCTTGTGTTTATTTGCCATCCGAATATCTTCTTTTGTTGCAGAAAAAATCAGAACAGTGAGAAACCAAGCAGCACTTGGAGAGCTGGAGAACTCAGGTTTATTATGCCGGCGGTCCCAGAAGAGCTAGTGCTCTGAAGATCTGGGCCCCGAGCTCAGGGGTATCCTTGCTTTCATTGGGCTTATCTGTGCAGTTACAGGTGGCATGGGTTAATTGGTTAATTTGTCCTCAGGCGGTTACAGAGCACGGGGAATTGATATGGATTACAGACAGTCACGGAGGTGAGATTTTCAGATAGGAACTTCCGGCAATACATCTGTTATCTAGACAGAACAAGCAAAAGGGAGGATGAGTCTGTAGATACGCTTGACACATAGGCCAAAGGTCACCCTGCCCTTTGGCCTATGTGTCAAGCATATCTAAAGAAGTAGAACAAAGAGCTGATTGTAAGGTTACCTTTTAAGTGGAAAATTCCCCTTCACTCTGGTGAAATGTCTATTCATATGTTAGCCCATCTTTTTTTGGAGTTGTTTGATTTGTCATTGAGTTTAGAGAGCTCTTTGTATATTACATACATGTTCTTTGTCAGATATGTGATTGCAAATACTTCTCCCACTCTGTAGCTTGTCTTTTCATTCTTACTATTGTCTTTTGCAGAGCAAATTTTAAAAATTTTGATAACTCTGATTTATTTCTTTTTTTTCTTTTATGGACCATACTTTTGATGTCATTTCTAAGAACGATTTGCTTAACTTGAAATCACAAATATTTTCTCAGTTTTATTCTTAAGAGTTTTATAGTTTTTAATTGTACATTTCAGTCTTTGATTCAAAGTAATTTGTGTAAAGGTGCAAGTCAATGTTTACTTTTTTACAAATGGTTGTTCAATAGTTCATCATTATTTTCTGAAAGATTTTTCTCCATTGAATTTTTATCTTTATCGAAATCAATTAACTATGTATATATAGGTTTATTTGTGCGCTTTCTGTTCCATTGATTTATGTTTCGTTACTCTCACCACTTCATTACTCACATTCTCTTGATTACTGAGAATTTGTAATAAATCTTGAAATCTGGGACTATGTGTCCTCTAACTTCTTTAGTTTTAAAAATTCTTTTGTCTAGTCTAGTTTGACTTTGCAAATAAATTTTAGAATCAGCTTTTCATGTCTAAAAACACCTGGGATTTTGATTTGATTATAATTATAGATCAAGTTTGGAAAATTGACATATTTATTATATTAAGACTACCAATGCATAAAAAGAGATACTATCTATCTATTTAGGTCATCTCTGATTTTTTTTTTATCAGTATTTAGCTGTTTTTTATGTATAAGTCCTGTGCATATTTTCTTGCTAAATATTTCATTTTTTTGAAACTATTCTAAGTGGCACGATTGTTTTCATTTCAATTTCACTGTTTATTGCCAAAATATATAAGTATAGTTAAATTTTGTATATTGCTCCTATATTCTAAAACATTGCTAAAATCTCTGATTCCATAGCATTTTTATAGATTCCACAGTATTTTTTATACAGGCAATCATGTTATTTGTGACAAAGACAGTTTTACTTCTTTCATTTCCAACTGTTTATCTTCTTTTTCTTGCTTTATCGCATGGACTAGAACTTCAAATACGATGTCTAATAGAAAGAGGGAGAGCAGACAGCCTTACCTTATTTCCAACCTTAAGGGGAAGGCATTCAGTCTTTTTGACATGAAGTGTATTAGCCATATATTTTTGTAAATGTTCTTTTTTGGATATTTTTAAGGAAACTTACCATAAGCAGAAAAGTAAGGCACACAGGAATAAAATATTTAAAATGTACATAATCAGTAAAGAATTGATATCTGGAACATATGAAGAACTCCTGAAATTCTTGGTTAAGCTGCAATCCAAATTTTCACATGGAGGATATTCAAAAAGTATTCAAAATTTGAAAAGATGCTTAAGCTCAGTTTCAAAAGCAGCAAGTTCTATATGATAGCTAAATTTTGATACTGTTGAAAGCACTTCTTTATAATTAAATTAATATAAGAGAAAGAGAGCTTATCAAAGAGGTCATTGAAAAATACAGTGGCTGTTTTGATGCTTCATAGGTTTGGAACATAATATGGTTGTAATTTTAGCTATAAATAAATTATTTAAATAAGTCGCATTCATGAAATATTATTATATTTTACACCAGTTATGCTTTATGAGTTTTCATGATTTTAAGCACATTTCATGATTCAGACATAGTTTCACAGCATACATGAGGAGTGAAATAACTGAACAATAAGAGTCTTTTTCCCTTTACAATGATTGAAAACAAAACCCTTACACAAGTAATCTGCCAACTATAATGGTGTAGAGTCGAGTTTTTAGTTTTCATCTCAATTTGGTTATTTATCAAGCATGTTCTTTGTTTAGCTCTCTGAGTTATAAATATCCTGTAATCTTGGCTTTTCTTATCAATAAGAAGAAACAATTTACAACATAGAGACTTTACCAAAAAAGTATTTTTACATCTAACGATCGCTTCAGATTTCACTTTTAATTAAAACTGATTCTCTGTTTAAACAGAGACATATTTATCTTACTTCACTTGATGCTTAAACCAAAAGGGAGCTTTTATTAATTTTTCTGTATATCAGGTTTTGAAATTATGCAAACTGAAACAATAAGGTACAATTTTATTCCTGAAGATTAACGAATGACAAAATTTAAATCTGATACTGTCAAGCATTGGCAAGTATGTAGAGAAATGAGTACTTGTACATTTTTCTGTATAAAAGTACTAAAACATAGTAAAATAATTCCCTTACCTTTTCTTTATTAACCCGCTTTTTTTGTCCCAGATAATTTTAGCCAGATAGAATAGAATATGAGCAAGATCACTAGGTGAGCAGATTTGAATTCCTACTGTGTTTCTTGGGGATTTCATGATCATAGGCAACAAATTAAATGTGACTGGACCTCAGGTAACTCACCTCCCAAGGCAAGATCTCAAGAGTGTGCTAACTCTGACTTGCATAGGCTCACAAGAGCCAATTGTTAAATTGTGGGGTCATTGTTAAAATGCTGGTAGTTTGAAGTCAGCAACAGTGGAAATTTTTATACCATAGAAACTGGCAAATGAACAACTCAGGATTCTTTCATTTTTCTAGAGAACAACAACATACCACTTGAAATATCATAAGGAAAGGCAAAAAAGGTGTCCTACGAATTCTTAAAATTTCATTAGCCTATCCAGAAAAGTCCAATTCAGAAGTAGGAAGGTAAATAAAAACAATACAAATAAAAACAATACAATATAAAGTTCACATTAATTACTGTTTAAGTTATTTATATTACTGCCTCTATATTAAAAATAATACAAACTACTTTTATGGAGAGCCTAAAGAGTGCTACTTAGTCATTGTTCTTCAAGTTTTTAATACTTTTTGAAAAGGCAATTCTCTCAAATATTTATAAAGTAGGTATTACATTACCCATGTTATTAGTAGGAATTGAGACACAAATAAGAACTTGGTCACAACTACATATGACAGCACCAGGACTGAACCTGGGGCAGTCCGGTCCTAAAGCCCTTGCCCTCTTCATCGTGTCATCCTCTTTCTGTCACTATGACAACTGAGGTTTAGTCTAACCACCCGCAAAAGATTCGGTGAAGCTAATGTTTCCTAGCGCAGCAATAATGTACACGATAATGCCAAAACAAAGTTCAAATCGTTCATTTCCATTTTCTCTTTCCCATCTAAGTGTCATTAGCAACAACAGGTTGTAAAGTAAATGAGGTGGAAAAGAACCTCGACTACCTCCCTCCCTTCCCTCCTTCTCGAAGAGCAGACTAACTCTAGTTATGGGAAAAGACTTCTTTGCAGCTTCAGACTGAGACTGGTAATTACGCCTGACCTCTCACTGCATATCCGCAGGCAAAGCTCCCATCGGTTTACTCATATTTGCAAATGCAATCATGCTTTGCTTAACATACATTTGCATTGGCCTTGTATAGCCTTAGAAAAATGTATCACACTTTCCCACACAAGAAACAAGCATTAACATCCAACATATACCACACAACACTGGCTGCTGCGCTTGACCCGTGGGAAGGCTTTGGAGGAGTTCAGGAAGCCAGGGCTCTGACTGTTGGCAGATCTTGCATGGCTCTCCTCGGCCCTCAGCCCAGAGACTGTCCACAGAAACTCACTGGGGATGGCACAGGAATTCACTTTGGCTAATGCTTGTTTGCTCTCACATGAATTTGAGAGTCAAACCTAAAAACTGAGAACAGCCCCTGTGGGTTGGGCAGAGACACAGGCAATGCCCTTTTACAGCACTTAAGTGCCCAGATAGGTTTGATGTCCAGTTGGCTTAGCACCAATGGCAGCAAGATTTTTTTCTGAGGAGATCAATCAGGATTGATGACCTGTGTTGACAGATCTGCCTTAGTCGCCATGGTCCACACAATATGGGGCAACGGGATCCCCTTTTATGTGAGCTTTTAGGGGTTAACCAAAGCCCTAGTGGAAAGTTACTGTCAGCAGCTACAGAACACATCCATGCTCTTATCTCACAAAAATACAGAGAATATTTTCATGCTTTAGCTACTTTGAAAATTAAATTATCCTTCAAACAGCAAAATCAAGTCCATCTTAGAAGGGTGGGTGGAGGGAATGAGAAGTCAGGAGTCAGGTATAGTTCTTACAAAATTTAAAAAGAACACATAATTAATAATCAATTGACCTCAATACATTTGACTTTTTAAAACACTTCCATAAATATGGAATTTAAAACAACATACTTTAAAATAATTCACAATGATTGGATCGTCACGACAGGATACATTACAGTGTTTTCCTTTAGGAGCCTAAGGTAGGGTAGCAGTTCCCAAAATCACCTTTGGACAAAAGTGTGGTTTCTCCTCTTTTGTCTTTAGGCTTGTAGATGCCAGAGTCTTCTCTTTGGGAAAGAAGCATTTTTGCCTTATGCACATAAACTTTTTATCATGCGCCATAGCTTTTGTTTGTTTGTTTGTTTGTTTGTTGTGGAATAAATCAGTGGTATAAATGGCCAAAATGGACACTCAGAAAAAAATGATGCATCTCTTCCTGATCCTAACACCACCCTGAGGCTCAGATTGCTGAAAAGACCAAGTGCTTAGCTCTTAGTGGACTTTCAATAAATAATAATGAATGATAAAATGACAGACTGGCAGAGCTACTGAATAACTGTTTAAATTTAGAAGTGAAATTTTTCTTCCAGACATGAATTTATCATCTCTAGGCATTATTTATCTTGGCAGAGGGGGAAAGTGTGCTCACTTTGCTTATTCTTAGCAAAATTCTATCTTAATTATTGATATTCATCAGAGCTATATAATACATTCAACTGATAGTCAATAAATATGTGAATGAATGAAGCCCTCACAAAGCCTTAAGGAAAACTATAAAAAATATCTATATTAAAGCTGCTACCATCACAGGAATGCATGAAACAAGACAAAATCTATAAATCTACCAGGTTTAATTTCTCATTCATTATTAAATCAACAAATACCTATCGAGCTCTACTGTTTGTTAGATACCGTTCCAGATGCTTGGGAAGCACCAGTGAGTAAAACAGTGAATGACGTCTGCTAGCCTGGAGCTTGTAGTTTAGCAACGAGGACATAGATAATAAATGATAACCATAAATACGTAAATTAAGTAGCATACTGGAAAGTGATATTTGCTATGGAAAAAAAGCATACATGGAACAAGATAAGGAGGAACTGGGTAGCTGGAAGGATAATTGCAGTTTTAAAAAGAGTGGTCTGATAGGCTAAATTGAAAGTCAACATTTGAGCAATGACTTAAAGGAAGTGGATATGTGAGAGATCCGGGCCATGGAATAGCCAGGGCAGAAGCAAGGATGAAAGTGCTCTTAGCATGTTCAAGAAAAAGTAAATAGGCCTAAATGAATGCAGCAGAGTAAAAGGGGGAGATTTGAGGTCAGGGAGATAATGGGGTTGGGGGTAAAGCAGGCAAATCATATATGGCTTATGAGCCACTGTAAAGACATTGGCTTGTTTTTTTTTTCTGTCTGAAAAAAGTCACTGCAATGGTCTGCAATGAGGATGATATCATTTAAATTTGTTTTAGAAAGATCATACTTCCATGTTGAGAATAGATTACAAGCACGTGTAGAAACAGGTAGATCATTTAGGTGGCTATAGCAGTAATCCAGATAGGATATGGAGGTTTTGAAACTTGAGTGGTCTCAAAGAAGGTGGCGAGAAGTGGCCGGAGAGTGGATGTTTTGAAGAGAGAACAAACAGTATTTCCTGATAGGCTGGATATAGGGAATGGGAGAAAAGGAGGAATAAAGGATTACTCAGGTTTCAGATGGATGGGGTTGTATCAGTCAAGATAGATGAGTTCCCAGCTTGGGGCAGGGAGGAGAATGAAGGTTATTGGAAAAGGGACCTCCGGTAGCCATGAAAAAACACCCCTCAGATCTCCAAGTCCTGGGAGTACAACTACCCAATGAACCGAGGTCCAGCTCCCAAGATCAGCGGCCACTCTATGGCTGTGGACAGCAGGGGTGCTAAACATGATCCAGTTCCTAGGAGACACAAGGCTCTTCTGACAGCCGACTTTGGCTCAAAGACTCCCAATCAGCTCTGCCAGAATTCTTGGAACTGCATTATAATCTAGGACTTGCCCGACTCAACCTTCCTTCCCTCTCAATCTGAAGTTTCTCCCTCTGCTGGGGCAGAGGTGCTACTTGAATTTGGTGGATAAAGGTCGTGGATACTGTGACATGTTCCACAGTGCACAGGACAGCCTCCAACAATCAAAAATTATCTGGCCCAAAATGTCCATAGTGTTAATGTCAAGAAACTCTTCATTAGAAAAACAAGGTGAAACAGGCTCAGAGCAGGGGCCGAGGAAGCAGAAGATTTTGCCAGTCCTGGACTGTCGATTCCTGAAATCACCGCGGGAAGGGTTTGGGTCGGGGAAGAATGGAATAAGGAGACAGAAAAGGCCATGTGCTGACCCTTATGGGAACTAGTCTGGAGATGAGAGGTGACCGGGAGGCCTGGTTTCTTGTGATAACTGATGCAAAATGAAATAGCGTATGTGTACTGGAGGGGGCTGCAGAGGTGAGTTTGTGTGGCTCCCTCTTCACTCTTGATGGTGACAGTAAGAGGCAGAAGACATGTGACCTACGGTCTCAGTTCCAGTGCACTGAATTAACCTGGGCTCCAGCCTGGAAAGGGCCAGCACACACCTAACACACATGTGGAGTCCTGGCTCATTTTCCCTCCTTTCTGGGTTTTTTAATTTTTTCTTTTTCTTTTCTTTCTTTTTTTATTTTTTTTTGGTAGTAATTCCTACTAGCCACCCCAAGTGCTAAGATATGTACAGAAGACCTACCAGAAGCCAGCAGCACCCCTGATGAAGACTCACTATCTTTTTGTCCTGAGTACCAGCCCCTGCCAACGCATACACACATGCAGCCCTACCAAAACGTGCCTGCTAGCCATTTCATTACCTCAGGGCTCCAATCAATTAAATTAGCAGTTGTGTTAAAGACTATTCCTAGATTATGTCAAGCCTATTAAAAATAATGAATCTAAACAAAAGATTTCTATATTTTAGAGAATTACTGCCACTGGGATTTCAGATATGGAGGCAGAACCACTGTTAGAGATACTTTCAAATCACACTACCCAGGCGGCCGATTCTATTCAGGAAGAGCTCTTAAAGAAGAAACAAACCTTTATTAAGACAGTCACCTCCTTGTGATCCAAAGACTCCACAAAGACAAATTCTGGAGGACAGTCCTCAGATACACACTGAAGAGCTGTACCTCCTACATCATACTCAAGACTTTGTTCCTATTTAGCTATTTACATCAATCAGAAAATGTTACTCCTTTGGCTTGAGTGTCCTCTTTGCCATCCTGGTTCTAATGCAGTGAGTACACGATCAACCTGAAAAGACACTCTCCTACCAGTTTCCTGAGCTCCTTCCCCTCCTGCTTCTCCGTCAGCTGCGTTAGATGTACTCCATGCTCCCAGAGTACTCAGTACATTTCTCACACTACATGCTGCTTCTTCTCTTGCCATTTTCTCTAATTTTATTGTAACTCTTGATTTACTCGGTTCTTCCCTCAAACAGAATTTGAGCACCAGAGAAGCAGGCACCATGGGCTAGCCACCTTCATGTAAGCTGACCTGCAACAGTGTCAGGCACATAAATGCTTGCTTAATTAGTGAATGGATGGATGAATAGATGAGTGGGTGAATAATCAGCTCTCGTAGAAGGCACACGAGGTTCTAACAAACAGTGATGCTGTTCTGTAAATGGCCCTGAACTACTAGAGGTATTACTTGTATCTCACGTCTTTTACAGTCATGTAATAAATTCTTGCCACTGACCACCATACCTGTTTCTACCAGTGTTTCCTACAGTCTCACTATCCTACTTGTTTATGTCTATTCTGCTGTGAGATGGGAAACCTAAGGTTAGCAAGACTGTGATAAAGATGGTAAAGCTAAGTGCAAGTAGGTAGGCTTTGAGTTAGGACTTGGAAAACGCTTTGTGAAAAAAGCATACGATCTTCAGGACCTGTACTTTTTATGTTATTCTTGTCTCTCAGAAATCCATTTGCTTCTTGTGCGATACTCGTCTGTTTCCTTGATGGCCGAGGTCATACGATAAAGGAGACATTATCACAGTCACATATGTGCCAATTATAGACTGAAACGCTGCTGTTCCATTCTGCTGACGTGACCTCAATGTACGAATGCTGTCTAAACTTACCCAAATACTCACGAGTGCTTTGTACACCCCTTTTGCGTTCTTTAAGAGTTCAATAAAAACCCTCGTCTGCAAGTATTTTACAGCACAGCTTCCACCTCGTCAAAACTTAATAGCCAGTAAAAATTCCTTGATGTCCTATATCTTATTTTTCTTTTTTTGTCTTTGTTTTTATTTTCGTTTACTATAAGGCAATATAAATGGTTAAAACACAGCTTTTAAGGAAAAGAATCGACTTCCACTTCCAGTTCCACCACTTAACTAGGTGAACAGACATTGGGGAAAAAAAATCTCTGAACTTCTGAGACTCAGCTTCCTCATCTTCAAAAATGAGGAAAATTCTAATACCTGATTCCCAGGATTTAGATGAGAACCAAATGACTTAATATAGTTAAACACTGTAAGCTATAAGTAGCTCTACATGTTTCTGTGTTAGAACTGAAGGAGGGGACAAAAGGACTAGAGAGTCACCTGAGCGCAGAGAAAAAGAGAGAAGGCAAAAGTTTATGTGTGGGGAATGTGAGGAAGCGGAAGACGTGCTTCCTAAACTCAAGGAGTATACAATCTATTTAGAGAAAAAAGATTTTTATATAAGAAACAATTAGTGAACACGACCAAACAATAGATAATCAACTGAGAAATTGTGTGGTACAGAATATTAACTGCTTTAGGATTTTACAGAAGGGAGACATATGTGAACTGAACAAGTTAATTAAGGTGTCTAAGAACTAGATTTTTTTTTTTAATCTTAAAAGAAATTCTAAGCAATCTCCAGTTCCAACTCCATCGTTTCAGAAATGAAGAACTCAAGAGTCCATCCCATTCCCTTCAAGAAGACTTCAATCCCCAAGGGTTAAATGATTGGGTCTTCCAGAAAAGAGCTTATACCCTTGTCTGGTGCCTCTGATTCATGGGGCTGCTGTCAGGGGACACTGGCAGAGTTGATGCTAACTGGTGCCACAGGACTGTAAGCAATAGAGAAAGAATTCTTAAACAGGTACCACCCCCATGGCACAGCAAGAGGCCACAGACCTAAGAGCTCGGTCTTCTGAAAGAGGCCTATTAGCTTTACATAGCTGCAGTCTGAGAAGCAGAGTTCTAATTAAATATACTTCCAAAGGATGACTGTAAACCTTTCTTCCTTAGGTCTCAGAGGGCAGGTATTACCTTCACACTCCCCCTCTGCCACTCCAAAGCTCCAGTATCTATCAGAGATTTTATAAGTGTCTGGTGCCCCAGTTTTTACATCTGCTGACCTGATTTTTACGGCTGCTGTCCAGGGGATACCCCTTGATTGCCTGGCTTGGTGGCTGGGGAGGCTTGGGTTCCGGGGCCTGCAGGACTGTAACAATTGAAGAGACAGTTCTTGGCAGGCTATCACCTCCATGACACTGCACAGATGGCAGACTAAAACACACCTCCAGCCTTTCTGTGAAACAGGCCTATTTGCTTGTCCTGGAGCTTCAGGCTCAGGGGCAGGCTTCAGGTGGGGTCCACATCTAGTTGCTACGAAGGTACTCTCAGAAAATGTAGCAGTCCCCCTCTGCCTCACTATAGCTTGTGGTTTCTCCCAGGAAGCTGCTTCTACACTCATCTGGAGCTCCGATTTTTGCAACTGCTGCCCAGGAGAGGCCTCCAGATCACCTTGCTCTGGTGACAAGTGGGGCATATGCTTGTGTTCCCGCAGGCATATTTTTCATTCTTTAAAAGCTGCTGCCTGAGAGTCTGGCTTCTAACCAGCCCAAATCTAGGTACTGATTGAGATCCTTCCCTTTGGGACACTAAGTGGTCTTGGCACACCCTCAACTACTGAGCGGTTTGAGAGACAACCAGGGGCTAAAGCAAGGTTGAACATAAGGTTCATCTCCCACACAAGTGAGACTACCTCCAACTAAACGGCTTCTGCACAGCAAAGGAAACCATCAACAAAATGAAAAGGCAAACCACTGAATAAGAGAAAATACTTTTAAATCATATACCTGTTAAGAGATTAATATCCAAAATATATAAGAACTTATACAACTCAATAGCAAAAAATATATATCAATCTCAAAAAATGAGCAGATGATCTGGACAGATGTTTTTTCCAAAGACATACAGTTGGCCAACGAGTACACAAAAAGATGCTCATCACTAATCATCAGGGAAATACGAATGAAAACTACTTGATGTATCATCTCATACCTGCCAGAATGGCTATTATTAAAAAGATAAGAAATAACAAGTGCTTACGAGAATATGGAGAAAAGGGAACCCTTGTACACTGTTGGTGGGAATGGGAATTTCATAGTACAGCCACTTTGAAAAACACTATAGAGGTTGCTCAAAAAATTAAAACTAGAACCATGATATTATCTAGCAATTCCCTTCTGGGTATTTATCTGAAGAAAATGAAAACACAAATTCAAAAAGATATATGTGTCATGTTCACTGCAACATTAATTACCATAGCCGATATGAAAACAACCTAGGTGTCCGTCAGAGGATAATGAAGATGTGGGGGGTGTGTGTGTGTATATACGTATATTCTCACACACAATGAAATATTACTCCACCATAAAAAGAATGAAATCCTGTCATTTTCAACATGGATGGACCTTGAGGACATTGTGCTAAGTGAAATAAATCAGAAAAAGACAAATACCATATGATCTCATATGTGAAATCTAAAGAAAAACAAGCTCACAGATATAGAGAAAACATTGGTGGTTGCTAGAAGGTACAAACTTCCAGCTATAAAATAAATAAGTCATGGGGAAGTAATATACAGTACGGCAACTACAGTTAATAATACTGTATTGCATTTTTGAAAGTTGCTAACAGAGTAAATCTTAAAAGTTCTCATCACAAACAAAAAAGAATTCTGTAACTATATATGGTGATGGATGTTAACTAGATTTATTGTAGTGATCTGTTTGCAATATAGACAAACATTGAATCATTATATCGTATACCTTAAACTAATATAACGCTGTATGTCAATTATACCTCAAAAGATAAAAAAAAGGAAACTGAGCAAGAAAAGAAAAAGAAAACAGAAAATAATGTCTGGCTTGTCATATCCTAACATAGAATAAGTCGACATTTTTTTTTGTCACACATTTGATCAATATCCAAGAGTTAGGTATGCCCCTCCTAATCTGAGACGCCTCCTCCCATATTTCACTTGGAGAAGAAAAAGCAAAGGCAGGGCATGTAGTTAAGTAGATATTATTATAAGCCTGTGTTTTGACTGGGAGGTAAGCATAAGGTGGCGGGGGGCGGGCAGGACAAACAAGGCAGCTACAGCTGGACTAGTTCTGAAGACCAAGGCACTTTCTGGTTAAGAGGAACAGCTGAGAAATGTCTGGGGCAATAAAGTTTCACCTCAATCTTCCCTCCTCACCAAGAGAGAGAATCTCCTATAATTCTCTGGTATGTTGAGGATGTCATCATATTTAGTAGCCCTTCCTGGTAAGCAGCATGGAGTATCAATCAGATGAAGTTCAGATATCGCGTCGAATACAAGAGGTACTCATATTTTAGATAAATTCCAGAGGGCAAATGATTTCAGTTCAGAAAACTCTCTCTGATGCCCAAGCACCTCAAAGGTATGTTAGGAGCTAAGAATACAAATATTAGGAACTTGTCTGTGTCCCTAAGGAACTCACTGTCTAGCAGTGGTTATAAACGGAATAAGTAAACAGTTGGTTTTAATGTAATGCACTAGGTGCTACAAGAGAGAAAAATCACTAGAAGCAAAGGGAATCCAGATTCAATTCAACTTTTTAACTCAACCAAGATTTTAACCCTTTAACCCAACCTGGTGAGGGATGGGGTCTAGAAAACACTTCATGGGAACATTGTTCCTGAACTATGGAATAAGAGGATGAGCTAAAAAAAATAAACTGTGAGGTACACAGTAATGCAAGGTAGATACCATATTGCTTATTGTTACTTTTTCCAGTCCTGGGTATTGAGAATTTAGTGTACCCCTTTTCTTCTCTCAAGTCTGGAATTAATGGAGAAACAAGACACAGGAGATAGGCAGATGAAGATCAAAATGACATTTTTATGATCGATAAAACAGATTAAACAATGTGGCTTTCTATCTGTGGCTAAACTTGGCTTGCCACTGAAAAGCTTACTCACTTCCCACGGGAAGAAGTGGATCAACGTGTGGGGAAACTGGGAGTGCTCCCTCTATTTTTTCTCTCTTGGGGCATGTAGGCACAGTGCGTGATTCAAAAGTGTTTGAGTGAAAGGAAAATGTGTAAATATTTTGTCTACTAAGCTTTCTGAGAAGGAAGGAAGGCCATGTTTTCTAGTGAAAAGCTGCTCAAGCACTGCATGTATTACTGCCATTCCTTGCTGGGAGGAATCAAAGGCAAGATGTTGTTCTATAGGAGCTGCCACCAGTCAAAGAAAAATACTGAATTTTTGCCTACTAGTTGTCCTTTTTAAAAGGACCAGGTGTCTTGTTCTTGTTTCTACTTGGCAGCGCCAGTACTTTTTGGCTCAAAATTTATTTCTCAGTTCTCTTTGGCGCTGTAACTTTAAAAGCCATCTCTCTCCCTCCCTCCCTCCCCCATTCCCTTCTCACTTCCTTTCTTTCTGTGTATATTTCAGGCCACTGTTTTCTTGCCTGCTCAAAACATGCCAGGCAAAACCTGTCACTCACATAACCGTAGGTTTGACATGACCCTACCGGTAAGTACCACATAACACAAGTTGAAGGGAAATTATGATGCATTTTAATGCAGAACCAGTGCCACTGTTTTATCCAACGAGATGTTTCTCTGCACAAAGTTCCTCGTGTCTCAGAAAAAGGTGATCTTTCTTCATCTCCCTCTCCCTATGTATTCAAATGGATAATGCTCTACATGGGGCAGGACATTTTTCTCTGACTTCATGGCAATCACTTTGTGCTCTGAAGCATAAGATTCAATTACCCATATCATCATCTTGGCCTGCATAGCTACAACCATTATTAATGATCATAAAATTACCTACTTCTTTGATATAAATTCAGTCACAGTTATGCAGTTCCAACCATGCATCAACCAATACATTAAAATATATTTTTTCAAGCTTCTAGGGAATAAATGTCCCCTAATAAAGTTTGCATTCTATTTAATACAAATTAAAAAAAAAAAAAGCATTTGTGAAATCTAAGTGACTCTAAATAGCTTTTCAATTACCCAAATTAGAAAATGCTTCGTAGAGGAAATAAGGTGGCTCTAAATAAGTTTATTTTCTCTACTTGATCTCTGTCTCTATTTGGGGCGATATGTATTATATTTAAAATACTTTTCTGAACAAGCAGTGGGTCTTTTCATTAACAGCGAACAGTGCCTTGAGACAGAGATCACAGGACACAGCAAAATTTGAGCCAGCATAGCAAGAACTGCATTTCACCTACTGGCATGATAGTGAAATAGCAGGCTAAATTTGAGGAAGCCTGTGAAGTCTTTCCTTAAACCCCAGAAAAGGAACGGCCCTACTGAAATTTCTTAAAATCCATGAAACATCGCACCTACTCTCTGTGATACTCTGGTACTGCAAAACATAGTTATAACATATACATTTTAAATTTGGAAATTGAACTTTTTATTTTCATTTTTCAGTATACAGCTCCAAAAATTAAAGGTTCTTTTTTTCTTTTTTAACATGACCACAATATCATTATCACACAGAATAAAATTAATAATTTGTTAAAATCAACTATCTTATAAATGTTCAAATATCTAACTGTCTTAAATATCAATTCTTGGTTAATGTTTGTTTGACTGAATTAGGATCCAAATAAGGCCTGATCATGGATTAATATTATTTTAAGTCTCTCCTTTCTTTAAAACCAACTTTATAGAGATATAATTAACATATCACATTTACTCATTATAAATATACACAAGTTGATGAGTTTAGTAACTCCATATTGTTTCTTTTAATCTATAGGTTTCCCCTCTATCTCTCTGTTTTTAGTTTATTTGTTGAAGAAATTGGGTTATTTGTTCCATAGTTTCCCCGTTTTTACAGAGTTCATCCCTCTGTATAGTTTTACATGGTTCTCTATTTTTATTATTTATTAGTTTTTATAAATTTACCATTTAGAAAATTACTTTAGTAAATGTTATAAAGATAACTTAGTTTTTCATATTTATTATTTACTATAAGTTGATAGTATCAATTGGTATGAACTACCTTTAGCTAGAATATTCATTGGCGGTGGTGTCTATTTCATCAGGATGCATCCTCTTGCTGTAATGTCAGAAGCGGTTCATGATGAATGCCTACCTATATTAATCCATTAGAGGTCACCAAATGGTAATATTCTAAATCTATCATTTCTTCTTAGTTTATTAGCTTTAAAATGGTCATGAAAGAAGTATCATTCTTCTAGTCTATTATTTAGTTACTCAGTGGTACAGTTTATATAGGAAAGCCAGGATGTTTGATTTATTTTCTTTTATTTGCCAGTTTTCAAAGTAATGAATTGGTTTCTGAGCATCCTCCAATAGTGAATAATATTTTTTATTATTATGACTTGCAGATTTTAAAATATTTCAAATTTTTTGATCCTTTGAGTTCATCATCATTATTGTTTCTCAAACTGCCCCACTTCTGGCCAGTGGTATCCTCCTCATACGGCCTCCTGAGTCCTTATGAACCAGCATGGATTGATAAAATAGTCCTTATCCAGACCTGGAACTGGCCCTAAGAAACCAGACATTCTTAAATTGTAATTCCATGTGCACATTATGCACTAATTAACCTCTCCTCCTGGCTAATCACTGTGCCTCTAAGAGTCACAGTGGTTACTTTACTCCCTTTCCCAAGTACAGTTCCTATGTCTTCATTTCTTGAAAAGAATAAAACAGATGTTATCTTTAAAGTTAGACTTGAGTTATTTAATCATATTTTATTAATATATTCATATAAAAATAAGAAAGACATACTCATAACTATTTTAGTCTTCATTTCTGTAACTGGTCAAGTGGATTTTAGAATCACCTTCATCCACTACTGACTCCAATCTCCTCAGTCACATGTGGTTCCTTGCTTGGTACAGTGATCCAGACTCAATTCATGAAGGGTTTGGGCCATTAGCAATCTTGCCTACATTGGGGTGCAGTACTTTTTCATTGATTTTTGCAAGAGGATATAAGAAAATGATAATCATTAACTGCAGAGGTTACCACAGTGATGTTCCAAAACTTTGAGGGTCTGCACTGTGATCTGCCTATGGGAGCTTTCCAAAGGCATCCCTATATGACACCTGAAACACCATGGAATCTGCTGGATCATGTAGTTCAGGAAGCAACATAGCTTACATTGCTGGCTGGACTTATTACTAAACTTTTCTTTCTTGTCTGAACCCAATTTAAAACTAGTAGCTTTTCAAATTTTCAATAAATGATTTACTGTAATAGCATGCACAAAGGAGATACATGTTTTTCCAAAATACAAGGAGGCCCATCAATTATTATCTTTATTTCTCGGTGGTAGGAAAGGCCGAATGCAACAACTTGCCCTTCACTTTGAAGAGGATGTCCTGACTGTCTCAGGCCAAGGGACCCTGAGAAATTTCATTGTGGTGTGTGGTCAACCAAAAAATGTCCTCCCAAGGATAGCCACATCCTAAGATCCCAAACTTGTGAATATGTTACATTATACATTAAAAAGGACTTTGAAAATGTTATTATGTTAAGGATCCTGAGATAGGAAGATTATATTGTATTATCCAGGTGGATCCAATATAATCACAAGGGTTCTTATAAAAGGGAGACAGAGAGTTCAAATCACAGAAGATGTGATAATGGAAACCAACTTTATAGAGGTATAATTAACATACCAGAAAGAGGCAGGAGCCTAAGGCCATGCTACCCTGAACAAGCCCGATCCCGTCTGATCTCAGAAGCTAAGCAGGGTTGGGCCTGGTTAGTACTGGATGGGAGACCACCTAGGAAGACCAGATGCTGTAGGGGTAAACAAAAAAAAAAAAGAAAAGAAAGAAAGAAAGAAAGAGGCAGGAGCTTTAAAAATGCTACGCTTTGGGCTTTGAAGATGGAGGAGTGAGACGTGAGGCAATAAATGCATGCAGTCTTCATTTCTGTAACTGGTCAAGTGGTTAAGCTGGAAAAGACAGACAGAGTCTCCCCTAGAATCTTCAAAAGGAACACAGCCCAGACAACACCTCGATTATAGGGCTTCAGACTTCCAGAACAGTAATAAATTTGTTTTGAGCCCCTAAGTTTGTGATAATTTGTTACAACAGCAATGGGAAACTAATATTAGGTGAAAATTGAATTTTGGGGGGATTTATTTTCCACCATCTGTCTAAATCAGATAACTAGAGATTTATACTTCCTGCTCGTCTGATCCACTTATCATGATATAATCAATGTAAGGAAAGAATGTGATACCCTGTGAACTAGAAGGTGAGGAAGGACTTTGTAGACTAGATGATGACATAGGATTAGAAAGTTGATACAGTCCTGAGATCAAACAGTAAAGGTATATTCCTGACCTCTTCCAGCTGAAAGAAAATTACTTCCAGTGGTCTTTACTAATAGTTATAGGGAGGAAAGCATTTGCCAGGTAAAAAGCTGCAAACCAGATGACACGAGATGTGTCAATCTGCCATAGCAATGAAACCACATCTGGACAACAGGTGCAACTAGAATCATCATCTAATTAGATTTAAAATAATCTACTGTCATTCTTCAAGAACTTGTCATTCTTACAAGCCAAGAAGGTTAAAGTGAATAAAGCAGTGTTAGGAATCACCACTTCTGCACCTTTCAAGTCCCTGATGGTGACAATAATTCTGCAATTCCTTTAGGAATGTTGTTGTTATTATTTATTATTATTATTATTATTATTATTATTATTATACTACTTTTGACCTTTACTACCTGTGTTAGTTTTCTGTTGCTGCGTAACAAATTACCATAAACTTATGGGCTTAAAACGACACCCATTTATTAGCTCGCAGTTCTTTAAGTCAGAAGTCTTGGACAGGTGGCTGGCTTCTCTGCTCAGGCTAAAACCAAGATGTTGACTAGCTGCATTCACATTTTAAGTTCAAGGTCTTCTTCCAAGCTCACTCTTATTACTGGCAGGAATTCAGAGACCAGCCGTTGAAGAACTCTTTTTTTAATGTTTATTTCTTGTTTGTTCGTTTATTTGTTTTTTAAGTACAATTGGCATATGATATTATATTAAAGAACTCTTAAAAATACTCTCCTCACAAATGTTTTACCACAGCCTTAGTGAAGGAATTTTGCCTTCTGGACCCTCTTGGGGAACACAGTGGGTAGATAAGCAGATCTTACTTGAGAAATGTATTCTAGCATTCAACTCTCCCCAAGCTTTTAAATATCTTCCACCACAACATACCAAGGAAGTTTTGGCAATTCTACTTCATTTAGTTTTTGGTTTGGCATGTCAACTCCATAGGAGACTTTAGGTACAGGTTTCAATTAACCAACCAACAGACTTTTAAAGAGATGCCTAATTGCTTAAGATAACATATTGAATCCAGAATTACTGTTCAGTAAGCCACATCGAAAAAGTTATCCAAAACCAACACTTTATTCCTTCCACTCTCCTCCAACACACTTAGAATCCATTCCTATATTTTTCCCTTGGTCACTCTCATATAAATTGGCAAAACTTGCAATTCTTCTATATTGTACCTCTTCATAGGTCATACTCTGTGCCTTATCCTCTCAGGAATTGTCTAGACTTGAGTTTGGTTATAGGTCTAGAAGCAATGGAAGGTTCATGTATTGGGCCTGAGGAAGAAAAGTAGTCCCTGCAAGAAGAATACCATTAGGGGCCCATTTCAGGTTCTTTAGACAAGGGTATACTAACCTCTGCAGATGAGAATAGGAGATGGAAAGGCTGCTTCAACTGGCAAAAGAGGCTCAGTAAAATTTAGGCATCCAACATCCCTAGGATTCATTGGAATATGCACGTATGAACCCAGTTTTCAGGATACTACTCCTTCCAAATAAATGCCCTAATTTTAACATAAGAGACTCTGTGGGATAGGCAATTTAATTGTCTTGTAATTTAGCCATGTGCAAGTTTAGATGTTTTATAATATTCAAAATCTCAGTCATGAGGCTACAGGAGATAAGAATTTCCTTCAGGGTAGTCTTCGAGCTTCCTGGTGTCTTCCAAGACATTAAGCTGGGATCGAAAGGCCTGAGCTCATAATTTTCTTTCTCTAAGTCCTCCACCACACTTAAAAGCAACCAACTAACTTCACTATACTCCTCACTTTCATATAAGTTATTCCATGCCATATTATTAGCCTCTCAAAGTCTTGCTTCTGTCAGCACCTGATTATCATGTATTGCCTGATGCTAATGAGATGAACTAGCAGATCAGCAATGACATACATGGGCTGTCATGGTACATACACCAACCTTCAGAGCATTAAAAAATGGCTACTGCTTCACTTCCACCTTCCAGATTTCATGTAAATTTCTCCTACTTCTAACCCGGAACCATAGAGAGAAGAAAATTCATGGAAACACAGTTCCTGCTTAGCTGACAAAGCTACCACTTAAAGCACCTTCCTGTGCCAGCCAGTTCCAGCCAGTGAGCCGACATCTTGAAGATAAAAAACTAAATGCCCCATTGGCTCTGGAAATGATCCGGAGTAAAATGTGGTTGACAGACATAAAAAAGACACATTTTAATATGATGCGTTCTGTAGGAAGACAAAGAAGAAAAACTAGCACTTTCTCTCATACTCAATCTAAGACGAAATAAGTCAGTGAGAGTATTCGTTGATTCACTGAACCCAAAGAGCTCTATGCCACATTCTAAGTTTTGGAAAGTCACTGTGTTCTGAAGGTTCTCCTTTTGCAATCTCTTTTCTGCTTGTGTTTCTTAAATTCACATTGCTGCCACCTTAGAACAACATCTATTACTTTATTTATAGACAATAAGGTGTCCGCCTTACTGGTTTGCTGTCCTTAATATCCCATTGTAGTCCATCCTACATACACCAGCAGATTCAATTTACTTTAATTTTGTCATTTTTCTCCTCGAAATCCATTAATAACTCACTCTCTAATCCCCATTCCCCATCGACAGTAAAATGCCCTCACTCCATTCAGGACCCTTTCCAACTTTTGTCCCGTAACTACACTATATTAAAAACTCATCACTTTGATAGGTAGTACAGAGCCAGATCTAGCTAGAGTAGCTAGGACTCTACAAAAGATAGATTTTTCCCTCCACAGGAAGAGTCTGACAAGTTCTGTAAGTCAGTATGTAGGTCAGATTCTGCAGTTGTTGACATACCCTATATGATCAAGTGGATTGCATAAATTCAAACAGGTCAGAATTTTTGTTCATAGATGTTCGCTAATGCAAAAAGAGTGAAGGAAGAAAAACAGCTCTAAGAAGGCAAAGTCTAAAGTCAAGGAGGTCACACTATCAAAGATAATCGAACTGAAGTACAGATATTGAGCCAAACCTTCAGAGAAGGACTAAAGCTCATTTTTCTCTTCTGCATTTTGTACAGCCTGACATGGGGTAGCTACCTCTGATCACCCAATTATCACAGTCAGAACCAATTTAAAAATATAGAGCCCTCTACTGATTGAGTGAGGGGCACCACTAAGATGAACATGGGTCTCAGTTTGCATGGAGCGGTCATAGTTTGTGCCTGTTGTCCCTGCATCACACACAGTTAGCAACCACTTTCACTTTCAAAAATGGCCCCATTTGGAAAATAAATTATATGTTCATTTCATACTTAGATAATGTCTCAGCTCCTGCAAGACTGAACTAGTTATACATATCTTACCTTCACACCGATTCACATGAACTTGAACTTCTCTTCCTAATTTTCATCTTTCTAGTGATTAACATCTTTCTGTGCCAATTCATGTTACTGCCCCTCAGTGACGTTGTATAATGTTGTTAGTCTGGGTGCTATTCCAGGCTTTGTTGCCATTGTGTGACCTTAGGTAAATTACCTGTGTATCAGTTTCTTCATCTTTAAATAGACATAACAGGTACCTACAACATGAGTTTATTGTGAAAATTAAAACCAGTTAATATAAGTGAAATGTTCAGAATCGTACCTGAACATAATGTGCTATATAAATGTCTGCTGACTCTATTAGCAGCAGTATCACTGATGAGCTCTCTTTACCTGATCTCACCCAGCATTCTCATTTGGAACTTGACTTGTTAGTTAAATCTTTACTTGTGGCTATTTTGTTTCCTAATTAAATTCTAATCCTAATGACAGGGACTATGTCTTATTATTGTATTCTCCAAGTACCTACCACAATACCTTGAGAAGAGTACGAGCTTAGTAAATAAAGATAATTGAAAGATAATCTTTTAAAAATAATTTACTATATTTAAATAGAGCCAATGGGCAAAATATTAACTTTATTTCATGTGTGGGACTGCTTCTATCTTGAGAATAAATTCCTTATAGACTAAGACACGGAATGTAAATGTGAAGGAGAATGTCAGGCCATGAACTAACTCCTAGGAAATCAAATTAAAGCATATGGTTTTGTTTTTCTTAAAGGAAATGTTTAAAGAAAAATTATTTTATTGATTTTTGTTTATTTCTCCTAAACATGGTTTCTCTCTTTGGATAATTAAGTATTTTACCTGGTCACTATATAGGTTCCATGTAATGAAAGTTTAGCCATAACTTTACTAAATGTACAGGAATTGGTACCAGTCTTAGTACCGTGCTAGGATGGGTACAGGGTGACGTTTAACAATACAAAAGATAATATCCCTATCTTTGAAGGATGCACAATCTAAAGAAAAAATTAGAAATACAGTTTATATACATCTAAGTTTAAGTAATAAAATCATGGAAACAAGGACATAAAAAATACAAGCGAGTGAGGGTATACACAATCTTAGTTCTAAGGGATATTACAGGTAAATGAAAAGCTATTATTATTTTCTGCACTCTCCAATTTATTCCCAAATACATACATATTCCATAATTAGTTTTATCTTTTGAATCAAAATACAAACCTACCAAAGACAGAAAAATCAATATTCTCCTGCCTTTGCATCTTCCAAAGAAGAGCAAACTATAACCAATAATAGAAGTTAGATTTTTTTAAAAAATCACTACATTAAGGATGAAGTCAAGATTCTTCACAGTGTTTTAAAATATTGCTGCTAATATTAACACTTAGAGTAACTTTCATTTTACTTGAAGAAAGGGGGAGAACAGGTGGTGTTTCCTCAGTTCAAGAGAATCTGATTGTTTTTATATTTGTCAAGTTAATAAAAAGTGAATTTATAATCACTGATTAAATATTACAAGTTGGATACAAACTCAAATTTTATTTTCCATAGACGCATATGACAAGTAAACATATTTCTTACAAGAAATAGAAAACGAGCCACCACAATCTCAAAAGTAAATGTTACATAACCACATATCGCTGTAGTTAAAAGTGAATCTAGAGAACTTCTATGAGGAGGAGGCTGCTTGAACCCACATATATCATATGTCTTACTCATAAAACAATGCTAAAATTATAGTTAAGAGATATATATTTAAGACATAAACCCCAGAAAGCTAAATTCTAGGCCAGCAACGGAAAAAGCTAATCAATAACCAACCTGATTCATTTTGTCCTGAAAAGGTGGCATCAGCTATCTCTAAGAGTTAAAGGATGTTTACAGAGTAGTTACATCATTGATCCTTCATCAGTGGGGAATTATCTCTCAGCACCAAGAGGACACAGGATGTTTACTTTCTGAAGAAGATAAACAGAGGGACTCTGGACAGGAGCATGCCAGACCCAGAGAAGAGACTGTAATGAAAATGGGAGAGAAGAGGAGGAATTAAGCACAAGTATGCATACCTAAACTTCAAAAACTTCATTTAGAATGGGAATCAAGATGAATTTTGAAGAAAATGTTATATATTTCAGAATGTTTTCTCTTAAGATTTTGAAACTGTGCATAAAATTAGCCACCCAACATCACTGTTAAAACATAGAAGTTAAAGGGTAATTTTATCAAGCTGCAAGGTCAGATATATGTAACTTCGGTGGTAGCAAAGGACTCCATTACAGGTCTCTCCTGCTCTCTCCACATCTTCTCTGTGCAGCAGACACCTGCACACACACTTGGATGCCAAAGGGGAAAAAGTGAAGAGGGGTGGAAACAAGAAAACCACCATGATAAAAGGGAAAAATCAATTTAAAAAGTATTCATGAGATGGACAAAAGTAGAAATTTTCCTCACCAAAATTTAGTGAGGTTATAGTGTTCTTAATGGTGCATACTTTGATAGTACTCTTTAGAGAACATAAAGAATATTTTTATGCAATTCCTCAAATTATCTTTGTTTAGTGTTAAACTTAAAATATATTTCTCAATAAGAAATGTGTTCAAATTATATAAGAAGGTGGTACTTTTTATTTTGTACTGTTGGGGCCAAATTGAGTCGCTGAAGAGGTAGGTGATGAAGAGCACAGGACTTTAATATAAAGTCATGGAGATTGACATCTATACTGAAAATTGAGGATTATTTTATCATTGATTACTTGAAAAAAAGAAGGAAGAATCTTTTTCCTAGATTCTACCTTGTCTTCACAAATACTAAGGTACGCTGCAAGTCCCTTGAGAGTAGTAACTATGCATTATACTTAATATCCAAACAGCTGGAAGGAAACTTAAAGGTCAACTACGCTGGTTACTCACAGAATATATAATAACTATATAGCATCCCTGACACACGGTGGTAAATTCTGCTGACAATAATTCATAGACAGGAAACCTACTACCTCAAAAAGTCATTCAGTCCATGTTTGGGCCTCAAGTGGTTAGAACAGACTTTCTGGACTTTCTCGGCATATCAAAGGCAGTACTTCTAAGGAAATGGTGGCTACATATGACTAACTTTAAAAATAATAATAAACCAAACAAAACATCCTTGCATTGGTAAGGATAGGCTGGTTAATTCTGTCTTAAACAACCCTCGTATCTTAGTAGTTCAACACAACTAAGGTTTATTCTGTTTATATGTTTCATAGATGAGGGGGGAGGTGGTGATATTTTAATCACCTGGGGGCACAAACTGACATAGTCCTCATCTCTATATATGCTGCCAGGATCAGCACAGAAGAGGAAATTGTGCACTTGCTGTTGAAGCATTTGCCCAGAAGTGATATAAACACTATTGTTCACGTTATTGGCCAAAGCAAGTCATGTGACTATGTTTAATTTCAAAGGGGGCAGGAAAGTACAGAGACCTAAAAATTTAAGGGAGCAAACTGACTGCTGTCTTTCTGTGTATAAAACTAAAATATTACAGATACCATTAAATGGCAGAGGAAAAATTGGGTAAAAATACTCAAAATAAATGTATCACGAAGATTTGCTATCTTTAATGTAGGGTAAACTTTTAGAACTCAGTAAAAAAGAGAACATTACCTCCAATACATGAATGAATGAAGGGCGTGGAAAGATAATAATCAAAAGCAGAGATATAATTTTTAAAAGACATTGCCAAATACTCAATCTCACTGGTAACGAAAAACTAGTACTTGTCAAAATAAAAGCTAATGCTTATCGAACAGTTACATTGTGCCAGGCATTATACTTAAAATTTACACACAAGATCTGAAAGCTTCCCAAATCTTGCTACAAGATGAGTACCACTTATTAATTCCACTTTTGAGATAAAGCTTAGAGATATTAAACTTCCTGGGGTCACACAGCTTACAAATCCACATGTATGATTCCAAAACATGTATTAATATCTAAGCCACATCACTTAAATATAAATGAACACTGTTATAATTATCACCCATAATTTTTTTTAGTTACAATGCCAGCAGTTACAAAGGAATGAAATCTAGTGGAGGTATAAATTCTTACAATCTTTTTAGAAGATATTTAAATTGTGTATATCTTTAAAAAACTCCATGTACACACTATTTTGAGGGTTTTATATTTTTATATACATTTTAGTTTTTCGATTATAGTTGATACACAATATTACATTAATTTCAGGTGTACAACACAGTGGTTAGACATTTGTATAACTTAAGAGGTGATCACCCTGATAAATCCAGTACCCATCTTACACCACATGTAGTTATTACAATAACACTAACTCTATTCCCCATGCTATACTCTACATCCCCATGACTACTTTGTAACTACCAGTTTGTACTTCTTAATCCCCTCCCCCTTTTACCCAACCCTTCACCCCCCAATCCAGCAACCATCAAAATGCTCTCCGTATCTATAAGCTTGCCTCTATTTTGTTTGTTCATTTATCCTGTTCTCTAGATTCCACCTAAAAGTGAAACCATATGACATTTGTCTTTCTCTGTCTGACTCCACTCAGCACAATACCCTCTAGGTCCATCATGTTGTTGCAGATGGCAATACTTCATTCTTTTTTTGTGGCTAATATTCTCTGGTATATATGTACCACCTCTTCTTTATCCCTTCACCCATTAATGGACACCCAGATTGCCTCCATATCTTGGCTATTGTAAATAATGCTGCCATGAATATATGAATTCACCCGTCCCTTCAAAGTAGTGTTTTGAGTTTCTTTGGATAAAAACCCAGAACGGGGATTATTGGGACCTTCTTTATCTCTTGTTATAACCTTTGTTTTAAAGTCTATTTTGTCTGGTATTAGTATTGCTACCCTAGCTTCTTTTGCTTGCTTCCATTTTCATGAAATATCATTTTCCATCCCCAGTGCCAGAGTTCCAAGCAAGTGAGTCCATCAGTGAGTAAGTCTGTGCTCAGGCCCTTTAAAAGAAGCTCCTAGGACTCCAGCTGCCCTCCATCTCACTCAGCCACAACCTCTGGTGGTTTTCACAGCCAGTTGTGGGGACTTCTCTTCCTGGCACTGGTGCTCCAGGCTGAAGAACCTGGTATGGGGCTGGTACCCCACGCTTCTCTGGATGGACCTCTGCAGCCAAGATATCTTTCCTGATTTTTAAGCGCCTCACATGGGTGTGGAGTCATCTTGTTTCTTATCTCCAACCCGCCTACCCTTCTCAAAGTGGCTTCTTCTGTATAGTCTTAGTTACAGGATTTCTGTTCAGCTAGACTTCAGGCAATTCTCAATGATGGTTGCTCTGTAGGTTTGCTGTAATTTTGATGTCATCATGAGAAGAGACAAGCACAGCATTTACCTATTCCACCATCCTGACCAGAACTTTGATGTGCATACTCTTCAACTCAACAATTCTAGTTGTAGTAATCTATTTTAGAGAAATAACAAAACTTGGGAGCAAAGACACATTGTTTGAGGACCAATCCTGTAAGCAGGAGCAACGGAGTTCTTAACCTCATACACTTGCAATCTTGCAGCAATAATGAAATTATAAAAGCCACTCTCCATATATAGAAAGGCTCAGGGATAGATAGTATCCAGTAAACCAGATCTGTTGCTATCCACTGAATTCAAAATTGAATCCTTATACTAAAAAAACTAATAACTAATAAACTCATTTACTTTTCTTGTGTGACCCGCTCCTACTTTTCTGATAACTTACAATACACTATATAAATGTTTCACCATTGCCCTGATTCCATCAACATTTACTGAGCACACTGTGTGAAGTCCTGGGGGAAATGGATAAATCACAGCTCCTCTTTTGAAGGTGCTGAGCCTAGTGGAGATAATTTCCATAAAAAATGGTAAAATACTTTGAAATATGTAAGCTGAAGTAAAAAAGAGAAAGTGAAGGTATCTAACCCAACCCTGAGCATCCAAGGAAGACTTCTTAGAGGAAGAAGTGAATGATTTAAGATAATTTAACTGAAATAAGGATAAATTTGAGTTAGTCAGGTAAGAAAAGACAATAGAAATTCAGGTCCAGGAAGCAGCATAAACATGAAATGGCATCCCAGGGACTCATTGTGTCAAATGTTTTGGTTTTATTTGTGGGCCTGACTTTGAACCTCTTGGTGTAAACTTTGGAAAAGAAAGAAAAATAGGAAAACTCATACCTTGTTATCTCTAGCCTTCTAGCGAGATTGTCATTCGGTGAAAAATTACAAAATTGTGTCTTACGACAATCTTTTTCTTTTTGCCACTCTCCTCAAATTCAGTACAACACCACATATATTGATTTGGGATTTGAACTTGCTATATATTTAAAGAAAAGGGACGGCCAAAAATGTGAGGTGATAAATCAAATGCTACCAGAATATCTTATGTACATTTAATGGGCCAAAAAAAAAAAAAATGAGGTCCCTTTTAAATGTGAATGTTATTTACTGATATGATAAATGGGCTTTATGTTCTATTCCTCTGAGCTTTCTTTTTATTATTACTGTTAAATGATGGTTTCAAATGAACTTCGTTACTTCCCACTGAGACTCATTCCAGTGGCATGAAGGTGAAAGGCTGCCCAGCCTGTGAGCACTCTGCTGGCTTTTTCTCTAACATACAGCGTCCCAAGAAAGCACTGCCATACTCATCGAGAACATATCATTTGTAAGAAAGAAAACATTGACCTTAAGGAACCAGGAAAACGTGAATTTTTAAACTTTACCCAGGACAACTACAAACTGGGATCTTGAAATTATATACCTGGAGACTAGCGGCACAGTGAAGATCATGCTGCAGTTTTCACAGGTATCTTTGTGGAATCATCCAGTAGCTTACACAAAAACTATAGGAGGATACAGTCAGATATTTACAATTATTTATATATTAATTTGAAATAATTGTATGTTCCTAGGCCGTTGGAAAGAAACAGTAAAGAGAGATCCCATATCCTCTTTACCTCTTGCTTCCAATGATAACATCTTTCAAATCTAGAGTGCACTATCACAACCAGGATATCGCTACTGATGCAGAGAACACTTCCCTCATGGGAAAGATTCCACATCTTGCCCTTTGATAGCTATGACCATGTTCCTCATGTTTCTCTCCACATTGTACTCTCCTTCACGCTGTCTCTAATCCAAGGCAACCACTGATCTGACCTCCATCTCAATCATTTTGTCATTGCAAGAGAGTTATATGGAATAAAAAAAGAAAGCTATCTGAAGGGAATCATACCTTGTGGGATTGATTTTTCTGCTTAAGTATGATTCTCTGGAGATTCATCGAAGTTGCTGTATCAACAGTGTGCTGCTTTTTACTGTTGAATGGCATTTCGTAGCACAGACGTACCTGTTCTGTAACCATCTGCCCACTGAAGGACAAATGAGTTGATTCCAGTTTCTGGCTATTACAAAAAAGCTATGAACTGCTGGTGGGACTGCAAGTTGGAATGGCCACTATGGAAAACAGTATGGAGGCTCCTCAAAAACTAAGAATTGATCTACCATATGATCCAGCAATCCCTCTATTGAGCATTTACCACAAAGACTTGAAAACCCATATTCGAAAAGATATTTGCACACTGATGTTCACAGCAGTATTATTCATGGTGGCTAGGACATGGAAGCAACCAAAGTGTCCTATCATAGATGACTGAATAAAGAAGCTGTGGCACATATATACTATGGAATATTACTCAGTCATAAGAAGGGATGAAATACTGCCATTTGTGACAACATGGATAAACCTCGACATAATCATGCTAAGCGAAATAAGCCAGACAGAAAAAGTTGAAAATCACATGATATTACTTATATGTGGGATATAAACCTAAAAGCAACACATGAACAGGACAAGCAAACAGACTCATGGACATGGACTATAGACTAGTAGTTACCAGAGGGTAGGGGATGGGGGAGGAAGAGGGAGGTAGACACGGTAAAGGGGGTCAAAAAAAGGGGGTAGGGGAAGAGGGAAGTGGGTAAAGGGGATAAATATATGGTAGCTGAAGGAAATTGGACTTTGGGTGGTAAACACACAGTAGAATAAGCAGAAGTCAAATTATAATGTACATCTGAAAATTACACAATTGTATTAACCAATGTTACCCCCAATAAACTTAATTTTTTTAAAAAAAAGCTATGAATAATTTAGGGTTTTGTTTTGTTTTGTTTTTTGCATTAAGTTAAGTTTTAAATTTCTCTGGAATAAATATCCAGAAGTGCAGCTGGTCAGTCATATGTTAAATGTTTAGTTTTTAAAGAAATGCTTTTTCTTTATTAACTGATATAATCATGTGTTGACATCAATGTTGACATCTAGTAATTGTAATTTTTAATTCAAGTTGAAATTTTCCTCCTTCTTTTCTATAATTGATTTTTTTATTGAAACCCAGACATTTGGGGTACAGTAGTCCTCCTTTATCCATGAGAGATATATTCCAAGAGACCCAGAGGTCCTAGGTGATGCCTGTGGATAGTACTGAGCCCTATAAATACTGTTCTTTCCCACCCACATATATCTATGATTGAGTTTAATTTATAAATTAGGAACAGGTCTATGGCCATGCTACCCTGAACAAGCCCAATCTCGTCTGATCTTGGAAGCTAAGCAAGGTTGGGCCTGGTTAGTACTTTGATGGGAAACCACCTAGAAAGACAAGGTGTTGTAGGCGTAAAAAATAAAAAAATAAGGGATTGTAAGCTGACAAGATCCTTGCAATCTGTGAGGTCAACCAAGGATTGCCTCGTCTAAAAATAAATAAATAAATATAAATTAGGAACAGTAAGAGATCAACAACTAATAATATAAAAACAATTATAACAATATACTCTAATAAAAATTATGTGACTGTGGTTTCTCTTTCTCTCAAAATACCTTACTGTAGTATACTCACCTTTTCACTTAAAGGTGGTTTAAGTGAACGGTTTCTCTTTAGCATATCCGAATTGTCAGCATCACTACTCCTGCTCTTTGGGGCCATTATTAAGTAAAATAAGGGTTACTGTAACACAAGCACTACAGTATCACAACACTTGTAACCAAGAGGGCTGCTAAATGATCAAGGGGGTGGGTAGCATACACAGCATGGAGACAAGTGACAAAGGGATGATTCACATGCTTGGCACAATGGAGCTGGATGGGGCAAGATTTCATCATATTACTTAGAACAGTGCATATCTTAAAACTTATAAACTGTTTATTTCTGGAAATTTTCATTTGATATTTTTGGACCATAATTGACCACGGGTCACTGAAACCATAGAAAATGAAACCATGGACAAAAAAAGGAACTACTGTATTATGTTATCAGACTCTGGTTATCATTTAAACCTTCTGTTTCAGCTAGCTTACCGACATCATTCCAGAAAGGAAAATGTCATGCTTCCCTGTTAATGTCAGATATGGGTAGAAATCCAGGTTCCCCACCCTGGGTATTCACCCATAACCAAGGCTGAAAGGAGCTCCTTGTACTGTTGGGTGGGGATTAGAGTTCTGGATCCTAATTAGGACTCTCTTGTTACTATCAATGGTAAAAGTGAGAGTTTTCCAACTTCCCTTGCCTGGTGAAAGAAATAGACATACAACCCCAGAAAGCTCAGAGAGTCCCAAAAAAGATGAACCCAAAGAGGCTCACACCAAGACACATTAAAATTAAAATGCCAAAGCTTAAATACAAGGAGAGGATCTTAAAAGAAGCAAGTGAAAGCAGTTAGTTACCTACAAGGGAGCACCCATAAGACTGACAGCTGATTTCTCAAAAGAAACTATGCAGGACAGAAGGGCTTGGCACATAATATTCAACATGATGAAAACCCAGGAGCTACATCCAAAAATACTTTATCCAGCAAAGCTATCATTTAGAGTCGAAGGACAGATAAAGAGCTTCCCTGACAAAAATAAGCTAAAACGATTGATCGACACCAAGCCAGTATTACAGGAAATGTTGGAGGAACTTCTTTAAAAAGAAACATGTATCAAAAACATGAATAAAGAATAGTAATAACTATATTCCTATCACCAAGTACCTCAGATGGAAAAGAATTAAGTGCTCCAACCAAAAGATAGAGTGGCTGAATGGATAAGAAAATAAGACTCCTACATATGCTGCCTACAAGAGACTCACGTCAGATTAAAAGACTAAAAGAAAGAGGATGGAAAAAAGATAGTGCCTTGATGGACCTAGAGGGCAATACACTGAATGAAATAAGTCAGATAAAGAAAGACAAATATCGCATGATTTCATGTACATGTGAAATCTAAAGAACAAAATAAACAACAGCAACAAAAAAAATGAAAAAAAACTCATAGAATATTTTGAGGGCTACTAGATGGAAAGGGGTTGGGGGGATGGTGAAAAAGGGCAAAAGGATTAAGAAGTACAAACGGATAGTTACGAAATAGACATGGAGATATAAAGTATAGCACAAGGAAAATGGTTAATAAGGTTATAATAAATATGCAAGTGGGGAAAAGGGTACTAGATTTAGTAGAGTGATCACTTTGTGAGTTATATAGATCTCTAATCACTATGCTGTACAACTGAAACTAATATATTATATGCCAACTATAATTGAAAAAAAACATATTGAATTGTACAATGTAAATATGAGCAACTGATTGTCTATTATATTTCAATAAAGCCAGAAAAAAAAAAACTGAGAGTTTTCCATGGTTCTTGCTGGGTGGAGGTGGAAGGAAGTTCAGAGTCACCAAATGGTCTCCACTAATACTGCAAGGGAGTAGGGGTGGTATCACCCAGGAGGGGTGACAGGCCCAGCTCCCTACTCAGCCTTCTCTGACACCACCCTGGTAAGCCAGCTGGTGTGCCTCATTACAGCCTGGTGAGAGTGGAAGTCTAAGTTCCACACTGGATTTGGCCGCTACGTGTAGGAGAGGCCGGTTTTTTCCGCAGTATTTGGCTGTATTACAGTGGTTATTATCTACAATTTTTTCTCTTACCAGTCTGCACCCTTTCCGAATCCTTTTGACTATAAAGAACAGGCCTTGTTTGGAGCTTTTCTTTTTCGGCACCCATTGCGTTTCTAAGTTGCCACCTTCTTCAGCTTCAAGTCTGAGATATGTGACGCAGAAAGAAAACCCAGTGAACTCACTATGCCGTTCTGTGACTCCTGAATCCCTAGACAACACAAGCCACACAGGATCACCTGGGAGTTGCGCTGGGGCAGAGAGTGAACCAGTAGAGGCTATGGGAGGCAGGCTTTGCAGTAGTCAGACAGTGGGGTGACTCCCATTTTCCATGTGATTGGCTTATCTGAGTAATTTTGTAGGCTGGCAGGGAAGTGAAATCCATTAGGTTGAAGACCAGGTGGAGGGCAGCTGGTCTGACCGACAGAGAATGAGCTGGTATGGGGGCCCTTCCTGCTGGGTGGAGAGCAAATCTGAAGAGAGCAGGTTAGGTCTTCTGAGGCCCTCCTGGTTTCAGATGTTAAGGCACATTATATTGATTCTTAATTTCCAACCTTATACCACAATAATGTCCAGAGTTTTTAGCTGTATTTCCCATGAGGATGGGAAGAAAACATCTACTCCATCTTCCTGGAAGTAGAAGTGGCCTTTATAATTGAACTACACATTTGCTAATGAAGATTTATCACCTGCACAATTATGCCACAGAGCATCTTGATATGGCCCTACTGCTTTCTTCAAGAAAATGAAATTATTTTCCATATTTACCAAATATTTAACACTTGCTCATGGCATAATTCACTCCATTGTTCTAGCGCTACGTCACCACCTACTTATTCCTCTAATATCTTTCAAATTCTCCCCCCAAATCATCAGCAACCTAACTATGATGGAACCAGAGTGGTTTGGCCCTTTTGCAGTCGGCCCACTGCAGAACTACAAGTACCTGGGGAACAAGAAGCTGGTTAAATATCAGTCTTAAATGAAGTAAAATAACTTTAGAATTTTAATGGGAAAATAACATTCAATTTACCAATCGACCAGAAAATCTACCTAAAATTTAACAGAATCCCTCATTTTTTCATAAAGTGAGGTCTCAATAATAGCACACTGGATTAAAGACCAATGGTTTAAACAAAGAGCATAAAGAAAATATATAAAGGTAAAATTTTGGATTTAAGACGTATTAATTAACGTCAAAATTATTTTTAGGTGATATTTAAGAAAGAGTCATTTAAGCTGAATCTGCTGCAAGATATGGGTTTTTACCCATTTATTTATTTTTCCATTTATTTACTCAGCAATATTGATGTTAATAAGGGCATAACTTCATTTTAACATGCAAAGTAACATAGTCTTCCTTCTAGTGGATAATGATATAAAACCGCAAAGAATAAAAACAGTTTAAGCCTAAACTACATTAACAAAAGCATTGTTATTCCTGAAACTGGTAAGACCTGGATCTAGAAACAAGTAGCCAAGTTTAATACTTATAATTTTATAGCTGTCAAGCTGTTCTCTGAGAAAAAAACGGGAGAAGTAGGGGCAAAAAGGGAGGGAGAGTAAAAGAGGGAGTATAAAGAGGAAATACTTGGTGCAGGAATTATCTAGTCTACAGATTTATATGCAACCATTTCTGTCTGAGTCCTGAGAACCAAACTCTACCCTGCCAGGAAGCATGTGCTCAACATTTGTTTTTTCGTTTATGGGTAAATTAAAAAAAAAAAAAGTTTAGCTTCTCTTCTCAGAATTATTCTACTATTTGAGGTCTGATTAGTTTGGGAAATAATATGTTTCACATTTGATTTCATCCAATGCTTTGATTTTAGCATACTATTTTCTTTTCTTTTTTTTTTTTGTTTGTGAAAAGCCCATGCTTTTCTTACCTGTTTCAGTATTATATATATATAGTACCTTATCCTCTGTCAAAGTACAAAATGTGCAGCCTTAATGAAGTAGATAACAGCACCCAGAATAGTGAGTTTATACCTTGCAAAGTATATTTTTAGCCATTATGAATGGATGTCGCTTTTACTATAACTTATGAGATAAATATGGCAGGTATAAGCCTCCCTTAATTTACAATGAGGAAACAGACATGAAGAGGTTAAAGTGCCCAAAGCAGTACAAATGACTGAATACAGAGAAAACGACAAAACTATATCCTCCTGACTCCTCAACTTGAGTTTTCTCCCTCCAGATTCTTAGTTCTTTCACTGAGAGAACAGATAGAGGACTTCTGGAAAGGTCATAAGGATTTGGAAAGGCATTCTGGAATCTGTAAATACATGTACTAAACACTGTGGACCTGAATAGTGTATTGCACATATATGAACAATTATTCTCAAATATAAAGATACATTTACAATGAGCTAAATATAAGTTCACTTTAGATGCTACCTGAATTCATATTATCCATGTGTATTCCAAAGCAATAGGAACTAAAAGGTATCTGAAATCTTGAATGAACACTTCCTTTTTTTATGTCAAAAAAGAGGATATCTAAACTTAAAAAAGCCAGGGAACCACTGCTTTAAACCATCATTTCCTTTAAACAATGGCTTTCATGAGTTAGCTACAAACTTGGGAGAAGCAGAAACAGAATTCTGAGATAGGTAAGGGGAGTACCCTGCTCTCCTCACTGATATCCTATACACAGACCATGTGAAAAGAAGGAATGTACAGGAAAAAGGTTGTTGTACAGTTTTTCTCTAAACTAGTTCCAAAAAAGGGGCATGAAGGAAGGATTCCTCCTGGTTTGTATGCATTCAGGACTACATTGGTAAATTAGGTAACTTTTCATTTACAAATCTGTTTTATAGAAAGGAGAATAAATGGGCTACAAACTATACCCAGCAATAACAGAAAATCAGCCATAAGGTTAGCAATAACAACAATAATGCTACATTTAAACAAGGTACCCCACTAAAACGCAGGAAACCCCAGGATAATTCTAAATGACCCATTAATATTTTTCACACTACCACGCAGCACGTTTCTCCTGTGCTGGAAACATACTTGAATATTAACGACAATGGCTGCATCTAAAACTGAGTGGCACTGTTTAATTTTAGGGGTGGGCATTAGCAGAGGATTCAAGCTACCCTGTCTCAAGTGAATTACAAAAAAGAAAGGAGACAGGGGGCTCCTGCTTGGGCTTTGTGTTCACAGCAATTAGTTTTAACTGACTGGAAGCCGACTTTAAATAATTTTATAGCTTGTGCTAGATCTCTGCCATTTACCATGTGTGCCCTTCCTATTTTTATGGAAACCAGGACCTCATTCTGGAGTCTCCTGCCTGTCAGGGCTGCAGGTGAAGGCCAGCTGGGGCCAGAGGCACTTTGTGTGAATATTAGCATCTGAAGAGGGTTTCAGGAGGCCTTGAGTCTTTGGGGGCTTAACGCTATAGTCAGATGGCAATAGCCCTGCCTCGAAGTTTCCTTGCCAGGAAATCCAAATCTTTAGGAAATGAGCAGTCTGGACTCAGTGGCAATAGACTGAGCATTCTGAGGACAAGAAAAATGGGAGAAGACGGTACAGTGTTTGTTTGGGGTTTTAGGTTAAGGGGGTTTGAGAGGGAAAATCGGGACAAGGCAGGATGTCAGAGGCTGTGTGCTCTGGCAAAGCGACTGAAGTTTATTAACAATTATTTTCAGGCCCCAGGGCTGTATGCACATGATTTCATATAACACACATGCTGCCCTTGATTAATGGGTGTAACAGTATCCCCATGATGGGAAATGTTAGCTTGTCGAAAATCACAGAAAAACAGTTTGCCAGAAAGATATTTGCCAAAATCTTTCCTGTGTCAGATATTAACGTTAACTCTACAGAGAGAAATCAAAGACTAATTAATTCCTGCATTGAAGGAGAAAGTAGAGTTAATCCAGTTTCCAATATCCTGAAAGTTGTAATCCTTATGAAAGCAAATCTTTCATGAAAAACATCAAAAATTATAAACGTGAAAAATCTTGAAATCCAGGAAAAGCTTTTTATGCGAAGAAAAGGTTAGCATGCTCATATTTCCACCCACCTACTAAAAGAAACATAGTTCTTGACCTTTATTCCCACCACCTACCTGAAAATCTTACGGAATCTATTTAAGACTCTACCTAATTGAACTCTAAAGATCACAAATAAGGAGAAATCAAATGAAACCAAGAAGTCTATATTTGGCGGGTTCAAATACAGTTATAAAATAAAAGTATTTTACTTCTGTAAGGAACTTTACTGGTCATAAAACCAGTTTCCCCTTGTCTGGCAGAGATAAAACGGAAGGCTGTAGTGTAGCAGCAATTTGAAAATGCCCCATTTTACTGATAAATGAATGCCAGGTGATACTTGATTAGAAAACAGAAGAGGGTGACAGAGTACGTATTAAGTATACAAGTTTAGCATTTTGCCTTCTTCATAAATATTTTAAAAACAAAAAATATATGTACAGAGTTTAAACAACTCTAAATTGAAGAATCATGAGCAGTCCACTCACCTTAATAAATGGGCGTTATTACTGAAACTCTCATTGTGACACTGATCACATCCTCCTCTTATTTTATTTTGTGGAGGAAAAGGCATACTTTCTCCTTCAATGCAGGAATTAATTAGTCTTTGATTTCTCTCTGTATAGTTAACATTAATATCTGACACAGGAAAGATTTTGGCAAATATCTATTTTGAATTTTATTTTTACTATTCCTGTTTTTATTTATAGTTTACCACTTATGTTTTCTTGAATTTACATGAATGATTTCATACTGTATGCACTCATTAACAGCTTCCTTTTTTATTGTTTTTGAAAGTTATCGTTACATGTTAATTCATATCGCTACATCAATGCCATACTTTATTCATTCTCCTACTCTGTAGATAAATTAAACTTAGTATTTGGGCTGAGAGCTGAGATGACCCAAGTCAATATAACCGTTTTCTCTCGTAGAGTCTCTCACAGAAATGTAAACCTAATAAATAACTTCACCATTACATTTTGGACATTATTGCAATTCACTTTATCCAAACAGTTTGCATATTTAGAAAAAAAAATTAAAAACTCTTTTATAAGGACAATAGTTTGTCAACCTGTATGCAAGGTGAATTTATTAGAAAAATCAACAGTATGTTAACCAAAGGCAGGCAGGAATGGGGGGTGGGGCAAGATCCAAGAACAGATGAAACAAATCTAAAACAGGTGAGAAGGTAGATTTAAATCCGACCATATCAATAATAACACTAAATGTATTGTCTAAACACTGCAAGTAAAAGACGAGTGTTGTTAAACAGGATAAAAGCCAGTTATTTGTCATCCACAAAATGCCAACTTTCCATATAGGGAATAAATCGGTGAACCGTAAACGGATAGGAAAAGATATACCATGAAAACGCCAATCAAAAGAGAGCTGGTATAGGGGCACAGCTGAAGAAGCCACAAAGTAACTACGATGTGTCTGCGGATGGTGTGGCACAGCAAGAACTGCCGTCTACACTTACCCTGAGACGGAGGGAACAGTGGTCCCAGGCTGCAGGAACCAGCACATTCCGCTGAGCTGGGATGCTGTCAAGGATTTCGACTGCTGCTGCCTCTCTCTGCAGCCCTCCCATGACCCTGTCGTCAGCCTGGATGGCTTCTTGTTTGGGCATCAGCCCATCATAGAGTACATTTTGCAACTCCCTCCAAAAAAGGGAAACCGGCCTGCTCGAAGCAGCCAGGCACCTGGCCTGAGAAGCAAAAAAAGCTGCCGCAGCTGTGACCAGGTACAGGACTTCCTGGAGGAGGAGAAGGTGGCCATCGTAAGCCAGTCCGTCGTCAACCCTTCACGCTCACAGCTGCTTCTTCGGGGAACCTCCCAGATGATGCCTGACGCATAAGCAAGAGCAAGAACAAGGCATCGCCTAGTTTCTGTATTCTGTCATTGACCCCCAAGCCCACCGCGCTGAAGAAGCCGTCGCGCGCCTGACCCGCCCCACGTCAGAGAAGCCACCGCGCATGTCACACCTGCGCATGTCAGTCTACGCTCAATGGTCCGCGTGCGCCTCCTGCGCGTGTGCCGCACCGTGTGCGCTGTGAGACCCGCCGCGTCGCGTGCGGTACCACGTCGTCTGGGGCGTGGTCACCCTTGAGTGCGTGGAGAAACTGATTCGAAAAGGACGGCGTGGACCTTGTGAACATGGACGAGCTCTCGGACGCAACGTTATGCGGCCGCGGGGCGACACCGAGTAATGCAAAGACCAAACAAATGGGCTTGAACACACACAAAAAATTTGTAACCGGTTGCCTGGGTACAAATTATTGCTCACTGCTTACTGATTTGAGTAAATTATCTTTACCTCTTTCTGCTTTCCTTTCTCCGCCTTCAAAACGGGGCTAATAGTCTCTTCCTCAAAGGTCCAGTTTGACGACTAAATGAGTAAATATGTGAAGTGATTAGTACAGTTAATGGCAGATAGTCAATACTCAATAAATATTAGTTATTTGCGTAATTAGTAGTTGAAATAACTGCACATGTTTCAATTAACTCAGAATAGGAATGCTTTGAATACTTCACTTTCTTTTTAAGTATGACACACAATGTTGGTTTACGACTGGAATATAGGCCAATTAAGAATACTTCCAGCTACAAGAATTCCAAGTTGTGGTTTAAACAGTCTGCCTGCTACTACCTACAATCTGGATGGGGATTTTTGATCTTGGTAAACTGATAATTGCCTTTAAATTAGTCTCTGATATCATTTGTGGTCCACTTGGGCTCAATTGTTTGCCTTCTCAGCAAGTAAGCTCTGGAGGTAACAATTCAGGGAGAAAAACTGTTTCTCATTTTGAGATGCAAAACCTTAACCACTGAGACTGATTTCTGAGCTCCTTTCTTCTCAAGTCTCTTCATTTAACTTACAAGAGAATTGAAAATTAGGGAGCACCCCATATTTATTTGGCTCATATATTAACGAGGGAGTTAGCTAATACTTGTAAAGCCAAAGATCATTTCACCTGAAGAGTTCATAAGACTGAATATATGATGATTCAAAACAGAGCAATTCTAGATACAGTTTTGGCCTCTCAAGGTAGAACATGCACCATCAAAGAGGAAGAATGTTGTATTTACATCTTGATATTTGTAATATTACTAAAAAGATCTGTGAAACGTGAATAGAGACGAGGAGGGGGTTGTGTGGAGAAAACAATGCTATAATTTGGCTAATACTCATATCTGTTTCTATGTATGCTTCAGATCGAAGGTGGAACCTGGTTTAATTTGAGCAGCCTTAACTAATGGTTTACATGTGAACTGCATCCTGATCAAAATCCTTCTCTTAGTGTTTTCTTTTGTTGCTCAAATCCCCATTGTTTCAAATGCTCAGCCCCTACCCTGTCAAGTAATCCAACAATGATCAACCAATAGAAATAACAGAAATACTTAATATTTGTAAAAGTAAAATCGACCACTCCCAGAAACTTGATATATGATCACAGCACCTTGATCAATGGCATGGATCTGGATTAATCATATCCCAAGAGGGTAATGATCTATCTTCCAGCTCAGGCGGGAAAATGATTCCAAGGGCAAGGAGAGCGGAAACTGAGTCTGTTCAACATAAGTGTCGAGATGGCCTAACATAATTAAATAACTTAAAAGACACGATGGTCTGTGTCAATGTAATTTCACTGTTAGCCTCAGGAACTTCTTACCTTCCAAGTAATCTGAGCAAACGGTTTACTCACCTGGAAAAGTAACTTTCTTATCAGGATAATAGTTTACCCAAAAGGACTTGTCTTCAAACCCCTGTCCTCTCTGTCCAGCAGTTCTAAATTACTATGCATCAAACCTAGTCCAATCCCAACCACTTTTCTGCTGTGCATGGGACCCACCTCAACCATTAAGCCCAGACTTCAAGGACCCACGAAACCCTTATCTAATTTCCTCCTTTTGTAGTACCTCTAAGACTTTGTAAAGGTGGCACTCTTCCTTGCAGCTTCAAGTTTAATAATTCAGATTTGCTTAATAAACCGTGGGGGGGGGGTGTTTGTTTTTGTTTTTGTTTGTTTTTGGTTTTGAAGAATCTAAAATGCTCATTTTTCTATCTGGTTGTATATCTTTCTCTAATTGATTAGAAATCATTATATGTCATGGATAGCAATATGTGTTTCAGAAACCTCTTTATTCAGCTTGTCTTTTTATCAAAGTGGTTTCCTTTGATAAAATGAAGGTTTTCATTTAAAATGGAGATAATGAAACTCATAGAGTGGTTGTAAGTATTAAAGAAGAAAACATGTAAATTACTAACACGGTAAACTCCCATATAATAAGCTCTCAACACTCCCCATACAGATTTGGAAAGAAAATAATTTTTGCTTTTAACCAGTAGTAAATACTTAGTGATTTTCGTGGTGGTTCAACAGAATGATGATGTTCTTACTTGTCCTATTAGAAGGACTGAAAAACAGCTCTCAGCATTTGAAGCTTCTCTGATGCATGCATTGTATCCTTCCAAGGCCTGCCTATTTAGAAGTGATGACTTAAAAGCAGCAGAAAGCAGGAGAATCTTGATCATTTTGTTAAATGCACTACAGTCCATAGATTGAAATCCATATAGATCCAGCTACAGAGGGGGAGCTCAGTAGCACAGTCCTGTTAACTAACTTGAAAAAAATGAGGAGGCAAAAGGCAACTTAATCCCTCACATTATGTCATTTGGTCATTTTCCAGTAATTGTGCTCAGGTAGCCTTCAACTCATTGACAGTTTTCCTAATGTGTACCTTTAATTGTTCAAGGGAGGGTAATTAAAAAACAGTAATTTGATTTAATGCAGACTTTTAAAAAATACTTTTGGCTCTATGACTCGAGGATTTCGAGAGAAACTCTTTTATAGCAGATTTCCAAATTCTTTACACTTCCCTCTCCTTCACCCTGATTACCTCTCTTTGGGGATTTTGAGAAGCAAACTATTCCCGATCCTTCTTAAGCCCAAAATACACTGATGTTTCTCTGCAATACTTACAATATTGTATTGTAATAGTTGGTTTACTTGCCAGTAGTGTCTTCCTTTAGACTGAAATTCTCAAAGTCTGGGAACTTATCAGTTTTGCATCTCACAGCTAGCAGTGTCTGATACCTATTGGACCTAACATACATTTCATAAATGACTATTAAATGATTGAACGAATGAAGAGCTCAGGAAACTGCATGGTTTCTTGCTTTATTTAATATATCTGTTGTCATTTTAGAACATCTTCATTTACACTCACTCAACCAGTATTGTGTGTCTGATATATATGAGAGACACTGTATTGGAGTCTTTGAACCCACAAATATCTATATGATTGTATATGACTTGGTGATTTTAATGGCCCCATGGCTAAATCTTCCTTTGGTGGGACTGACCGCAAGTGGTCTATTACTCATTAATCAGCATAGTATGGCATTGCATACTGTACATTATTACTTTGGCCATGATTAATTATATAGGAGTCAATGTCTGGTACAAATATGACTAGCCAGAGGCTAGTCAGTAGCCAGTAATAGCTGAGGTGTCCTTGTACAAGAATGCTGGTCAACAATGGCTCACTATTCTGGGCTGAGACTAATTTAAATTTCTTGGGAAATTTGCATATGAGATACATAGAAAAAATGTGAGTCCACAGCAGAAAAAGCAGATACAGTAGAAGAGAGAGATAGAAGTTGAGTTAACAGAATGATAAGCATTATCATCAGGTCGGTGGCATTTGCAAAGAGCCAATGCAACAACAGAGGACTAATTCCTGAAGAATAGTAGTACTTCAGGCCACTGGGATTATTTATGTTCCTATTCTCTGTGTACCTATATAATGAACCCTGTTTAAACGAGCTAGCCAGGGAATGGTTCTGCTTCTCATCACTGGAAAGAGTCTGATTAACTCAATAGTATAGCCAGTGCCTTCAAGGAGATCAGATATCAGAGTCCAGTAGGAAGGCAAATGGGACAATCAATGAATGCACTAATGTTTGTCAATTACATGCTAGAAGTGTGCTGGGGGTATAATGGGGACTCAGTTATCTTCTGTAAAGGAAGAGGCAAAGTCAGAAAAGTCTTCACAGGGAGAAAATACCCAAACTAATTTTTCTAAAGAAAAGGAATATGCAAGAACCAGTATCAGCGACAGCCCTGAAATATGAAAGTAGATATTTATGGAACTACAGGTGACCACTTCCTGTTTAATATACAGCATTAAGACTATAGTTATAATACTATATTGTATGTTTGAATGTTGCTAAGAGATAAATCTTAAAAATTCTCATAAGAAAAAAAGATTGCAACTATGTATAGAGATGGATGTTAACTAAACTTAATGTGAAAATCATTTTGCAATATACATATTTATTAAATCATTGTTGTACATCTAAAACTAATACAATGTCACATGCCAATTATATCTCCATTAAGAAAAATTAATTTAAAACATTGAGTATTATCAAAATTATAAATTTTGCCAAATCTGATGAGTAAAACATAACTTGTTTCACTTTGTATATTTCTACTTATGGATGAGGTTAAGTATTTTTATTTCTTCCTGAATAAATTTCTACTTTATAACTGTTATCATGTCATAATAAGTAATTACCTACCATAATGTGGGTGGGCCTCATCTAATCAGTTGAAGGCCTTTATAGTAAAAGACCAACCTTTTATGAGGCAGACAAAATTTTGCCAGCAGATCTGAACTGAAAGATCAATTTTTCCCTGGGGTTCCAGCCTGCCAGCATACCATGAAGATTTTGAATTTTCAGCCTCTACAACCACATGAACCATTTCCTTAAAATAAATCTCTCTGTAGAGAGATAAATAGACACTGTAGCGGCCCCAAGCTACCACACACTACACACACACACACACACACACACCCCTCATTGGTTCTGTTTTTCTGGAGAACCCTAGTATAACACCTGTCCTTTTATGGCCTTATATTTAACTCTCCTGTCAAGTGCCTGTTCCTATCATTTCCCATTTGTTAAAAAATATTTTTGATTAAGTTGATAGATTGTTTATTTCATGTTATCTAAGCTATTTTAGTTCTTTTTATCATCTTCTTGAGTTAAGATCATTAGCAGGTCTTATTGTAATAATAGTGAGTATGCTTACTATTTTACTGATTTTAGTATAATTAATTATTCTAATGTTTCATTATTAATCATGGTGTTTCTCATCCTTACTGGTAGCTATACATTGTTAAACTAAAGAAATGTCCTTCTATTTTTAATTTACTAAGTTATTTTTTAACTATATACAAGTCAAATTTTATAATTTGCGCTATCTCATCAAGATTTATCATTTAATTTGTTCGTGAGCAACTTAATTGTTTGATGTAAGCTATGTTTGTATTTATGCTGAAGCTTAATTGATTATAATGCAATTCTCTTTTAATACAATCCTAGCTTTGATTTGCTAACATCCTAATTTGGACCATTCCTTTTTTTGTATAATCTCCTTATTTAGTTTGGGGGAAATTAGGAAGCTTTGAGTGATTTTCTATGCTCTGGAATAGTACATAGAATATAGATATTTTTCTCTTTGTGAATGTTTGATAGAATTCAGTCACAAAATTATTTGAACTTAGTGCATTTTTTTGGTGAAGGTTTTGACTGCCTTTTCATTTTTTTCATAGTTGCATCTCTAGTTTTCCTATCTTTTTGCATGTTAATTTAAGTAACTAACATATTTTAAGGCATAGAGTAGAAAATATTATCCTCTGATAGTTTTACATTTTCTTTATTTATGTCTATATATGTATTTATTCTCATAGCTAATATTGCATTTCGTATTTTTTTTTACTTGATCAGATTTACAATGGCTTTTCTTTTTATGTCTTAAAAGAACTAGATTTATTTAACAGATCAAATTTAACATTTAACATTTTCAATTTCATTATTACTATTGTAAATATATTTTAATTGCTTTATTTCAGGCTCTCTCTTCGTGTTTATTTTATAATGTTCTTTCTCATTTCCTTAGTTGAAAGTTTAATTTAATTTAATTTTAAACTTTCTTATTTCTAATATAGATATTTTAGATTAAGAAGTTAAAAAATATCTGTATATTTTTGTATTTCTGTCATTTTGGGGTGGTTTCAAACAGAAGAAAAGGTTGATGCATGTCTGATATCTTGATACAATTGCTTCTACTTTCTTTCTATGAATTCCAGTTTTAATTAGTACTAGTTAAATACGTAGTCTTGAGCTCATTAAGTCTGTGAAGAATTCACCTGTCACAAGTGATTTAGAGGGTGCTCTTATGGTCATCATTTCTGCTCACTAACTATTTCTCTGCTCCCTGCTTTCTGAACATTGTCCTTTGAGTTTAAGCTTGGCCATATGATTTGTTGGGCTAATAAAATGTAAGCAGAAGTAGTTTGTGTCATTAGAAGTAGTTTGTCTCATAAACTTTAAGAGACAGTTCATGATTCACCTTCCTACTATTATAGTGACTGTAGAAGCAGGAATCAAGATGCAGCATCAATCAGTCTGGGCCCCTAATGACTAAAATGAGTAGAATCACCTGCTCACTTATGTGAACATCTTATATGGGAAGAAATAAACTTCTGTATTCAGCTCTCAAGAGTTTGGGGGTTTGCTACTACATTATAGCCTATCTATTCCTAATTGATACATGTGCTCAAATAACTTTTTCATAGTCAGAGGTCTCGAATCCCTCTTCAGTAGAGATGTTACTCACACAAAAAAATGAGTACTCATTATTTTCCTCCACAAGGTCACAAAGAGTCAAGATATAGTTAAGTTCCCCAGAAATGACTGATTAGTTATATCTCTGAACTGTGAAAGATGAAAGCAGAAAGATATATTTCATGAGAAAATGTAAGAGCAACATTGCTGGTAGTTACCTGTGTCTAAGCTCTTTTCAAAGAGCTGCAAGCATGGTAGGTGTCTGGAAGATAATTGTTGAATTCTAGCTGAGCAATAATTCATACAACCATTGCAGTCTCAAGGTGGCCACTGCCAAGTTCTACTTCTAATCTCTTCTGAGAACACACTTTACCTCTATATGATACTTACTGATCTGGGTAGGGGAAGTTAACATCTTTGCTTTCTACCTGTATGTGGGAAGTCTTGTGTCATTGCATAAAATATTACAAAAGCTACTAATTGTTATCTATAAAGGCTACATAATTATTTACAGAAATCACCAACTCCCACTCTCCTCCCAAACATAGAATAGCAGGGAAGAAGAATACCCTGACCAAATGGACTTAGAGACACAACTAGGTGCTCTTAATCATCCAACAGCATATCTGTACTCATAGTAGGCTCATCGTATTGATCTGCACATAGACACATTTATGAGGTCATCTGTCTCTCTTAGTAGTTCCCTGTGCTTCAAGAGAATGAGTAAGTACATCTTCATTCAACTGTGGTCGCATAAGCTACTTCTCTAAAAAAAATTCGTTTTCGCATTTTATGAATTTACAAGCATTTGTGAGGATATGGAGTGAAAAGAATTTAAAGCAAAATGTCTACTAGATATTTCAACATTATAATATAGCATTCTGAAATATATACTCACTGTATTAGCCATTGAAAACTAAAATAGACAAACCAAGCCTTACTAAGCAGTGTCAGGGTAATAAATCTACTGCATGATCATTATTTGGAAGCTAAATATTACATATATAAATTTTGTATAACTGTTCAATGTAAACTTCTTTATGGCCGATAAACATCGAAGAAGTATTCTTTTCATTAATTTAAAAAAGCAAAGATAGGGAAATTCAAAGTGACTTATCATATTCAGCATAATATCAAGCTATGATGAATCCATGTAACATTTCTCATCAAATATGCATTTTAACAACTGATGATACTCAAATATTAGATGAATCAAATACTATTAAATGAGGGAAATTTTTAAATCATATTTTTGAATCAATTTGCTACTATATTATGAACACAAAAATTATCAGAGATGTGTCACAGGTAATGAAATGGAAATACTTTGGGAATTAACAACTCTCTGAATGATAGCCAAAATAGAATGTTGGTAATGAAATTCTAATTTTCTATAAAGTTGCATTCACCGAAAGTAGCATTAACGGGAAATTGTCACCAAATGGCTAAAATAAATCAAGTTGTTGTGTGACTATTAGGTAAAATATTATTACAAATGCTGGACTAAGTCAAAGGGAAACACCAAATATGATTACCTGTAATGATGAACTCAAAGCAACATTAAAAACTCTACTGAACAGAAGGCCTACAGTGGCCTCTTTTATTATTTAAATGAAAGACACCATAAACAACTCTTTGATAGTCCCATGCTGGGCTGTTGTTCTGACCCAATCAGATTTGATTATAAGTGCACATTCAGCCTTTTATGAACACCTGTGTCTAAAGCCCACAAATAATTAGCTTAGCCATACCATTTCACTCTAATAATGGTGTAATTTGCCACGCCTTTCAGGCTCTGGACAGCTGGTGCTATTGAAAAGCACCTCAGGATTAAGCCCTGACTCCCAGGCTTGAGTCTTTAGGGGGTTGGGAGGGGATCTTAGGTATCCATGGCAACACACTTAGACTGCAAATTATCACCCCTAATAATAACTGGGACAGTCTATCTTTATTTTATTTGAGTTATCCATAGAAAAAGATAATGTATTGGAAACCTCTAATATAAAAAATATACATATATATTAGTACCTTGTCAATAAATACATAAGACTGAGAAAGTCAAGGAATTTTTTTTTAAATCATACCTGTTCAAAGTTCATTTGATTATGTAATATAGATCAATAGATAATCAAGGAAAAATGAGGTCCACCACTGAATGTCAGTGCTAATTGATGCTGTTACTTACAGCTGCATGGAAATCTAAAGGTGAATTATCATCTTGGAAATCTCTTCAGCTAAAAGAAATGTTGTGACTGCTATCCTTTCATCTGAGTCTCAAGAAGGTTACAAATTGGACAGCCTAGAAAATGCTGATGGTCATACTCTGGCTCCCCACAGCTTCTCAGCACTTTAATCAGTGTGTTCCATTAACACACACACACGACATGCAGGTGGAACCAAGTCATGGCTTACCTCAAAGGCTGGCCCAGTGACATATCAGTCTATGAGATTTGCAGGAGACCAAAAAAGACAGTCTTCTCATATCAGTCCACACTACACTTGGTTCAAAAGAAACAAAATGAGGCTCTGCTAAATAAAATGAGCCTGCATATGTTTAGGATGAGAAGCCAATGGACATTCCTTTTCTCCTTAACAGAAAACTGTACATTACATGTGGATTATCAAGTTTTGAAGAGCTGCAGTAAGTGTAGTATAGATTATACAGGATAGCATTGTGGTTAAATACTTGAGTTTTGGAGTCAGACTGCTTGGGTTATAATCCAAGCTCCACCACTTAAACTCATTGTAGGACTCACAAGCCAATTACCCTCTTTAACCTGTTGTCTCATCTGCACAATAGGAAGAATAATAATATCTCCTTTGGGGCGAGGCGGGGGGAAGGTGAGAATTAATGAGATGATGTGCATAAAGGGCTTTTTGCAATATTCTGGCACATGGTAAACCGTAAATATTAGCTACTGTTATTAAGTGGTAGACCTGGAGATTTGCCACTCAGATCCCCCTTCAAGAAAAGATCTGTCACCCTACCTGATAGCAGACAGCCTCCAGCTGTCACCTCCAGAGAGTCACCTCACCCAAATTCATACCCTTCTGGAATTAGCCTACATCCAAATGGTGTATTGAGATGAGGTGTAAAAACCCAGCATTTCAGCCCAACACGGGACATCTGTGGATGAAATCTTTCTGGTTAGCTACGGCTCTGTTAAGACTGCATCACAGTTCCACATGTCTTCCCTCCTATGGTTACAGATCTCTAATGAATACCTTGAACACCAAACTCCCTCTTTTTATTCCTTTCTTATATGAGTACTAAGCGGAATTAACCAATTACACTAGAGACAGCAGAAGAAATTAACTGCAAGAAGAAGGAAGGATACCTGTTGTAGATATAGCTGAGTAGAGTAGCTACAGATAAAGCCAGAAATGTCATTTAAGGGTAAGTGATACAACACTTTCACCACCATGCACTCTCAGTTTTCTCCTATAAAAACTAGGTATCTGGCTACCATTTTTATATATCATTAATCACTCCATTGTTTCAAAATATCTTAGGTAAGTGACAAGGGGCAGGGTAGGGTGCACACTAAACAACTACTAGAATGGCTAAAATTGAAAAATAAAATAAAATCCCAGCAATACAAAGTGCTGATAGGGACGCAGAGCAATTGAAATGCTCACACATTGTTAATGGGAAGACATGACATATATTGCTACCATATAACCTAGCAATACAGCTCTGAGGAATTATCAAGTAAAATGAAAACAGGTGTTCACACAAAAGCTCATATATTTATGTTCGTAACAGCTTTATTTATAACCACCAAAAGCTGGAAATAGTCCAACTGTCCTTCAAATGATAAATGGATAAAAACAATAGAGGTGTATCCACACTATGAAATAAAGAGGAACAAACTATTGATATATGTAATAACAAGAATGAATCTAAAAAGCATTAGGCTAAATGAAACAAGTCAAAAGGTAATGATTCAATTTATATTAAATTCTAAAAGGCAAAACTATAGGGACAGAAATCACATCAGTGGCTGTCAGGGTCCAGGGAAGGGGATTGACTTGACCACAAATGACTGTGAGGAAACTTTTTAAAAACATATTCACAGGTTCCTTTTCTGAAGTGGCTCATTTAGTATGGCATGAGCAGCTCCATTTTTAATTGAATTTTAATTTATATAATTGTAGATTCACAGGCTATCATGTGGAATAGTACACAGTTGCAAGAAATAGTACAGAGAGATCCCTGTAAATTTTGCTCAATTTCCTCTAAAGATAACATTTTGCAAAATTATACTTCAATATCATAAGCAGGATATTAACGTTGATCCACCAATCTTATTTGGATTTCTCATTTTACTTGTACTCATTTGCGTGTCTGTAAGTATTCAGTTCCATAAAATTTTATCAGGTTTGTGTGTCTACCACCATTGTCAATATCCCGAATAGTTCCAAAACCACAAGAAGCCTTCCTATTTTCCCTTTTTAACATCAACTCCCTCCCATCACCTCCCCCCCCCCACCACCGCACACACACACCCTTGTCCCAAAGCCCTGGCAACCACTAATTTGCCCTCCAATTCTAAAAGTTCATCTTTTTAAAATGTTATAAAAATGAAATAATATTTTATAAAAATAAAAAATATGAAATAATAATAACCTTTTGAACTGGCTTTTCCCCCCTCAGCATAATTCCCCCCTCAGCAATCCCAGAAGATTCATGCAAATTTTTGTGCGTCAATAGTTCATTCATTTTTAATGAGTTATATTCTATGGTACAAATATATCATAGTTTATTTAACCATTGGGCTATTGAAGGATACAGGGCCCTTACAAATAAAGCTGCTACGAACAGTCTTACACAGAATTCTGCTTAAAAATAAATATTCATTTCTCTGAGATAAATGCCTGGGGGTGCAGTTGGGCTATATAATATTTGCAAATTTAACATTTTAAGAAACTTCTAAACTGTTTTCTCAAGTGGCTGTACCATTTTACATTCCCATTAGCAAGATATAAGTGATCTAGTTTGTCTGCTTCCTGCCAGCTTTTGGTGCTGTCATTATTTTTTTGTTTCTTTTCTTTTTGATGCTGATTTCTAGGAGGTTGTTTTTTAATCTCAGAATTTTCTATATAAACATTCATGTCATCTGCAAATATGGACAGTTTTATTTCTTCCTTTTCAATCTGAATTTCTTTCATTTCTTTTTCTTGCCTTATTGCACTAGCTAGAACTTCCACTATTGTGTAGAGGAAAGTGATGAGAAAAAAATCCTTACTTTGTTCCCAATCTTAGGGGAAAAGCACTTAGTCTTTCACCATTAGATTTGATGTTAGCTGTAGGTTTTAGTAGGTATGGTCTACCAATTTGAGGTAATATTCCTCTAATCCCAGTTTGCTGAGAGGTTTTATCATGAATGAGTATTGGCTTTTGAAAATGCTTTTTTAAAACCTATTGAGAGACATATTATTGTTCTTTAGCTTGTTAATATGGTTTACATTAATTGATTCTGAATATTGAACCGACTTTGAAATCCTAGAATAAATCCCACTTGGTCATAGTGTATAATTGCTTTTATCTACTGTTGGATTAATTGTGTAATATCTTATTGAGAATTTTTGCATCTAATTTCATGAGAAATATTGGTCTGTAGTGTGGTTGGGTTTTTTGTTTGTTTCTTATTTTTTGTTTGTTTGTTTTAGATATCACATTTATCTGATTTTGAAATCAAGGTAATCCTGGCTTCATAAAATGAGTTGGAAAGTGTCTCCTCTCTTTTATTTTCTGGAAGTCAATATGTAAAGTTGCTATTAATTCTTTAAATGTTTGTTAGACTTTTTCACTGGAAACATCTAAGCTTAAATTTTTCTTTTCTCAGGAGTATCTTAATTGTAAATTCAATTTCTCTGTTGGTTATAGGGCTGAATTATGAGAGGACACAAACATTCAGTCCATAACAGATAGCCTAAAATATATATATATACTTATACCTCTGTTTTTTCCCTTCTTTTTCTTTCCTGATATTCTAATGTTCCTTCTTTTACCATTTCCTTTTTGTTTGAAGAACTTCCTTAAGCCAGTCTTTAAGGGTAGATCACATAGTGAAAAACCCTTATAGTTTTCCTTCATTCGAGAATGTTTTTATTTTATCTTCATTCATAAAGAATTTTTTTGCCAGCTATAGAATTTGTGGAGGACAGGTCTTTTCTTTCAGCACTTAAAAAATATTGTGCTTCTGACTTCCTTAATTTCAAATAAAACATTTTTCACTATTTAAATTGGTGTTTCACTGTACATAATGTGTCACTTCTCTCTGCTTGTCTTTAGTTGTTATTGTTTCTTTTAATCTTTAGTTTTCAAAAGTTTAATTATGATATCTTAGTATAGACTTCTCTGGACTCATCCTGCTGCTAGGGTTTTGCTCTAGTTCTTAGAGCTGTAGGTTTGTGTCTTTCACCAGGTTTGGAAAGTTTTCAGACATTATTTCTTCAAATATTCTCTCAGCCCCACTCTCTTTCTCCTCCCCTGGGACTTCGATGATATGTCTGTTGGATCTTTTATTATTGCTACACAGGTCCCGACTTTCTGTTCATTTTTCAAATCTACTTTCTCTCTGTTGTTCATGATGAGTGAATTCTATTATTTTGTCCTATTGTTCACTGATTCTATCCTCTTTCATCTCTACTTTACTATTGAGGCTACTTATTGAGTTTTTTTTCCTGTTATTGTATTTTTCAGCTCAATAGTTTCTATTTTTTAATAACTTCCATTTTTTGCTGAGATTTTCTATCTTTTTAAATGTTTCAAGAGAATTTGTAATTAATTGTTAAAGTATTCTTACAACAGCTACTTTAAAATCCTTTTAAGATTTTACCATGTTGATTCACCTTAGTGTTGGCATTACTTGACTATCTTTTCTCACTTGAGTTGTCATATTCTTGGTTCTTGGAATGACTGGTGATTATTGTATACTGGACATTTTGTCTGCTATATGAGGAGATCTTGGGTTCTGTTTATATCTTATATTTTGGCAGAGAATCACCCTACTGAGATTTAGCATGATGGTCTTGGCCTACCCTTGTGAGCTGTGATTCTAGTGGAAGTTTAATTTTCAGGGATTTTTTAGTATGTTTGGTCCGCTTGGTTTATCTGATGTTCAGGGCTCCCATTGGTTGCTGCTCCTATTGCCTGAGGTGTAAGAGGGATTTCCTCAGGCAAGGCCCCCATGTATCTCTCAATGGGGAAGGTGTGTAGAAGGGACTCACTACCATAAGCTCCTAACTGCCCCAACATCTCTGAGCAGGGGAGGAGAGACTTGGGTGCATAGAGGTAAAGAGGTTTCTCATATTGGGCTGCTTGCTGTGACCATGTCATTTTTCCCCATTTTACCTATTTGCTCTTGTGTCTGTGGGTGGGAGAGTAGAGGCTCAGACCCATAAAGACAAAATGGCTTCCCATTCGGGGCTCCTAACTATGACTAAGTCATCCTTTGTTGGATTCCTTTCACTTTCTGTTGTCAGAGGGACTTCTGTTCAATGTGGGGAGGAATGAGCCGACCTTGGCTTCAATTGTGGGCTAAGTTGTGGGTTAGGAAACACTGAATCTTTGTGGCCTTGCTCTCTTGGGAGAGGAGAATGCAACTGTCCTGCTATTGTGCTATTCCCCCCATCATGGAGTCCTGAGCCACTTTGCCTTTTTTTTTAAACCACCTTTGGTTTGTCTCTTGTGTCATTTACCGGATTTATACTTGCATAGAGCAAGAGGTATGGGAAAAATGAGTCTGCACCCTCTTGTTAGAGATGCAGGATTATGGATAAACTTTTTGAGTGCCTAGAGGTACATGAAAATATTCTATATCTTGATTTGTAGTGGTGATTATAAGACTGAATAATTGTCAGAATTTACTGAAGTTAGAATAAGTGAATTATATTTTATGCACCTTATAAATTATACTTGAATAAACCTGAATTTTTTTTTAAGTGTGGGTAACACCATTAAAGGCATGCAGCTTATTAAAGAGAACAAGAGCTCCAGCTGGAACTAGAAGTTACCATCTGGGTGAAATTAGCAATATGGCCTTGCAAAAAAATATTTGGAGAAAGGCAAGTCTGCATCCTGGTTTTTGTCTGCCAGTTTTAGCTGCTTGACCCTGGATATTAAATATTCTTTCTGAGCTTCCATATCCTTATCCTGCTTATGAAGGAAATGGCTCATGGAAATTTTTCCACAATTGTGATTCACTCTTCCTTTCTACCACACCATGCTGATGACATCTATACTTCGAGATTTTAACTTCGAGATTTATAATTTGCAAGACAGGCACTCTGATTTAATGCTTGCCTACTTACTTATGTTTCTTAGTGGTTTAGAAATAGAGGTTTAATTAAATTTCTTTTCAGATTACAGTAATACTTAATTGCAAGTAAATATTTTGCAAAAAAAATATGTATTAGGGTTTGGAGCTTCTATTAAACCAATGTTTCATATAGTAAAAGAAATTACGCTAACTTAAAATGGGAGTAATCACATCTGAAAGACGGTAACATTCAGAGGTACTTTTGATCTGAAAATCAGTGCATTTCAACAATGTCTTTAAAACTAATTTTACCCTCAAAAGAAATTTAAGAAGCCCAAAAAGCATTGCACGCTTAAGTTCAAATTTTATATATCTTATATATCTATAGATATAGATAGATCAATAGATGATAGATGATAGATAGATAGATGATAGATAGATAATAGTGGAAACAGGATAGATAGCTATCGGTACACACACACACACACACACACACACACACACACACCCTTTATTGGAAGTAGGAACCCTCTTCAGCAAGGGTACAACTTTATGACATAACTGCATGGAGTCCTGAAAGAAAATAAGGACTCCAGATCAACCACTTTCATCTGTGTTCAGAATTAAACTTTCCACAGGAAGTTCACTCTCACATGGTGCCTTTGGATAGTGCTTCACCATCCACAATCATGAATCAACAGCCACTGACAAATGCAAGAACACGGAGCCAGTTAAATATTTAAATGGTATAAATTAAAGTGCACTATTTTCCCTCAACTAGCGCCCTCTAGGTTGAAATTTGGCCATGATTTTTGGGAAGTCCATAGTGTTTCTTGCCTTTTTTTTTTTTTCAGTCTTTAAGAGCCCATATGTGAATGCAAATGCCATAACAAAGCTGGCATCTTACATGAATTTCCTGTAGGCAGAAATCATGTCTTAGGCAAATCTTTGTACTCCTGCATATGGAGCATAAAATTATGTCCATTGAAATTCAAGATTTTATTCCATTCACAATTCTTTCTCTCTCAATTCTTCTGTAATATCGCAGAAAAAAAAAATGTGGTTTAGTGCTTGTTTTTAGCGCTTGTCCCATATATGGCAATACCCTTTTCAACGAACTGAGCATAGAGCTCAGGAGGAGCATCAAGAACAGGCCACAGTGGCCATTTAAAATATAATGTTAAAAATTATTTAGTTTTTCACCTGCCTTCTCTTTATGCCAAGTGATGCTAGTTTTACATTTACAAGAGCAAATGCAACTTATATGTAGATTGCATCAAGAATGCAACATAAATAAACTTGAATTAGTCTAAGGGTGAGTTGTCTATACCAGGAAAAGATAACACTAGATTTGAGTTCTAAGGGATAAGAAAAAGTGAGATGATAGAAAAGATGAAAGGGGTATTTCAGGGAGAGAGAAAAGCATGGGCAAAGGCATTGAAAGGTGGAGAAACATACCCTAATTGGGAAATACAGTTTAAAATTACTGGGACAAAGATTATGAACTTTACCCTAAATCTGTAAGAAGTCAGTTTGAAGTTAGATGACCCATAAGCAGGATGACTTGTGATCATATTTGCTATTTCAAAATATTAGTCAAACAGCAATTGGTAAGTGGACTAAAGGGGCAAGAACTAGTAGCTCAAGAATTGAGCCAGAAAATGTGTAATGAAGAGGTATTTAATCTGTGTCCAGAGTACATTTTATTTTTATTATCATTTAGATTTTTTTAGTGGCTATTGTTCTTTCATGTTTTTCCATATCTTCTTATATTCCAACCGCTGTTTTTTTAGAAATGCATTCCTTTACCTAGGTTTTCCAATCTTTTAGCACATGGCAACTGTTCATTGTATTTTGTGCCTTTATATGATCTACTATATTTTAAAGATTTTCACATTTTTCTTTGAATATGTTTATTATGTTTCTTCTTTTCATCTTAATCTGTTTAGCTACAAGTTTATCTGCTTTAATTGGTTTTTCAAAAACCATAGTTTTTAAAAATTGTCCAGTTTTCCTTACTCTATTGATTTCTGGCCTCATTTTTATTACTTCATTCCTTTTTGTTCCTTTCAATGTGCTGTTTCTCTTTTTCTGGCCTATTGAATTGAACCTCATGTATCTCCAGCTTTTATTTTCTGATAATTACAGTCAAAGCTATATATTTTCTTCTTGGTACTCTCTAGGAGCATATCACACATTGCTTTCATTTTATCTGGCTGTAGTAGTTTACAATTTCACTTTTGATTTCCTTTTTAATCCATGAGTTATTTAAAGGCATGATTATTATAATTCCCATTCACGTGGGAATGTTAAATATGTTCTTTTGTTAATCATCTCTAATTTTATGGCATGGTGGTCAAAGATCATAATGTATACAGTGCTGATTCTTTGAATTTATTGAAATTCCTCTGTGGCCTGATACAGGAATGCTTTTGAAGAATGGTTCATGTGTGCCAAGGAAGAAATGTGTTCTCTGTTTGCTCAACCGAGTGTTGTATTTGTGGTCTTCAAGTTTTCTAAATGCTTGCATATATGTTACATATATAGTATTTCGTACTAATCAGGTGTTTTGTAGAATGTTCCTCAGTTGGGAGTTGTCTGATGTTTTTGTCATGATTAGATTAGAGTTATGGATTTGGGGAGGAAGACCACAGAAGTCAAGTGCCATTTCACCTGCTGATGTGAATCCTGGTCAGCCGATTCAGGGAATTGTCAGATTTCTCCAAAGTTACACTTTTTCCACTTCTCCAAACTATACTCTTTGGAAGGAAGCCATTATAAGCTCTCACTCTTACAAGCGAAGAGTTATGTTCCATTGCCTCAAGGGCAGAACATTTACACAAATTATTCAGAATTCTTTTGCATTAGAGATTTGTCTATAATTTGTCTTGCAAGAAAATTACTAATAATAATTACAAATAGCTCCTCTATAGCACTCAAAATGTGCCAAATTCTATTCTGTTTTATCACATATATGTACATATACATATACATGTGTGTACACTTTTTATTCCATTTTGTTTGACATTAAAAATGCAACTATTCCAGCTTTGTTTTATTTTATGCTTACCTCGTGGCTCTTTCCCCATATCTTTATTTTCGACCTTTCTCTATGTTTAGTTTTAAGTTAAAAAAAGAAAATTCTGAATTTTTAAGTCTCTTCTGAGTCTGTATTTCTGAATTTATTTTCATCTATTTTTATTTATTATAATACCGAGGAATTAAGATTTATTTTCATTATATTTTTTATTTGTTTCTAAAAACAATGTTCATTGCTTAGATCTTTCTTTTTTCTTTCCTTCTTTCCCTCTTATTTCCCATTGCTTGCTTAAACTTGGGCATTTTATCACATTTTCTAATAGTTACAATTCTTTTATTAAACCATATAGATCTTTTTTCCTGACAAATGTCAGTTTCTTTAACACCCATATCTCCCTCTCTCACATGATCAGAACCTTGTGAACTTTTATCTCCCTTTGTTCTCTCCTACAATTCATGTCACCAGTTTTGACGTGACATTAAATTGTAGATTAGGTTTTGTAGATATAGATTTCCTTTTCATCACTGTTTACTATAATAAATAACATTTATTAATGCCCTTATTTATTCCTGTTTTCCATAATTATTGTTTTCTTGTGAATTAATTTATATTCTTGTTAGGGAAAATGCTCAAAAATAAAAAACTTTAGATGAGTGTTAAGGTGAAAAGATTTTTATTTTACTCTATCATTTAAACTATCTACTTTCCATTTGAGACAGCATGGATGGACTTTGAGATGATCATTCTCAGTGAAATAAGCCAGACAGACAAAGTTGAAAACCACATGATATTACTTATATGTGGGATATAAACCTAAAAGAAACAAACAAAGAGGACAAACAGACAGAGATTCATGGACATGGACAATAGACTAGTGGTTACCAGAGGGTAGGGGATGGAGGAGGGGAAGGGGAGAGGTAGATGGGGTGAAAGGGGTCAAATATGTGGTGACAGAAAGAAATCTAACTATGGGCAGTGAGCACACAATGCAATATATACATGCCTTACTGTTGAATTGTACACCTGAAACTTATTGGTTTCATTAACCAATATCACCATAATAAAACAAACAAACAAACTATCTACTTTCTGGATAATCTAGAATTAATTCCTTCTCCTGACTCCCTGCAATACATGATTTTGTTGTCTTGTTGTTTTTGAGAAATATGGTGTCCTATCTCAAGTCTGTGGCTTTGTTTTGTTTTACACTCTGGAAGCTCTTTGTTAAATTTCACTTTGATGTGTCTGAATATGTGGTTTTCTTTCTTTCTTTCTTTTTTTTCTCTACTATGTCCTGCTTCACCCTCTGAAACCACTTTTAACCTATAGTCATGTGCCTTTTATTTCTGGAAAATACTTACTTTTTCTTCAAAGATTACATTCTGACATTATCTTTTTAATATTTCTTTCCGAAATTCCTGCTAAATAAGTATTTGCATTCTAATTTGATCTTCTTTATTCCTGAATTTTTTTCCAAATACTTTCTGCCTATTCATGCCCTCCCTTTAATCTGGATAATCTTCTCAATATGATTTTCCAGTCCATTAATTAAGTCTTTAGAGCTATTCTGCTATTTAAATTTTTTATTGAATCCTTTATTTAAATAATTACATTGTTTCACATCCAATAACTCTAACTGGTTCTTCTTTAGAAACATCTGCCCTTTTTTCATGTTTAGAATAAATTTCCTTATTTCCCTGAGGATATGTATTACGCTTATTCAAAGTTTGTTTTTTTCTGCTCCATTAGCTCTGCTTTCTCTACTGTACATTTTTGTTGTCGTTACTGCTGTCGCGCTCTTCAAATATTTTGTGATTTTAAAAATTTTACTGTTATCTTATTGATATTCCTTTTTCAGGAATATCAATTAAATTATAATCTCTACATCTTAAATTTTATAATCTCTACATCTGGGAAGAGTAAAGTCTAATCCTAACCTTGTTCTTCTAGCTGTGGTTTGGGGGCAAGGGAGCTATATTCTAGGTGGATTATCTATTGATATGCAGTCAATCCTCAGTATCTAATGGTTTTGCATCTATGGATTCAACCAACAAGGATTAAAAACAGTATTTCAAACCATGGTTGGGAATCCAAGGGTGTAGACGGCCACTGTATGCGTTGTTCTATGCCATTTTACATAAGGGACTTGAGTATCTTCGGATTTTGCTATCTGCAAGGAGTCCTGGAACCAATGTCCCACAGATGCTGAGGGACAACTGTCCCTATGACATCAATTGTCACATCATCCAGGGCATCTTTTATCCAGAGACATTCACCCATTGTGCAGTTGTCTGGCTTATGCTGGAGATAGAATATGGGGGAAAGTGCTCATGGTAAGTTATCCAATTACTACATGTTTATTGTCTGTTTTTTCCCTTTAGAATGAAAATTCCTTGGGGTGGGAACTTTGTATTGTTTAGCACTTAGAACAATGCCTAATATAGAGCAGCCATTCCATAGATATCTGTTGGACGAATAAACATAGCAAGTCAGCTACCTACCCCATCAGGGCTCTGGGCTGACTTGCTATAATGCACACATGTCAGGATTTTATTACAGGCTCCTTATGACACATGGAGCAAATCTATAATCTGGGGTAGACTTTCAAGGCAGTGTGTAGCCGTTTATTCCAAGCCCTTTTTCTTTAGGGCTCTAGGAACTTAGTGAGTGCCAACCAAATTTTGCATTACTGTATTGAGGGTATGCTGAGCTATAGCCAAGGGAGTTCTCTGCTGGATCATTACTTCCAGCCTGGGCAATCTTAGAGAAAGAAGTAATGGTGTGCTTGGGACTTTCCACCCGAGTTGTCATTTCTTTCACTTAAAAAGAAACCCAGACACTTTAAGCCTCCTAAGGTATTTTCACAGTTTTGTACCAGTTATTAAAGGAAGCTCCACATTCACTCACATGAATTGTATCTTTTCTAGCACCTGTTAAATTTGACATAGAAGACAGAGTCAGCAGCCAGTGCTTAGTTTGACTTTTTGACAAGAAACACAGCTTTCAAATTTATTTTGATATAAATTTAAGTAAACAGTAAATTGATTTCAATGAAAAATATTAAGAAAGTTGTTTTTGAGATGATATGGCAAAAATCATGGAAGTATTATAAAGAGTATGAGCTATGAGAGAAATTATGGGTGTTAGAATCAATGCCTTGAACACAGTGTTTGACAGAAAGTTGTTGGATTAATGGAATGTATGAATGATACTTTGTCAACTAGTATAAACTCAGACCTCCATGGAGATCTTATTCCTGCAGAGATGTGACAGGGGAAAGCCAGGAATGAAGAAATAGCACAGAAAGGAGAGATACAGGTAAAGACTAACTTTTCCAAACTTACAATTTTTTTAAAACCAGCCCTGCTTACAGCAATTAAGAAAAAGACAAATGTTAAAAGCTGACAGGCTGAAGCAAAGCCAAGGAGAACTGGAATATTGGATCAATGTTTTAATTGACCAGGGGCAGCACAAAACAAATATAAAGATCCCAGCACTGAAAGGAGCAAGCTACTCAAGCACACAGTCTGCTGAGGAAGAACCGCACTGCAATTGACAGTGACGCCTGGAACTCAGCCCTACAGCTACGTGTCCGATATCTACAACATTGTTATCCCTTCCCTGCAAGGAACATGGATCTAAATGAAGAGGGGGGGAGGGGAGTGACCAGAAATTAGAAGCCACTTAAAATCTATAGATTTCTCATGCATGAGATGTGATAAATGGTTGGCAAGTTAAAGCCAAGCAGAAGGTAAAGGAAAAAATCTTAGTGTCACTGGTGGACTTGGGAATCATGTAGGTCACTGGATGGATGGATGGATGGATGGATGGATGATGGATGGATGGATGGAGCCAGCTCTCGATTCCACCATACTGTTTCCTCATTTCTAGGTCCCATGTTATTCATTCAAAAAAAAAATCTGCCCATAAAATTACATGTTAAAAGCTCCTAAATACCCAATCTCAGTATATTGGAAGTTTAAAAGACAAGGAAGCATCCAAAATACCATCTCTTACGCTGCACAATCTCTTCTTTTTCTATGGTGTTGATGAATTCATGCCTCTCACTGGCCCTGTGCTTAAATGTAGCTTCCAACTTCTGCAGCTGTGAGAAGTGAAGAATATCATACTAAATGATGGCAGTTACAGACCATGAAAAACAAGCAGGTGAACCCAGCTTCTGGTGGATAGAGCAATAGGCTAAATATCAGAGACCTGGTTTTGACTACCTCTAAGATCTTGGACTCTATCTGAATCTCAGTAAAATCATCAACAAATGGAGGGAGGTAGATGAGGTAATCTCTGAGTCCCTTTTGGTTTTGACATTTTTGTTTATCTTTGTCAGTGTTCCTGCAACTTGAGCCTCATCATAAGGATGGTTAATATAGAGAGAAGGCAGAAGATTTCTTGGTTATTTTACACATTGCTAAAATCGAGAGCTTTGGACTGGTTCTGAATCTTGCTTTCCATTGTTTTCCTCGAGATCTTGTATTGCTAAAGTCCAAGTAGACCTCTTAACTTATTGGGCTGAGGCTGAATAAATAACAGATATAACACACACACACACACACACACACACACGCACACAGCTTTTCTGTAGTCTGCTATGTTAAGAAAACATGGAATCTGTTAGCTAAGTTTTGCCAGACAAGATCCAATTGTAGGTAATCTGTTAGGCAGTATAAAAGTAACCTCATTTTAGACAGACAGGTTGAAAAAAGTTTGGTCTAGAAAAAGAGAAATGGCTAGACAAATTTGGGGGAATTTATTTCTTTTGAGGTACAAGTTAAGGTAACGCTTTATTGACTGAATTCAAAACAAAGGGTCAGCAACATCAACTACAAAAAACATGATTGGGATTAACCCCTGAATTGCTAAAATATGATTTCCAGAAGTGATGCCTAAAACAGAGCATCATGGAAAATTTTTACTAAATTAGAAGTAGTTTACTTTGGAGATTTTTCTTTTTTGCCAATGTAATAAGGATTACAGTGATACTTGGGGAGAACATTCTCTCTTCTCTTCTACGTGAACAACCAGTTAATTGTCAGTTCCAAATTTAGACAGAGATTTGAAATAGGCTTAATTAGACTGGAAAGGATTGAGTTATTGAGTAAAATTTCCACTCACCATCTTATGTTTTGTAAAGCAGAGAATTCCATCATCGAGCTGGCATTTTGTTAAATGAGGTGGAAAGCTGAATTAGGGAGGAGCAGGAGGCTAAGCTGATGGTTTTATGTTGCCACCAAAGCTAAAAAGTAGCCCCAAAAGTTGCAAGGAAGCTCTGGTAAAAATCAAATTAAAACCTGAAAACCTCTTCTGATTTAAAGACCTGTAGTTTTCTTAGTGGAGAGATTATAATAACAATGATGATTTGTTTAGGAGAATGTTTAAACCTATATGTATGGAACCTGCATCATATGAAGAAGAGCATGTGCATTGGAACTTAGTCTTTAATTCAGGCTCTTTCATAAACTAGATTCATATTCTAAGATAACTAAACTTCAGCTTCTTGGTTTCTTTGAGTGTAAAACATGGATAATAAATACTTACGTCACGTCCTACAGCTGTAAGAATTAGAAGTAATGTTAGTTTGTTGCTCAGTGCCATCACAGTTGAGCAACTCAAATTCTACAGCTAATATCTTTTCAGTTCAGTGACAAGCATAAATCAAGATATTTTAATGTTCAAGAAGTCTGTTATTAAAAAAAAAAACTTTGCTGCAAATCATTTTATAAAGTAAATAATTCTGCTGAAATGTGGCCAGTGGTTTATCATTCTAGTTCAGATTTTTTAAATAAGATTTTTCTTAAAATAGGAGCACATACCAATGTTTTTTAGGACATGATTTGAACAGATGATGTCCTAAGCCTTTCTACATCAGAGGCAGCTTGACCTAGTGATCTACAGGTTAGGACACTCTTCCAAGAAGGTTGCAGCAAACACTCCTTCAGAGATAAGAATTACTTTCTAGAATGCTGCAGTTCAAGGTGGAGGGAGATGGTATTAGCATTGTTTTTTCTCCAAAGAAAGAAAGAAAATGCTTAATTTTCTGTGGTATCTTCCCTGAATACTTTTCTACCCTAATAAATTTTTTCTTTCTCTATATTTCTGAAGCACTTGGCTCATACTTCAAACTCTATTTTCGATAAACACCAATAACAGCTAATGTTTATTAAGTACTTCTCATGTGCCAGGCATTCTTCAAAGTGTTTGACATGTATAAACCACCAAGGCACAGAGCAGCTCAGGCATTTGCCCAATGATCTGTAGATGAGAAGTGGTCTAGTCAAGGTCTGAACACAAACTTTGTTTCTGTAATCTAGACTCTTAACTACATCAAGCTGTGTTGTTTCTCTGGGCTACACAGCTGAGAATCAATCTTTTGCAACTATTAGAGTTATTTTGTGGGCTCTTATAGTTGAGTCAGGATCTGGAGGAGTTGGTGAACCTGACAATGTAGAAATAATCTTTAAGAGAAACAGAGGGTGGCCAGAGAAACTGTTTTTATCCTTCAATGTTTTTCTAAAGGCTGTACTGGAATGAGAACAGAAGTCTAGGAAGCCAATATGTTGCTAAATTGCTTACCAATGCTGAACAAATTTATCAACAATTGCATCTCCATATGTTAGATATGAAAGAAAGCAAAATCATTTAACATGGCCCATTCATTCTAAAAGGAGGACTAGAAAGAGAGTGCCCTATCCAGACCCCAACCCACAACACACTTATTAAAGGCAAAGGAAGGCCCCTTGGGGATTGGTCACTGATGAACTTTTTCAGCCTCACGTTTTCCCTCTTTTCTTTCAAATTCTACACTCCAATTATATTGAAATAGACTCTTTTACCAGAAAATGCTACAGTTTCTTTCTTCTGCAGGTCAGAGTACCTGCTGCTCCCTCTGTAGCCCCACATCCCCATTTTCAGGCTAATTCTTTAGGTTACTTTGCCCAGGAACCCTTCCCTGACCCCCTTGTCCAGGTTTGGGGCTTTGCCTCTCTTTCGCATTACATTCTGCGTGGTTCCCACTAACTCCAGGTGCCTGGTCTCCTGCAGAGAGGGTAGAAGTTAAGAATACAAAATTTGGAGCTGGAATCTTGGTACTACCACTTACTAGTCACCCAAACTTAGGCAAGTTATTTATATTCTCTGAGTTTCAATTATTTACTTGTTTAATGAAAATAATAATAGCACCTATCTCACAAATTTGTGGTGAAGATCAAGTGAGTATAATGAAAGAAAAAGTTTAAGAACAGCGCCTGGCACAGAGTAAACTGTATATGCCCGCTAATTATTAGTAGTGTTTCCCATGAAAGCCTACCAACTAGGGCCAAATAGTTGGAAACTGAAATCAGAATATATGGTCACCTTGGGCTGTTTTATCATATTAGGGGGATTTGGAAATTGTGATTCTTAGACGTCAGTTCTAATTACTGATTTCAGGGTGACACAGGGACATGCTGCCCTTGCTAGGGGACATTTAAAGGGACCCACTTTGAAAAACTGCTATGCCTATTCATTCTTTTTCTGGACCAGTTGCTTTCTCCTCTGAACTCAGTTTCAAATATCGCATCAGCATTTTCTCTGCTGACAGCATTACAAGTTCAGGGATAACTGCTCCTTGGGGCATCATTGGCTGCTTCTGGTAAACAGTGCTCAGTGTGTTTGCTTTAGTTCTGCAAAGAAGCTAGGAAGGAATTGGGTTTGAGGCCCTGAGGATCTTCATATACAGAGGCAGGGGTGGGGTGGGAAGGTGGGTTTGCCACCTCCTATTAAAGTTGCAGAAAGTTTACTTTTTCTCCCTCCACCTTTCAAAATGGCCTTCTCTCTTTCAGCATTACTGTTCTTTATCATCAGTTACCGATACTCAGAGCCCGTTGGGGTACCATATTCTGTCAATCCCAGACTTCTGGGCTGCTGAGAGACATTGGCAAGGGTTTGTCTCCTGGGACATCTCCTCATGTTCCATGTCCTACTCTCATAAATTGACCTACAATATGCACATGCATTTATGCCTCTGCTCCAGGTTCTTCTGTGCTTTGGCTGTTAGTGTGTGTGTTTGACATCTCCCTTTTAAGTAGTATAATCACTTACTTGAGATAGGCTTGCAGGTAAAGAATGAGGAAATAGCATGAGGTGGGGCTAAAACAACAAAAATCTATTTCAGTTCTACTTTTATATTGCTGGGAGACCTTAACCAAATCATTCTACTTCTTAGGTCCTTAGCGCCCTAGTCTCTGAAATCAGCAAATTGGAATCATTTCTCTGGAAACTCACTTTGAGATTTTATAATTAAGATCAAAATGTAAGGCTTTTGGAAAGCGTGATAGGTAGGTATTTGGGGACAGGAGAATGTCCTGAGAGCCCTTCACCATCCCATCAGCATCTCTCAAGAACTGGATGGATGTACAAATCTTTATTTTCTGTTGGAGAGAAAGGTGCTTTGTAAGGCTACCTGTCAGATAACCTCTGTCATTGCCTAACTGGGTACCCCAGAGCCTGGGATGAGTAGGAAGAGCACCTACAATAAGGTTGTTCCAATTTCCTGCCAAAGTAACTCTAAAAGACTGTGTACTTTAGAGGGTCCAGGATGTAAATCAAATTAACATGCTGCAAGGCTGAAAGTCTTTTTGTGTCTCATGTTTCACCTTTAAATTCATGCAAATTTCACATTTTACTCCATGATATTTGTTGTAATAAAAATAATGCTTGAAATCATTTAACATGAAGTGAAATTAATGTTCCAAAAATATGCATTAAGTTTGGTGCCCTGGGCACCCTCCTAGGGTATGTGTCCTCCAATTTCAGAAGCATAAATTTACCAACAATAATAATTCATGAAGTACACTCTTTTGCCAGCTACCTTCCAAATGCTTTGCAAGAAGGAAATTCCTTTAGATCATAGGATGTTTTACGATTGGTGAAGTAAAAAAGCAGAGAATGTTGTTTCAACAGTGTCTCTCTGCTTATCTATAAAGTAGAAAAGATAATAACAGCAGACCATGACCTATAAGTTTGAGGTAAGAATTAGATAACATATAGGAAAATACTTTAAAAGATGACAATACCACATATATGATAGCTGCCCATGCGAGCTAATGCTAACCTCAACCAGAACATCTCCTAGAATAGAATAGACAGAGACTATGGTTAAATTTGTCCACATTGCCAAGAGGTCCGCGGTTGGTGAAATTCTCAGGACCTTAAAAGTCTCTTGGAGCAGTACAGGGAGCCTACAGGAATGGTGTATTCTGGGGCAGAAATGGATCATATTGGACAAAGATCAGAACATATCTATGTCAAACTATACTTTTTTTTTTTTAAACCAAAGTACTGTTGGATGAAGGCAGTGAGTAGGACTATTGTTGAATCACTTTATTTTCAAATGTGTTCTTCATGTCCATTATCAGATTTTTGACCAAATACATTCTACTACCAAGGAAGAGAATTTTACTAATAAATTTTGGCCCAATGAAGCTTCTTATTCTTCTTCTCTCTGGAGAGTACGGCTTTCTTTCTACTGCACTATAAACACAATCTTTGGGGATTTTTTATGATATTGGTTATTGTTATCTTTTTCCGTAATGTTAATTTTGAATTCAGACATGAATCTTACGTATTTAATTTAAAATTTAATCGAACATAGCAATTTAAAATACAGCAAGACAGTGGGAGGAAAAACTATCGATAAATGTGTATGAAAAGAAAGATTGCTTCCAAAGACAAAATTTGACTTCCTCTCAGGAGATCCAGTTTCTGAAATATGAGGATATTAAGCAGCAATCAGTTGGGTTTCATTCTACTTTATGTTTGAGCTCACATTATTGGTCAAAGACCTGGCATAGCAACATGGACACCTGGGTCAAATTTTAACTCTTGAACTTGTGCCTTTTGGAATTTGTTTATTTCTTGGGAAAGATACAATTCAGGGACAAGGTTTCTATAAAAAAATAGAGAGGCAGATGATCTCAGATCACCAGAGCCCCATAACCTTCCCTCATCCTGACAGTAATCAATTTCCATCCTTTTTCTATTAATTTCTATGAGTAAGTAGTATAACTAATGAAGATCATGAAATTATTTTTGGAAATCACTCTAGCTATTTTATAAATGTGTATAGTTAGTTTTAGTTATATAGTTATATATAGTTAGTTAGTTGTATCCAAAATAGTCACCCTGGTGCCTACTACACTTATTTTGATAATGCAGATATTGCTCATAAATTTTGTTCTTCTTTGAGATGTATGTTAGAGTCTAAAAATCAAAAATCACACAATTAAGTAGCCCTATAAATCTAGTTCAATCCAATATATTGCTTTTCAAACACGATTTTAGGCATTTATAGTGCAATAATCAGCCTGTATGCAAATATCTCCAATTGTCCCAAGAATGTCTATTATGGCTTTTTTCCCCCCTCCTTCCCTCTCTTTCTTTCCTTTCTCCCTCTTTCTCATGCTATCCATGTTACTGAACCAAGATCCTATCAAGGTTAATGCATTCCATTTGTTTTTTATGGACCTTTAATCATTTGTAATAGATTAAACAAGAGCCCCACCGCCCACCTTTTTTTTTCTTTCTTTCTAACACTGACCTTCTTGAAGAATCCAGGCCAGATTTGTTACAGGTATCTCACATTTAGAATATGTTTGACTTTTCTCCTTGATTTTTAAAAATTTGTTTCTCTACTGCTTTTCTTTTTCTGTAAAACCAAGATTAGAACAAGAGGCCTGGTTGAATTTGGGTTAAATATTGGAAGCAAGAATATCTCAAATAGGAGATGTTTGATACCTCATATGGGACAACAACATGATCCTTACAGGGTTGGAGAATGTCAAGGGGTCTCCCACTGTGCATGCCAAATTTGATCACTTGGTTAAAATAGTGATGATGAAACCACTCTATGTTAAGATATAGTTCTCCTCTTTGTAATTAGTAGGTAATCTGTGGATTCATTCTTTGGTACAATGTAAAAATACCGTTCCCCAACAAACATTCTCCTAATTGTTTTAACACACTTGTTTGTCCCTTGCCTAAACCAGTTTTTCCACTGGAGTTTCCAAAATAATGATATTTAAATTCTATCATGTCTTCCTACGTATTAGCTAGTATTTATGTAAAAGAAGGATTTTTGCTCTCTTCTATCTTTCGACTATCACTATAGACTCAGAGGTTTTTATTTATTTAAATGTTATAATTAATTACACTTGTTATTCACACGATGCTTACATTGTCCCAAATTTGGTCAGTAAGAACACGCTTAAGCAAGTTCCTGTGTCTTGTTGACATATTTGCATTAGTCTTTGAATACTTTCAAAGTATGATTTTCAACGTAATCAGAAGTCCTAACTCACATTTCATTTTCCTGTAGATATGTGTGGTGGTTTTATAACATAGTCACAAATTCTTTGACATATTCCCATCAAAGGTGGATTCTAGTTTCCTTCCCCTTGGATATGAGCTAGTCTTAATGACTCACTTCTAACAGATAAAATCAAACGGGAATGGTATTTCTCAAACTTCATCATGAAAAGAGATACGGTTTATACCTGGCTTTCTCTTTTTTGAGACATATTCCTTAGGAATCCTGAGCTAACATATAAGAAGTCTAGTTATCCTAGCCACTAAGGTACAGAGACCACATGGAGGTAAAAAAATAAAAATAAAAATAAAAAATAAGATGTGCAAGGAGCTCCAGCTGTTCTAGCCCCAAGATCTTCTAGCCCCAAACTGTTTGGGTCTTGCTAGTATAACTCACCAGCCACGAGAGTGAACCTTCAAGTGATCCTAGCTTCCAGGCTGTGAGCTCCAGCTAACACTGAGAGGAGCAGAGATAAGTTGCTCCTGCTGGATTCTGCCCAAATTGCAGATTCATGAACAATATTGATGCTGTTGTTTTGTAAACCACTAAGTTTTGGGGTGATTTATTGCACAGCAGTAGATAACTAGAACAACCTGAAATCGGTCAATTTTTCAAAGAGCTTTGTTTTCTTTTAGTGGGAAATGGTATTAGAAAAGAGATTTGGATACTGATTCCCTCATCAGTACTGGGTAATTTCGTTTTAAGCCTTTTTCGTGGAAAAGGAAAAACGTTTGAAAAATTATGATTTTGGATTTATATTTCTAATTAAATTTATCACTAAAGGGAGTTTAACTACTTTTATTTCATTATATCTTTTTACCCTAAAAAATCTTTATTCATAATAACATAGTATATTTGCTTATTTGCTTCTTCCTATAATAATAAAGCCTACTACTAAAAGTACTACTATTAGCATTAATAAAATCTTATCATTAATACTACTATTACTAATAAAACTACTGAGGTGAACTTAAGACTTCCATGTAATCCTTTTTGTTTGTTTTTGGAAAATTAGCCTTAAATGATGTATAGTCCTAGTACTGGGTTCAAAACCACTTAAACTAGCTCTTGTCTCTGAGTGCATATGTTACCAATTTGATATTACTTTAGGTTTATTAGTTACTCTTTGGTTCAATTTTAGAATTTGCTTTTTTTTTCTAATGCAACTTTATCCTTAAATAAAAAGACATTTGCATGGTTTAAAAGTCAAAACTACATAAAATGGTAAACTCATTGCTAGCTCTTATACTGTATTCCCACATACCATCTAAGGTAAACATGTACATTAGTTTCTCATTTGAATTTCCTATATATATATATATATATGTGTGTGTATATATATATATATATATATATACATATATATATATATATACAATCTTATTTTTTCTTCTTTCTTATTAAAAGTAACAATAATCTTGCTTTTTTCACTTAGCAAAATAACTTGCAATTCACGTAAGTCAGCTACTGGAGCTATTTCTCACTCTTTTTTAAGGCTCTATAGTACTCAATCCTATTTATCTACTATAATTTATTCAACCAGTCCTTTTGAAGGACATTTAAGTTATTGCCAATCCCTTGCTATTACAAAAAAAAAATCCACAATTAATAACTGTGCATATTTTTGTTATGGTGTTCATTTTGTTTTTGTGGAGGTATAGCTATAGGGTTAATTTCAAGAAGTGAGATTTAGGGATCAGCTAAATATATAAAGCAAATATTAACAGACCTAAAAGGAGAAATAGATAGCATTACAATAAGAGTAGGGACTTTAATACCCCACTTTTACCAATAGATATAATACCCATACAGAAAATCAAAAAGGAAACATTGGCCTTAAATGACACATTAGACCAGATAGATTTAACAGACATTCCAAACATTCCATTCAAAAGCAACAGAACACTCATTCTTCCAAATAGCCATGGAACACTTTTGAGGATAGGTGTCCTAAGTGCTTTACTTGTATTAATTTATTCAAACGTCACAGAAACACTTTGAGCTTGGTATTACTATCATCTTGATTTTATCAATAAGGAAATTATTGATAATAGATAAAGTAAGATTATTATAAAGAAGGGTTGATATGCAAACTAATTAATCATTTGAAGCTGAAATACCATTTTCCATTAATCATATTCACAAATATAAAAAAAGGCTTATAAAACACAGTGTCACTGAAAGTATGTGGACCCTGATGGTCTCATACATTTTGGGGCAGTATTAATTGCTATAACCTCTTAAGAGTATCTAGAAATTTGTTAAATGTATATATGACTTTAAACTATGGGAATTTCTAATAGAAATTTCTCAGAAATATATAGTATCACATGTATGCAAATCTGAAAATATAAGGATTTTTATTATAGTATTTTTTTCTACTTGCAAAAGACTACAACAATTTAATTGCCTTGTCAATTAAATAAAGTATGTTACAGTCATACAATGAAATACTCAGTAGCCAGTTTTGAGTATGAGGTCCATCCTTATGTACTGATTATGGAAATATTTTCAAAGGCAAGATACAGAATTGTGGAAATAGTCCCTCATTTATCATGTTAAAATAGGCAATGTGCTTCCATATGCAACTGAAGCTCCTGGAAGATATATAAGAAACTCTTAACAGTATTTGTCTCTGGAGAAGGAACTGAAGGTCAAAGGTGAGAAAGACATTTACTTTTCATTAAACAGTGAAGTTTTTGCCATATGCAAGTTTTATCATTGAGATTTAAAAAGAAAATGATGGAGAGACAGTGGGAGAGGCAGGGAGGGAGGGAGGGAGGAGAGAGAGAGAGAGAGAAAGAGAGAGAGAGAGAGAGAGAGAGAGAGAGAGAGAGAGTGAGAGAGAGAGAGAAGCAAGATTTAAAACAAAACCAGCCCTTGGGACAAGAGTCTAGTCTCTCATGGTGACTATGTTGAAGGGAGCCATTCTCTTTGCAATGTTGAAGATTTGTTCGTGTGTTAAAGTTAGACAGATGATATATCCTCATACCTTAAATTCGGGGACTGTTTACTGATCTCTGACTCTTCAGTTCTCATTGGACTCTTTCCTAAATTAGTTGAGAGAGTGACAAGCACAGTTTATATTTGTTTTGTTTTGTTGTTTTTTTATTTAATTTAATTTTATAAGTTTCATGTATACAGTACATTGGTTAGGCATTTATATAGTTTATAAAACAATTCCCCTAATTGCTCTTTCTCTTCTCTGGTTCTCCACCTAGCCATTCATTAATGCTGACTGCATTCCCTATGCCGTGCTCCCCATCCCTGTGACCACCTATCAACTACTAATTTGTACTTCTTTAACCCGTCACCCCATTTTCCCAGCCCCATAACCTCCCTCCCCTTGGGCCATCACCAGATTGTCTTCTATATTTGTGAGTCTGTTTTTGATTAGTTTGTTCTTTTTGTTCCTTAGATTCCACATATCATAGTAGGTTTTATTTGATAGAGAAATCAGATACTGTAAGGCAAGCTTCTGAGTAGATCTTGGTAATTAGAGCTACTGCAGTACTGTTTATAAAATGGAAAAATGCTTTGAAACTGAGGGTTTATTTTGTAGCCCAGGAAGTCTGCTCAGTACATAGGATTTCACTAGCTTTAGGTTCACTTGAAAAAGATTTCCGCCTAATGCAAAATCATATAATAAGCAGTTTTCAAACTACTTCCCTAGAGACCAAGCTTGTTAAAATTGTTCTTCCCTATACAAATGTGTATTTGAAGAACTGGGGAAAAATACTTATTCCACAGCTATCTTTTGGCCACACGGATGGCTCAGAGATTCTCTTGCTGAATTAAGACCAACCTGAGGGACATATTAGCTGATGCTGGCAGGGGTCAGTCCTGGGCCCAGAGGTGCTCTCCGATGTCTTCCTGCCCACAAAGGACAGATTCATCAAGGGTGCGGTGCATATGGTACCAAGCAGCTAGGAAGAAAGCAACACTTTGCAGACAAGTACAGAATTCAAATTATTTTAATAGATTGGGAAAGTGAAAAAGAAAAGTAGCAGGAGGGAAAATATGAGAAGTACTTAGAATTTGGAAAAGGTAATGGCAAAAATCTAGGTGAAGAAATGCTTACAATTTAATATAAGCACCAGAATAGATGATAAACCTTAGTGAGTATTTAGCCAGAAAACCCATTCTTGGATCACAGTGGAAGAAAAGCTTTCTCTTGTACCAAGAGCTAGTCAGGTATAATTTTGAGGTCTCTTTTTATTTCTGGGTTCTAATGTCTGCCTGAAAGGATATTTAAAAAATCAAACATGGTGATATGGCTGAGAAATACAACCTTAAAAAAACTATATGACTTAAAAAAAACTATGAGCAGAAAGCATCAAGTACACAGATTTCTAAGAACTTTCTGTGCATGATTTCTGGAATGGTGCCTTACCCTCACTAAATCTACAGCAAAAGTTCATCTCAGAGCACCACTATGTTTTGTTTTGTTTTTTTAATTAATTAATTAGTTAATTAATTAATTTTTATGGTGACATTGATATGTGATTTTCAACTTTGTCTGGCTTATTTCACTTGGCATGATTATCTCGAGGTCCATCCACGTTGTCACAAATGGCAGTATTTCATCTCTTCTTATGGCTGAGTAATATTCCATTGTGTAAATGTACCACAGCTTCTTTAGCCAATCATCTATCGTAGGACACTTCAGTTGCTTCCATGTCCTGGCCACTGTGAATAATGCTGCTATGAACATCAGTGTGCAAATATCTTTTCAGATATATGTTTTCCAAGTCTTTGGAGTAAATATACAGTAGAGGGATTGCTGGATCATATGGTAGATCAATTCTTAGCTTTTTGAGGAACCTCCCTACTGTTTTCCATAGTGGCTGTACCAATTTGCATCCCACCAGTGTATGAGGGTTCCTTTTTCTCCACATCCTCTTCGACATTTGTTATTACTTGTCCTGTTAATTATAGCTATTCTAACAGTTGTGAGATGGTATTTCATTATGGTTTGGATTTGCATTTCCCTAATAGCTAGCGATGTTGAGCACCTTTTCAAATATTTGTTGGCCATTTGTATATCCTCTAGGGAGAAGTGTCTGCTCAGGTACTATGCCCATTTTTTTGATTGGATCGTTTGGTTTTTTGTTGTTATTGAGTTGTATGAGTTCTTTGTATATTTTGGATATCAGGCCCTTATCAGAGGCATTGCTTGCAAATATATTTTCCCATTAGGATGGTTGTCTCTTTACCTTGTTGACGGTTTCTTTTGCTGTGCAGAAACTTTTTAGTTTGATGTAGTCCCATTCATTTATTTTTGCTTTTACTTCCCTTGCCTTTGAGGTCAAATTCATGAAATCCTCTTTAAATCCAAGGTCCTTGAGTTTAGTTTCTATGTTTTCTTCTATGCATTTTATTGTTTCAGGTCTTAATTCAGGTTCTTAATCCATTCTGAGTTAATTTTGGTGTGTGTGATAGACAACAGTCGTTTCATTTTTTTGCAGGTGGCTTTCTAGTTTTCCCAGCACCATTTACTGAAGAGGCCATTTCCTTTTTCCTTTGTATGTTTTTGGATTTTTGTTGAAAATTATTTGCTCATATAAATATTGGTTTACTTCTGGACTCTCAATTCTGTTCCACTAGTCCATGTGTTTTTCTGCCAATTCTGTCATTTTGATTACTGTGTGTTTTAATGCTGATGAATTAAGCCTCCTAGAAGCTTCATTCTAGTTCAAATATCTCTGGGAGTGGGTTAAGGAGATAACTATTTTTGTGCTATAGACTCTTAGGGAGCTCTATACTTCTTATTCACAATATTTATTAAAATTGTAAATAATTCTTTCCACAAATATTTATGAGCTCTTACTGTCAAGCACTATTGTAGGTACTAGGTATATATATAATCCTTTTAAATTATATTTTCAAACTAGTCAGTTCTTGGCATAGTGTACTTCTTCCTTAAAGTAATATACCTTTTACAGGTATTAAAAGCCAGCTGACACTATCATTCTTGCCTAAAGATCTCTTTGTCCAAATCCAAAAGATCATTAGTTACGTTTTCCATTTTCTGAGTTACTGTAAGATACTGCTTTCCCAAATCTTTCACAATTATACAGAATAACCCCCATTTTTTTGGTTTCCTATGGCAATTTCTGTGACATTATTTTAGTCTGTGGTCCACTTCCAGAGATGAAGCCAATGACACATATTTTAGGTCTTAACATCTCACTCCTGGCATCAATTTCTGTATAAGCTACCTTTAGCCATAAGAATTTCATGCAACATCAACTACAAAACACACTGGCTTAAAGTAAATAGATGCTCATGAATCTGTGAGTCAGCTGGGCAAGTCTTCTGATCATAGCTGATCTCATTACTGTCTGTGGTCAGCTGCAGGTTGGCTAGGCAGGTTGGCTAGATTGGCTTTCTGATCTAGAATGGGCTCAGTTTGGGGAACTGGAGTGACTTGACTCTGTGCCACATGTCTTTCATTCTCCAGCAAGACAACCCAGGCTTATACTCAAGGCGATTGAAGAGATGAAAGAGAAAAGGTAGGAATAAGCAAGATTTTCCCCACATTTACCAAAGCAAATCACATAGCTAAACTTAAAATCGACAAGAAAAGAACTCTTTTCCACCTCTAGATGAAATTAACTGCAAAGACATGTGTGGAAGTCATGAGTACAGGGAGGGGTAAATAATTGGAGCTATTAACACAGTAAATCTACCAAAGAAACTATCCCCATAATCCATAACAAAAATGATAAAAAATAGTCAAATCCTGGCTATTTATGGAGGTAAAAATGATATAATATTCTGACTGAACAGATGAAGGGTATGAGGAAAGAAAACTGAGGTTGACCAAAGTTTGGCCCAAGTAAGTGGGAAGTATTCATTGAAGTTGAAAGACTGAACAATAAAGAACTGTGAAGGATATATCAGGACTTTCATTATGGACATTGTTCCAGTTAAGATAGCTGCAAAACAAACCATATCAAAATTTAGTGGCTTATAACAACAACCACATTGATAATACTCACAAATCTGTGGGGACTAACCATCTTTGCTCCATTAGTCATCAGCTGAAAGGCTTGTAGGCAGGGGCTAGAATCATCTGAAGGCTTGCTCTCTCACAGTTCTGGTAGTTGATACTAGGAAGACTCAAACAGCTGGGTTTCCTCATGCAACCCTATCTTTGTACAGTCTCATCACAGTCTCTATAATATGGAGGCTTTGGAGTAGCCAGTCTTCTTACATATTGACTCAAGACTCCCAAGGTGTGTGTTTTAAGAGAGAGCCAGCTAGGTAGAAGCCTATTAACCTTGTTAGCTTTTCTAAACTAGTCTCATAAGTCACATAGCCTCACTTCCACTGCATTATTTTCATGAGGAGCGAGTCACTAAGGTCAATCAACTTTCAAGAAAAAAGAGATTTAGACTCCATCCTGGGGTAAAGGAGTGTCAAAGTATTTGTAGACATATTAGTCAAGCCCCACAAATGTGATAAGCAAGATGCCCATTAAACTTTCAAGTAGAGAAAACAAGGAAAGACTCATGTTAACAAGCCTGCAGTTCAGAGCAGAGACCTAAGCTGGCAGTATAAATTTTATAATCAGAGAAGAGATTCAAATACCAAGTCCTAGAACACTCCAAAATTTAAAGGTTGGGAAGATAAGGCAGAAGCAACAAAGAAGATGAAAATGAACAGAAAACAATTCTATGGGACAAAAACCAGAGAATGTGATTTGTCTACAATAGTTTACAAACAAAATGTAAGCTAAATGACATTATTATCTTTCCCTTTGTGAATTTCCAGCACAGTGTCTGTATAAACTCAACAATAAGTAGTTTTTAGATAAGTGTTGAACTATAGGAAGATTCAGGATAAGGGCTCACCGACTGGGAGGCAAACAGAAAAACATGGGTAAGAAGTCTAAACCTTGGTATATACATAAAGCAGATGGAAATACATTTCTTGAGTCCTATAGTAAGTTTGAGTCAACCACAGAGATAACATTTGACAAATTGGAAGAGGATAAATTCTCCAAAGAAGGAAGGCAGTAGAGAAATCAATGACAGAATCTTAAGGACTATAACTCTTACCACAGTCCCCCAAGATCCAAATGATCTGTTTCTTTTTAGCTTTCCAGCTTTACCTTACATCTTCCTTCCCCTTGATTTCTGTGTTCTAGCTACAATAATACTCCTTTTTTCCCCAAAAAAGAAAATGTCTTTGACATAACAAGCATTGTAAAAAAAATACTATTTGACATCGTTTGCCATGTTTCAGGTATGCTTGGTCAATGGCCTTACCTATCTCTGCTACTTGGTATAGGAGCAGGAGCAAAGGAACAGCAAAGGAGAATAAAGTTGGAGTCTGGCATATCAAGACTAATAAGTTAAAGGATAGGCAGGATGGGAATAGGAGAAAACATATTGAACATGTGTAACATAAATTATTTGTTATTTAATTCTCACAATAACCATGTGAATTTGGTATTAACTCCATTTTACAGAATACAAAAACAGAAGGTTATGCAATTTTTTTCAAGGTCACCTAGGTAGTAGTGGGAGCCAATACTCTAAAGCAATAAATGTAATAGGTATGGGAATTCAGTCATGGAAAGACAGGGGTTCTAGCTCAGGAAACTCAGCAATTGGAAACTAATGTTTGAAGCAGCAATTAGTTATCGAAATCATAGGTCCTATCCTTGGAGTCTTGGAGGACAAGCTGGAATCACGAGTTACTGGGAAAGCAGTATGCCAGGCACTATAAATTTGAGCAAATGAAATCACAGTTGATATTTCTAAGAGAATTATAGTATCTGCATGAGCCCTTTTGAATAGCATGTAGAGATAGCATTTGCATCTCATATGTTTGTGATAATTAGCCATTTTGAAAGGTAACGTTGGTGGAGATAATTACACAACTGCACATATATTTATAGTTCCCTATACAATCTTAGGTGAGCAGCATACTTCACTGTTCAATTAATGACTGTTTAAATGATAGTCTGAACCACTGGATCGGCTCTCTTGTTGAGATAATATAGCTTTGCAAAATAACATCAGGAGTGCAGAGAAATGCTCTTGGAAACCGTGCCATAATGTCCAATAGTGGGAGACTTGGTCCACAGTAAAGAGACCTGAGGTTAATACGCATAAGCACAGAGGTCTTCTTTTTTATTGCAGTAGAGGAGCCTAGTAATTAAACAAATATTCATTGAGAATCATATTATGTATTAAGTGTTATTGGGGATAGAAGTATGAAAAGGAATAGTCTTTGTCCTCAAAGACCTTATAACATGTAGCTAACAGTCCAGGTAGAAAATCTCAAGTATAATAGAGGTATAGAAAAAATAATAATTACCTTTCCCAAAGTTCCCATAAAAGGGAGAAATCACTATGGGTTGAGGATACTTTGGAAAGGAGTCCCACGAACTACAAAGAGATAGATGAGCAAATTTCTAGAGGAAAAAAGGTCCATAATGTGTTCAGGGCGTGGTCAGTGGCCAAGTCTAGCTCAAAAGGAGAATTCACACTAGACAGCAATAGAACTTGAGACTTAAGTGGAAAATTGAGCCTAGGTTTCAAGTTCAGACTCAATCCATTGAAAAAATTTATGCAGAAATATGACATAATAAAATATTTAGGAAGTTTTTTGGTAGAATACACAAAATGGTTTGGTCCTTCTAATACTTTTCTCCCCTCTTCCAATCTAGAAAAATAATGTAACTGTAATCTATGTCCTAATGAAATGATCTATTGTCATTTTCTATATGTTAAAATTCCTCCCCTGCCACAATGTCTCTTAATAATCCAAAAAAGATAATGGCATAGCTGACACTTTATGGAATTCTCAACCTTAATATTTAATTCTCATTTTAAATCAAATTCATTTGTATATAACCAAACTGGTCCATCCACAAGTTTTGTATTTTATCATCTGAAAACAAGGGAAGTAAGATATCAATCCTTTGGAAAAATGCTTTGCTGTCAAAAATTTTTTAAAAAATAATTTATAAGGCGAGTAACTCAAAACAAAGTTATTTTACAACTTCAAGGATAATTTCCAGCCATGCACCTATCCTGGGTGAGGATCCATGAGTAATAAATTTTTTTCTACAGCAGATTAATATTGAAACTGGGTCTGATGGAAATAACTAATGAAAGATGAGTATGAAATATACAGCCAGTGTCTAGCCCATAGCAAGGGATTACTGACAACACCTTGACTCAAAGATCAGCCTCAACTAGCCAGATGGTCCACTTCTCAGAGGGCCCAGGAAGTTCCTGGACAATCTTTTAATTCATGAGATGCTCTTAAGAAATGGCCAAAAGTACAGTGAACTGGAAATAACACACATAGATACACATAGGAGAAAGGAAAGAAATAGCTGGGGCACTTTTATAACAATTTGGTAGGATGTGGTTCCATAGTGTAATGGTTAGCACATTTGCTTTACAAGCAGAGGTCCTGGGTTCCTGCCCCAGTGGAGCCATGGTCCATGGTCTACAGCCATGGCACCCTGAACAAGCCTGATGTCTGATCTCGGAAGCTAAGCAGGGTCAGGCCTGGTTAGTATTTGGATGGGAGACCCCCTAGGAAAACCAGGTGCTGTAGGCATAAATAATAATAAATAAATAAAAAACAATTTGGTGAGCATCAGATCATTTTTTGGTGATGTGATCTGCTTCCAATTTTCACAGACCCTGTCAAATGTGTGGGTCTGAGTCTGAGAAGAAGGTGGGATAAACAGGAGGACCACAAAGTAAATTACAGAGCAGAATGCAGTAAACTTGTTTCCTTGGTCAAAGGGGATACTAAGACCTCAGGGCAACTTGGATGCCATGGCTAGGAATAATGTTACTTATACTTCTTATTTCTAAAATTAAAAAGAAAAAGGAAAAGATATAGGCACTTGAGGGAAATAAAGGAAAGAGTTCCCCAGAGAACACAAAGACTTTATAGCACTAGGAGATTTGATTTTCTTTGCTTAAATCACGATGACTTGCCTAAATTCTGTCCTAATAAAATAGAGCAAAAACCAAAAGACAGCTATCATCAGTTGCTAGCTCAGAATTGTGTAAGGCCTCAAACTATTAACTCATCAGCCTTTATTTTAGGACCCCTTTGCCTCAATTCCTTTTTAATCACAACCGCCATTAAGCATCTTTCATATGACAGGTATTGTACAAAGCACTTAACATTTATTATATCACTTAATATTTATAATACCCCACAGTATTGCAAATATTATTATGCTCATTTTATAAATGAAGCTTAGAGAGGTAAAGTTAGTGATTCCCAAATGCATAGGAGCTGAATTGTGAAGAAGACAAGAAGGCTCAAAAGAGCTGTGATTCTCTGATAGCAGTTACATCTTCTTCATCAACAAATTCAAATCCTTTACTTTTCATGTTCCCTCTCACTGACATATCTTTTAGCATCTCATTTTATTTCTGAAGAACCCTGCTATTTGTGAATTTTCATAAATAATTCACAAATATCAATGTTGTAAATTTCATAAACAATTTGTAATCTGAAGTTTCAAAATTGTACAGTGATTACAAAAAAAATTCTTGCAAAAGAACTTTCTTTTCCTTCCTCTTTGGTAGTCAGTCAAGAGTAGAAATAAACTGTCTGTATAGCAAGCCTATTTTTCCAAATGCTGTATGAAATCAAGCAGTTAAAAATACAGTCCATCTTTTTCAAGGATATCAAGTGGTTACAATATGTCAGGTTGTTACTTTGGAAATGATTGCAATATCAAAAGGGAAAGATTAGGATTTCAGGCAGGAAAGAGGCAGTGGTAGTTAGGGGAAGATTTTATCTCTAAAAGACACTATCTCCATGTTAATAGCCTCAGGAGAGAAAAACAGAGAAGGAACCCACTGCCAAAAAAAATCTACTTGATATGGAAAAGATTCTGATCTGAACCTAAAGGCTTTTCAGAGTTTTAGATGTCAAATCAACACCTCTTCAACCCTGAAAAAGTAGGACCAGAGTATAATTGATTAATTCAACAACTTCAAGAGGCTCACACCCTTCGAAGCACTTTTTTAATAAGGCAAGGAGAAACAGGGAGCCACGGGAAAAAAAAAAGGCATCATAGTGCATTTCTGTAAGAATATAATGAAGAAAGGGAAGTGAAAATTAAGGCACAGGACATGGCAACAGCCTGAGTCACCGAAATCTGTCAGCATCTCTTCTCCCAATGGGGAAAAAGGAAAGTATCATGGTAAACAAAAGGTGGAAATGCTTGCAAGTCAGAATATACTCTCTTGTACGGTTTAAGAAAGATGTTCGTGTTAGGAAAAGATAATTGTTCCTCATAAAATGAACCGTTTCCAAGAAAACTACTTACCTGGTTTATACTTTTCTTTGTCGATTCTGGCTTATTTGAGGCAAAATATTTTTGCTATTGTTGTTGAAGTTTTTTTTTGTTTGTTTTAATTCCGAGAAATGAAGAAACAAACAGATCTAAGAACTCTAAGGGAAACACTTTAGAGTCCTTTAGAGATGTCAGTAACTTCACATGAATCAAGATGGACTGCAAAGGGGAAATTTATGAGCTCAAAAATGGCCAGCTCTGAAATCCAGTATAATTTATTTTGTTAACGTCTGTTGCAGGGCAACCCACCACAGTTCACACAACTCTTCTATCCTGCAAAGGAGGAATAATTTTCCCATCCCCAACCTTATAATCATATAACAAAACTTAATAAGATAATGGTTCTTAAGGGATTTCAATAACCTGAAACAGAGAAGCAGTAAAACATATCTTATTAACAACATATGCATTTTAGAATAATTATTTTAATGGCTCGATTTTTTTCTCATAATAATGAGGACTACAAATTTGACTAATTTAACTGAGGAGTATGTTTCACGCTTGAGTTACTATACACAAGAATCAAATAAAAGGCTCTCTCCTCGCTTCCTGTCTCCCTTTCTTCCTCCCTTCCTTATTTCCTTCCACGGTTGCTGTTGCTTCGGATGTAAGGTATTTCCTCCACAGGGCAAGTATATTTTTGCCTCCCATTACACTATACTTTCTGACATATCCCTATGGGGATACCTCCGCTGGCTGTAGTTAGTACCTCCACTAGGCTGTTGTGATGCTGCCTCTTTTCTCACCTGGCTCCCATACACTATCTATTCTGATGAGCATATATTCAGAACAGCATCTTTGGAGTATATTTTTATCTAGCTTGACTTTGCAGAAAAGAACAAACAGGAAGCTAGGAGGGCTAACTGTGCCACCGAAAGAGCCAGAACTATAAAGCATTGAAAATAATATTTCTTTGTATGACTTTCAGAAAAGGGTGAAAACTCTCTCAAATATTTTGAAATATTCAGAAGACAAAGTGATTACCAACATAAAGAGGAAGTCAGTATAAACTCGCGGCATCTGATCGTTTCCTTGCAATGGAGTTGACATTATGGAAGTAACCAGAACAAAAAGAAAGGGTTTGTTGGAGTCAAGACGTCCCGTGGTTGGCCAAAGTCTTAGCCAGGGGCTTGGGGGAACTCAAAGATTAGCACGTATGAACTCCAGTCTCTTCCTTGCTGTGGACTTTTTGTGTTCTTGGACCTTTAATTCAAGAAACGCTTATCGAATACTTCTAATGTGCTAGATAAGTGCAAAGTGCTAGGGTTCTAGAGAAGAGTAAAACACATTCCTTTCCTGTGCCAGTTACTGTGTCTGGTTCTGTTTAATATCCTTTTCAAAGATAGCTTATTTATTAATTCAATAAATGATTATTAGATGTTTATGTAGATCAAGGGACTATGTTGGACAATCTCAGGGAAGAAAGAAGTTTGAACTTGTTCGAATGCAGAGCATGAACTTGAATGATTAGTGTACTAGACGATAAGGTAAGTTCTTAGTGGGAGATGTAAATAATAAATAATATTTATTTATTAAATAAATAATAAATAATAATAAATAATATTTACAATAAGGTAAGTTCTTAGTGGGAGATGTAAATAAATAAATAATTACTATAATTATCCTTCAATGGCAGTCCGGAGAATAAATAGATGGTTTCTAGCTAAGAAGACTGATGAATGCCTCATGAAGTAGGTATGTTTTGGTTCTCTATTAAAAGACAGACATGGTCTTATCGGAAAGAGATGGGAGAAGGGCAAAGGTACCTAAAGAGAAATGCTTGGCAGAGATATAGATGGGAATATACTATGCAAGATCAAATAACAACATATGGGCTATCTGGATTGGCATATGGGGTTTATAAAGGGTGCAATAAAAATGTCTGAAAAATAATGACTTTATTTTAGACAAGAAATTTCAATTCAATTGAAAGAAATAAGGCCACAGATCACAGCTGGATACTTCTCAACTCATGTCTCTTCTCAGATGTCAGCATTTTTGGTCTCAGTTATTTTTTATTATTATACTGTATTTTGTTTTATTTTGTTTTTCATAGCACCTACTAAATTAAGATTTTTAACGATAAATTTACTTTTTTTAACTCTTAATTATCTGCCTCTTCTCCACACTAAAATTCATGAGTAGAGATGATGGCTCTTTTGTTTATCATTCCACAACAAGCACCTAGCATGATGCCTGGTAGCATACTGGGGACACTTTAAAAATATCCCTTGAATATTCCCTTTTAAAAAATCCTCCAAAGTGGCATTTTAGGAACCTTCTCGTGACTATCAGGTAGATTAGGTCGAAGAAAGGTCTAGAAGTGTCAAGTGATGAAAACCAAAATCAGGGAGTGGGGGTGAGAAAAGATCACGTGGATAGATTTGGGAAGGAAAGAATCAATAAAATTAGATTTCCGGAGCCAAGAAAATGAGAGTATACAAGATGTCTCAAGTTTCAGATCAGAGGGGTTGGGAAGGTAGAGACCTCACTGATAAAAAACAGGGAAAGCCAGAAAAAAGGGATGATTTAGGAAATAAACAGGTAAGTGTAGATTCAGACACATTAAGTTTAAGATGTCAAGAGAACACGCAGGTGAATGTGCTCAGCAAGCAGCTGGAACTCCCGGCTGGGGCTACGTAAGCGAGCAAAGCTAAGGATATAGATATGGGATCACCTGATCTGCGATGAGTTTCCATAGTAGTAAATGCGTTCACCAAGGGTGAGTGTAAGGAGAGTGGGGCTGAGGGCAGTAGAAAGTCAGAACTGTGAGGAATGTCCATCCAAGTTGAGGAACTGGGAGGAAGAGTAAAAAGCAGCAAAAGAGATAGTGCTCGAACACTCAAGAAATTATAATAAAGCTGTGGATCAATCATCTGTGGTTTATAACCTGTAATAAGAATAGCTTCTAATATTTCACTCCCTTGCCCTGCTGCTCCCACTCACCTTTTAGCAGATCTGAATCGCAAGTTCTCATGTGTGAACCAGAGCTGATTCAATTTAAGAGGCAATTCTGGATCCTTAGCCCCTCCATAATCACCATTGGCCTTCCCAAGCCATTCCCTGACAAGCATACAATTTAAATAAAACCTCATGTTTGCCATGTAAATAAAACTTCCAGAAAAAGTCCCTGGGTAGCAACTTTCCCACCCAATTGCCACTCCCGCTGGCCTAAGAAGGCGAAATCTATGTAATGCAACTGGAGCACACTGTGGTGCAACCTCAGCTAAGCAGGCCCAAGGGGCTCTGAGAAGGGTGAACAGTCCCTCCCTGATAATGACCTGTGCACTTTCTAGTTGACTGAGGTAACATGGCATTATTGACCATTTTTCCTCAGAGACCCTAAGATCAACTTACCTGAGCATGCACATGTCTTTCAATTGAACTGTTTGTTATGTAGTCTCTCTTGGACCAGGGGTTAGGACACAGGTCATCTGTGGTCCATTCTTAAAACTTCTAAGATGAGTCAGTTCTTCTGCTGGCTCCTCACTTTCTCCATTTAGAGAGAACAATGAACTCTTATGATGGCAGTCACTTTAAAAATGGCTTAAATCTGATCACCCAAGGAAGGTGGGAGAATTTTCTTGTGGGGACTGATGGTGGTGGCAGATGGAATTCATCAGATTCTGGTCTTCCCTGGAAGCAGGCATAGAAACCATGAAGATGCCTCAAGGTTACTTCTAGTATGATGGTTTTTCATGAAGAGTGATAAATACTTAGAAAACCCTTTTAGTGATGAGTAAGTTAATAAATCAAATTGACCGTATTAATCAATGTATAAAGCCATAGCATTGACCTCGTATTTGAAACAAAGGGTGCTTAAGCTGCAAATCTTTCAGAGTATTTTGAAGCTCTGTTCCAAAAAACTACAACAATAGGTCACAGTCTTGTCAGGCTACAGTCAATTATTTCATAGATTTAGCCGGTATGAATCCCCGGATAATACAATGTCAGCCTGTAATCAGGGAGTTTCAATAGCTAATCAGAGGTTATAATTTAAGAAAATCAGGGTAAGGCCTGCTTTTGACAAGGAATGATACTTTGCTTTTAAATTTTATTGAGGTGATAAAAATAATTTAGAGAAGTTTTTAGCACCTCTTTCAAAAGGAGCTCAAAGCACTTAGCAAATATCAACTTATTATTCCTAGGGACACTTCCAGTGGAAGTAGAGGAGAAAGCAATTATTAGGTTGTAGAGTTTATAGATTCAGCAGAGGAAATGCTATATGCAGAGTTCCCTTTCTTTTTGAAAATAGCACATTTTATTCAAGTTCATGCAAGCACTTTGGAAATGATTATTAAACTACAAAACCCACACCGGGAATACTAGGAACAAAGGTATCAGACTTCGGGTCAAGGCATTCCAGCTGCAGTTCTGATTGGCAGTGGTGCCATGCATAGTCACTTTATCTTTCTGTAAAGTGTGTGTGGAGGGGGGCGGGGGGCTTGTTCTAGAACAGATTTCTCAACTTGGCATTCACATTTCGAGCTGGATAATCCTTTCTTGTGGGGGCTAGCCTGTGCATTAGAGGATATTCAGGGGCATCTCTGGCCTCCATCCGAGGGATGTTATTAGCAAGCCCCCATCCAGTGGTAACAACCAAAAATATCTTCAGACATTGCTAAACGTCCCTTCAGGGCAAGGATGGAAGAAATGGTCCTGGTAAAGAATCACTGCTTTAAAACACTTCAAATCCCTACCTGTTCTACCATCTTATCTTTTCGTCTCAGATGGTCACAGTATACAATAAGAGTGTGTGATCAGAGGAGCAAACATATGACCTCTAATAAAACTCACTAGAACACCAGAAGGCTGCACTTGGCCAGAGCCAACACCTAGCTACATGGCACTTTTCGTGGAAGTTGATTTAGACCCTTTTGCTCTCCTCATGGTACTCTCTTGCTCAATACCCTGATGTTACAAATGTCTGGCTCTCTCTATCTTCTTGGCTTTACTGGTACAGCCTAAGCAAGTGAAACCTAATGATTAATTTGGTTTTTAGAGGTTTGGACCGCTGGTTGGGATGTGGCTTCCATTCATTCCCCCATTCCTCATTTTGAATCTCTCTGGGCAATTATCTTCCAATTTTTCTCCAGAAATCTCTTCTCTCAACTAATAGGTCAGAAAAATATAGCATTCATATTAAACAAATGTAAATTTTCAACCATATGTTCCTTTTTTTGTTGGTAGTTTGAGGTAAGGAAAAGGAAAGGGGAAATGTTCGAAGCAATGGGAATTTCAAAAAAATAGAAATAACACGAGGCTTTCAAAGGTATTATTTAGCACTTATTCAATAAATCATTCCTTTGTTTATTTAGTAGGGAATTAAGCATTGTGCTACACACTAGTTTAAAAACAAAATGCTATCCAAAGGAATTAAAATCAAGGACTCAAAAAAATATATGTACACCAATGTTTAGAGCAGCATTATTCACAATAGACAAAAGGTGGAAACACATCAAAGGTCCATAGATGAATGAATGAACAAATAGTGGTATAGCCATACAATGAAACATTACTCAGCCTTAAAAAATGCTGATGCATGCTACAAAATGGATGAACCTTGAAAACCTTATGCTAAGTGAAATAAGCCAAACATAGAAGAACAAATATTGGGTGATTCCATATGAGATACCTAGAATAGGCAAAGTCATAGGGTCGGAAAGTAGATAGAGGTTACCAGTGGTTGGGGGAAGGGAAGAATGAGGAATTTCAGTTCGAGGTGATGAAAAAGTTCTGGAGATGCATGATGGTGATGGTTGCATGACACTGTGAGTGTAGTTAGTGCCACTGAACTGTGCATATCAAAATGGTAAACATTACATATATTCTACAATAAAAAAATAGAAAAAATATGAAAACAAAGGTATATAAGTCAGTTTTTGCTCTGAAAATGCACAATAGCTGTGGTATACATAACCATAAAGGTCTGAAAGAAGCAGAATAAACTGTTTTAGGAGAAACAAAGGTGGGGGCTACTCTTTTCCGGAATAATTTAGGGATGAGAAGAAATAAAAATCAGGTGACTGCAAGATTCTTTTTTTTATAATTAAATAATATATTGGGTGCAATCATTTCCTAAAGGGCAGGTAGAAATATGGGTGACCAAAGATGATGCTGGGGAGTTAAGCAGAGAAGCTGAGAGTTCATTTTCAGTAGCTAAACTGAAATCCTGAGCTAAGTGTGAAAAACTCAGGAAGCGTGGGCAAGGTAGCAGGAAAGTGGACCATGAGAGCAAATGCACGTAAGCCTCACAAAGGCAGGGCAACGTCTGCCACGATCACGGCCGATGCAGCACAGGCACTTAGCAAAAATGCATTGAATGAACTCATTCTGCCAAATTCATTCTTCTCACCTAGGCCTTCTATTAACTGGTTGTCTACAGACACTGTCACCAGAGACAGAGTGGTCCATTTGGTTGTGTTCCTAGAGGAGGAACTGCTTCATCTTAAAGATAAATCAAAATTTACTGAGAAAAGAGGTTAAAGGGCATTTTGGGCAAAAGGGATGGCATGAGAAAAATCACGATAGGAAGTACATAGGGAAGGGCAAGAAGCCACTGCGGCTGGCCTGTGCATGTGTACGTGCGTGAGTGTGGGTGCGTGCGTGTGTGCCCTGTGCGTCTTGAGGTTGGAGATGGTGACGAAACTTGAAAGCTCAATTAGGGTCAGATTATTTGTTACCTTTTATCTCCCACCTTTTGTAACTATACAACCACTTCGTTGGTTGAGAATACAATGCAGTACCTACAAGCAGATGTACTCTTATATCAAGCAATAGTTATGCACTTGTTATTCAATATATCTTGAATGTTTGTAACTTTTTAAAAACAAATTTACTAGACTATAAGGAAACTCATATTCTAGTCTGTGCTGGATGATAGAATGCCAGCTCAACATGAAAACAGAATAAACCATGCTGTATTCCTCGGCTCTAAAATGAGAATATTAATGCTATTTCCTGGGTTTCTTGTGTGGATTACCTGAAATAAATGCTAAACACTTTTCACGGTGCCTGGTGTGCAGCTAATGTGCCATACAAGGTAGTGATTAGTAATGCTCTTATAAAACAAAATTACAGTGCAGCCTCTTTATCTGTCACAATCAAAACTAGTAATCAATAAAGTCCATTAAAGCAAAAAAATCATTAAAATGATACATACAGGTATCAAATATTTCATTTTAACTGAAACAGCTAAATGTTGATTTATCTGTAAAACTTTTGATATAGGAATACTTTTGCGAGTTAGTCCTCTGGTAAGGATTCTGCATTAACTGTATTGCGTAAGCCACACCTTCAGTATTTCCAGTTCACTTTCTTTAAGAATTTCAAAATCACTGACAAAGCATTCTGAGTTCAGAATCTATCTAGATTTTGATGACACTGAGTGACTTGCCCCCACACTTAATTGGACCTACTTTTTTCCCCCCAGGACAGTTTGTCTTTATTGAAATTTTCAGAAGTTCTTAAATTATTTTTCAGAATAACATGAAGGGCTTACCTTTTTTTTTCTCAGTATATTTTATTGGTGTTTAAAATATTTAACTAAATTACAACGAGTTGACACCTCTTGCAAACAGGATGCCCTGTTTGAGAAGTAACAGCCGACTCAATGGGAAAAGCAGCAAGGAGTAGGCCTATACGAGCCTCTGGCATCCATGGTGGAGTGGCCAATGGTCATTTTGCCTCTGGTTCTGGGTTTCAGACTGTGGTTCCCTCACCAGAATGGGCATCACTGGGGAGCTTGTTAAAATGCAGCACCTCGGGCCTCATCCCAGCCCTGCCAAATTATATCTGCATTTTAGCAGAAAACCCTGGTGAGTTTCATGTACATTACAGTTTTTAAAAGTTTCTCAAACATTTACCAGCAAGACTTCAGACTGGTTCTCAACTCTGACTGTAGCTTAGAGTCCCCTGGGGAGCTCTTAAAATCCCTGGAGGTGGCGCTCCAGACAGATTACTTCAAAATGTGTAGGAGTGAAAACTCTGGAGGCTTTAAAAAAACAAAAACAAAAAACCTTACCAGGTGATCCCATTGTGCAGCTAAACTTAATTTATAGTATTCTCAAAGTTGAGGTGCATCAGAACCACCTGGAGGACTTGTTAAACACAGATTGCTGGGCCCGAACTTCAGAGTTTGAGTCTGTGGGCTAGTGTGGAGCGAGGCTGATACTCACATGCTGGTTCCGAGAACTCACTTTGAGAACTGCTGCTCTAGAGGTCAAGACTTCACTTTAATCTGATGAGTTTGGATTGACATTAGCAACTTGGTTCAGTAGAGTTATTTAAAACAGGGTCAGCTGTTTTCGGCTTTTGAAGTTAGGATCTGCTCTAGTCAGACTTATTTAGATGCATTTAGTTTTTAAAAGGGGGATACGATGAAAGAGATAAAAAAAAAAAAGCAATGACCATGGTTAACACAAATAAATATGTTGAAGAAGTTTCTGTGTGAGGAAGAATATAACTTTCACTAATTGGTCTCATTTTCTGAGCCAGTCCTGCTAACACTATTGAAGCTTAATTGTTATCACAAATTTCTGAAAAATTAAACTTTCCCCAGTTTAAGAACAGTTCCCTACATTTTCCCCCTCTCATCTAGTAACCATCTGTTTGTTTGTTCTCTGTATCAATGAGTGTTTCTGTTTTTGTTTGTCTTGTTCTTCAGATGCCACATGTATGTGAGATCATATGGCATTCGTCTCTCACTGTCTGACTTATTTCACTTAGCAAAAAACCTTCTAGGTCCATCCACACTGTCACAAATGGTAAGATTTCATTTTTTATGGCTGAGTAATATTCCATTGTATATAGGTACCACAACTTCTTTATCTAATCATCTACTGATGGGCACTTAGGTTGCCTTACCTTGGCTATTGTCAATAGTGTTACAGTGAACACAGGAGTGCATATATCTTTTTGAATACAGTCCCCTACATTTTTATGTGGCAGGCATTTTTCTGAATCCGACTCATTTTTTCCTGCTATAGATAGTGTGGACTCTGGAGTTGGCAAAAAGTGAATGGAGTGCTAAGTTGTTTTCTTCAAAGGACTTGTAACAAATTGCTTAAAGAATGTGCCGGATCTCAGGTTGCATTTTTTATCAACCAAATAATTTTTCAGGCATGCTTCTTACTTTATAATTCTGCCAATTTAGCCTATGACAAACCTTGTGAATATTTCTTTGGATCATGACTCTGAGAGATTTGCAGTACCATGAATTATCTGGGAAATAAATGTTCTCTAATCTTCAGCAGAGTTTCAAATAAATGTAGCAACACAGTTTAAGGACAACTAATGTATAAAGGATTGCTGTTTAGCGTGAACTAATCCAATTTTACAGATAGAAAAACTAAGTCATTGCAAAGTTTATCCTGTATTTCACACAGATATGTAACATGATCACTCTGGAATTTTGCTTACCAGGTCAACACATTTGGAAATAAAATCAGCTCAGCTACATTTGCTATACAGCAATAAGGTACAACCCTAACAAAATGAGAGAAATCAGGCAGGGGACAAGTCCTCTCCTGACTGATGATTGGAGAGCTGATTGTTGGTAGCTGTCTGGCATACACCTGAATCCACAATGGTGGCTCTACACACGAGTCATACGCTGTATCTAAATGCCACGAGCATGAGTAAAGGAATCCGAAGGATAGAAATGCTTGCTTAGTGCTTGTTCACAGCAGCTCCTCTGAGGGACGCAGATACCCCCAGAGAAGAGCGGGCCCTCTCTGTAGCTATTTCTATGCCTCACTGTGCCAGGCAAGGCAGGTGAGAAGCTGGGAGGTCAGGATGGAGATTAAAAGATTTTCTTGGTCAGAACACAAAAATAACCAGCAGCTGACAGGCTTGGCAGAACCAGAGTCTGAAAGTATGGAGTGTCTGTGCAGAGCACAGGAGTGTTAGGGAAATAATCGTGGGAGAGCACAGTCTGCCACGCTGTCACACTTCCTTGGAGCAGTAGATGATAGAAGTCCTTGACGTGTGGAGCAGAATGTTCTCTGGAGGATGAGTGGCAATCCTGAGGACCAGGACATCCTAACTTCAGTGTCTTTTCATCCTAGAAAAAGCCCTTCAGAAATCCATATTCTGTCTGTGGTGACTTTGAAACTGGGGCGGCGGGGCGGAGAGTGGGAGGAATCGGTGAGAAAGAGAAAATAGATTTGAAGAGAAAGCGGATTTGAAATACCCACTGGGAAAACCACAGCAAAGTAATTATGTCATTGTTTTGGGTTTCTAAATTAATTGTTGGGACCTTATAATCCCCTACTTCTTCCCATCAAGGACCCAATTATCTCCTCTGTTCTCTGGGATCTAAGTTGATCTGTCCTGTGATTACATTCTGTATCAGCAGAAGGTAGCAACAAACTTTCCTGGCAGTGAGGATACTTGTTCTTAGAATAAAAATATCTCTGCAGTAGATGTTCAAGCTTGCTTTCCAGACTTTCAGCACACCTCGGATTGTTGAAATGAATGTCTGGTCTTCCAATGACATCTGCATGAATGCCGTCTGGCTTGAGTGCCCAGCTTCTGAGATGCCTGCTCAGCTACTCAGCTTACTGCCTCCCTGAAGTTACAGGTCCCTTCCTGCCTGCCCTGTCCATCCCCTGCTGAATGGACCAGTACTGTGGTTTTGAACTATCCTCTTATCAAGTCACCAAATACTCTTTTTATTCCTTCCTGGCTCTTGGCTTTATAACCTGGTTCCATGGGAGCAAAGGAGCAGTGCTGAGTGTTATCTGGACTCTGCAGACTACTTAGCAAGGTTCAAACCCGGCTCTGCCACTTCCCTGTTGGGTAACCCTGGGCAGGTTAGATGACCTCTCTATATCCGATTTCTAAAGTGGTGCTAATGTTATAACCTACCATACAGCGTTCTGATAAAGGTAAGATGGTTAGTGTCAGTAGAGGGTTTACAGTGACAGCACACAGCAAACACCATGTAAATGATAAACCTATTCAAGTCCATTCCCTCATGTTGGTCCCCTACCCTGCTGCTTATAGACTGAATGTTTCTGTTCCACAAAACTCTTATGTTGAAACCCATTCCCTGATGTGATAGTATTTGGAGGTTGGGCCTTTGGGAGGTGATTAGGTCAGAGGGTGGCACCCTCATGAATGAGATTCATGCCCTTATAAAAGAGACCCCAGAGAACTCCCTTGCCCCTTCTGCCACGTGAGGACACAGAGAGAAAATGGCTAAGAACCAGGAAGACACTGAATTTGCTGGAGCCTTGATTTTAGGCTTCCCGGCCTCCAGAACTGTGAGAAATAAATTCCTGTTGTTTATAAGCCACTCAGTCTATAGTATGTTTGTTGTAGCAGCCCAAACAGAACAAGATACCTGCTTTTCTCTTATCCTAGAATTTCATTCTCATTTTTCATTCTTCCCATTTCATAATCTTCTACCAACATAGCAATTATAACTCAAGCCCCTTTCTGCAATTTTCAGTTCAGAGAAATCTTCAATATACTTATTCAAGCACTTTTCCCCTGGAATTCTAAGACCTTGTTAGGAGAACATTCTTTCATAGCACACTGAGTATATTATACCAAGGTCTTAAAAGTACTGCTTTGGAAAGTCGTTCAGAAACAAAACCCAGATAAGCCATTCGAGCCAGCTATTGATGATACCAGAAGACTCCATTTGTCCTCTGGTAGCTAACGAAATTTCCAGCCCCAAAGCTGTGAGCTCCGAAACTATTTTTTTAAACCAGTGCCATTTAACTTTATAAAAAAAATAAGCTTGAACTGATTAGAAATTTTCAAAGAGGAAGCAACTCTTAACTCATTCAGTGGATGGAGCCAGGTCAGTTGAATGACCTCTCCATTTCCCATAAATAATATAATCTGTACCTATATAAAAAGGGCAAAGTATTGAATGGCTCAGTGGTTTTGAGTTACAGAGACCTTCATCTCAAGGTCACTAGTCTGAAGTCAGCGCACTTTAAGGGGAAGCCTGTAAATCCCGTCATCCTCGTGAGCCAAAAATGTATTTTTGATAATTAGTATTTATGTGAGTCTAAAGGATAATGAAAATATATCAATTCATTTACTCTTAGACATGAAGCTAATACAAATTACCCTGAGTATCCATGTTCATCAATTCCACAAACACAGCTTCTGTGAGAAGGAGGGAAAAAAGAAAGCAAGAGAGAAGGGAAGGCAAAACTATGGAAATAATAAAAAAGATCGGGGGAGGGAAAGAGGAAGTGAGGGAGGAAGAGAGGAATGAGTAGATGGAGCACAGAGGATTTTTAGGACAGTGAAACTACTCTGTATAATACTATAAAGGTAGATGCACGTCATTATATGTTTTTTCGAGTGCATAGAATGTATATCAAAAGTGAACCCTACTAAAACTATGGGCTTTGGGTGATAACGATGTGTCAGTGCAGGTTCTTTAGTTGTGACGAATGCCCCGGGCTGATGGAGGATGTTGATAATGAGAGAGGCTGTCCATGTAGGGGCAGGGAGTATATAGATGATCTCTGCACTTTCCTCTCAATTTTTTTACGAACCTAAAACTTCTCTAAAAATATAGGCTATTCATTTAAAAAAAAAAATCTTAGGAAGAAAGGAAAAAATACCATAACAAAACCCAACAGCATTGTCTAAAAAAGGCAAAGAAGGGCAGTTGATAGTCAGTATCACTCAGAACAAGTACAGATGACTCTCTTCTATAAAGTTGAATGGGACAACGGTGGTGGAGCAAGATAAAGGAGACCTCAGGAGTTATGACTTACAGGGAGTCAAGGGACCGGGACTCTGATCTTGTAGACCACCCACCCCTGCCTCCTGCACCCTGGCTCTGCGACACAGGCCATGTCACTTGTCTCTAAGTTTGTACAGTGACAGCACTGCTCTGCGGTAACTTAAATGAAGAATAGGAGAAATGTTGCCAGTATTACAAGATGCATATTGATAAGCAAAATGGAAAGAAGCCATCAATAATTAAATTGGCCTTGCCATATGAGGAGTGCCAATCAATTATGTAGTAGTATGTATTTGGCACCTATTATATATGAAACACTTTCAACATTATTTGAACTTTGGTTCAAAGATGTGAGATCTGCCCTCACATGTAATCGGGATCCCTTCCAAAATTCTGACAAGCGTTGTCTCTATCATTAGCTTGATACTTACAGTATATTAGTCCAAGTCTATTTATGCATTGTTACCTTTTATGTATAGTTACCTTGTCTTTCTCACTAAATTGTAGGCTGTATATAGATTTAGCTAAGCAGAATAAGCAGACCTTCATTTCTGCCAATGAACTGTCACTTCTCTTTGCCTAACAAAATCATCGAAACAAAGTTTTCATATTTATTTTATATTTCATGACTCACAAATATATTCTAATGGTTTTTGTTTTATTTTGTCTACTTAGACAACATCACAGGTAACCTTGACTTTTGTATTATGAATATCACCCTTCAAAACTGATTTAGAATAGTCCTCCTTGGTCCTTGGTCAGGGACATAATATTCTTTTATACTTTCTAATGGATAGATTTCTACAGTATTTATCATGCAAACAAAGAGATAGATCAGCCATACGATTAAACATGTTAAGATGATGACTTGATATATAGCAGCAGACAAGCAGATGGCCTTTTCCTATGGTTGCTTGAAAGACATCCATCAATTCTCTCTGCTATCAGAGAAGGAAGAATTAAGTTGGAGAGAGTCACAGATAGTGGCAGTCGGTAAAGATAGGAATGAAATCAAACAAAACCCGATAAATGGAAACTCGGGTGGACTGGTTAAAATCTGGTCAGCTGGCTAGATATGTATGTCCAAATGCAAAGGTTAATAGTTAAACACATTCATTTCATTACTATCATAAGAAATCATGCCTTGACAGCAAAATCTCAGAGGGCCAACACCGAAAAATTCAAACGGCAGCTGTTATTGCCTAAATGACTAAATGCCCTTAATAAAAATATCAGATAATCCAAACCCAATTAATTCAGAGCTCATTTTTCTGGTCCCTTGCATTTCAAATTAACAAAGTTTTTACTCTACCTGACTGGTAAATGTTTCCTATCACATTCTATTTGCATCTAATTATTTCTCAAGGCAGCAGATTTGAGTGGTCTATGGAGCATGGGTTATTACAGGCTTTCTCTACAGGTGGAGATATCAACATTGTCATACCTCACCTGCATTAGTAGTCCTTAGCATCAATGTCACATGGTTATCACATTTCACTACAAAAGACAGATAATTGCCTTCTAATAAGAGATAATAAGCTTATGCCATGTGGCTATACCAGTACATGGGTGTGGAATACCAAGTAACCTCATTTGTATTGACTATTTGCTAGGCCCTGAAGGCTAAGCTATATTGTGTGGAAGGCTTGCAGTGATCCCTGTCCTCAAGAGCTCAGGACGTGTGTGGGTATGTATATACTTAAGTTGTGGAAAACAACAACAACAAAAACACACATATACGCACTACTAGAAAGTGCATAGTGAAAATTCTATTGCACAGTTACTGAAGGCAAGCATTTTCTTATTTATTATCTGCCCTGAGATCTATAAAAATTCCCAAAATACAAGAGCCAAACATTAACATTTGTTAAGGAAATAAAATCATGAATGAAATTTTAAAATGCTAATTAAAGGATAAACATCAAAAAGGCTATGAGGATTTTCAGAACAGATATACTGGCACAGGTGGGAACATTCACGAAGGAGGCAAAAACCTGAACTGGTTCTTGAGACATAATTAGAGTCTAAGGAATTTAGCCGTAATCCACATAATTCAGCATTAGGTTCCCACTATGTTTTAGACACTGTGTTAAACACTTTTGAAAATGAAAATCTGAATTATGCCAGACTCTTGTCCCCTTTGACCTTGTAATTTAGTACAGGGCATACAACATAAATAATAAAACATGTTAGAAAGTGCTGTAATAGAGATAACATACAGTATAGCGGAAAGTCAGAAGGAGGCTTCACAGAGTCTGTGTTGGAGGAATTCAATCATTTGAGTTTTAACAGATTAATGATAACCAAAAATGCAATGACAAGGAAAACGGATGGGAAGAAAATGTCATTTTGGGTGAAAAGAACTGTTCTTGATAATAGCAAGAAATTTCAAATTTTAAAGTATTAACAGTTGAGTAATGTGTCTAGTAGGTTGAATTTTAAATGTGTTTAGTAGTAGAAGTTTCGTTACTTATTCATCCAATGGATATTTATCGAACACTTATTCTATGCCAGCTACTGTTTTAGGCATCAGGATTATAGTAACCAATAAGACCAGATTAAGCTCCTGAGGTAATACAGATAATAAAAAAGCAAGACAATTTCAAATAATCAGAAGTCCTTAAAGAAGATGAGACAGAGTGAATTTTCCAGCACCTTCTTCCCTATACCTTTGCCCTGAAGCCATGTTAAAAACCCATAGACTACAGTCTCAAGTTTGTAAAAGGGGGTCACAAGATGTGGAGTTTAAATAGAAGGATGTGGCCTGAATGTAAAAGTTCTTAAACATCAAATTAATGATTTTGATTAGCTCATGGGGAGCCACTTATGAGCAAGAAGGTGAAAATGTCTAAAGCTTTATTACAATGCTACTCAGTCCCTGTGGTCCAGGAATTGGTTCTGGCCCATGAACCGTCTTATGGGTCGACAATGTGACACTGCCCTGACATCCAGACATTCAAGCTATGGACTCATCTCATTGAACAGATTATAGACCGATTTGACTCGTCAAATTTAAGTGTTAAGTGGCATGTTGTGTGAGCTTCGTACAAGTCGCACACAGTGAAGCCACAAATAGGCTCCTGATGTACTAGAAATCAAGCAAACACATAAAAAATGATCCTTTACTACAGAAAGTTTGAGGAGTATTGCTTTACAATAATGGCTACTATTATTTATTGTTTATATGTCAAGAACTATTGTAAGTGCTCACGTGGATTATCTCATTCCATCATCAAGGAAAATTTATAAGACAGGTGCTACCATTATCCCCATTGTGCAAGCTAGGACACTTAGATTACCCAGAGCCATGTGGCTAGGAAGGGTCAGAGCCTGGATTAGAATCAAGTGCCTTTGACTACACTCTTCACCATTACACTCCACTGTCCCTAAGTCTCTGTCTCACTGAGTTCTTTGAGGTGAAGGTCAATGAGTTTTTCATCTTTGTTCACTTGGCACCAAACATACAACACAGGGTAATAAATGTGGGTTATATGAATCAGAAAGAGCAATGGGGAAGAAATATGTAGGATGGAACGTATGTGTAGGAGGGAAATGCTGGAGGAGAAGAAAACGTACTTTAAAATCGGTGGTGCCTGTCAAGAAACTGAGGATAAGAACCAAGAGGTGCTGAAGGAAACGGAGAGGAAAAAGACATGAAAAATAGTGCCCAGGAAGAACCCACAGGACTTGGTGACATATTAGATATGAAAGTCAGGGAAAGAGAAATCAATGACACCAATGTTAGGAGCTGAGTGACTGGGAAGAGTGAACCAGGAGGAGGGCAGGTGCTAAGAGAGGTCTGTGGGACACAAGGGAAGATATCCAGGTGGGAGATATCCAGCTGGAAGTATAAAATGCCCAACAAACAATGTTTAATATCATGTGCACTGATTTAAATTGGGTAAGGACCTTGTGTAATGGCACCTGAATTTTCTTAGGGGCTTGGCAACATGGAAATGAAGGGGAGAATTGTAGTCCTGAAGCTACACTTCATTAAATTGAGAAAATGTCATCAATCGGCCATATCACAGAAAGGCGCCTGGGGTAGACCAGATAGATATTACCAGAGAGAACTAAACCTTTCCGATTTGTTGCTTGTCCCCACCACCACAGTACCTGGGGTAAGCTGCTCTATACTGTAACTGATACACTCCAGCAGTCACAAGCTTTTGTTTTTAAATGGAGAAATCTCTTTCCTATCCAAAGCTCACAATTTTTCTGAGAGTGCTGGATATTCTTGGCTCTTTTTAAGTAAGAATGAGTTTGTGTCAGGGTAAGGACCTCGAGTGGGTGATTTCCCAGTTCATAGTGTTTATATTGAAGACATAGTATCATCTACAAAATGAAACAGTCATTTAATTATGTCTTGGCCTATAAAAGGACTACATGGGACTTACCCAGCTTTCTATTCTATTGTACCTATAATTAAGATGACTTCTGTATTTTCTAAAATTAATCTATTATCCCACTTCATAGTATTTAACCTTCTGATCTTTTTATTCATTTAAAGTCTCCTTAAATTTAGCAGAATCTCATTTTCTTTCATAGGACAGTTGACATGGCTCTTTCTCACTTTGCTGTATCATAAATCTTGGCAAGGCCATTCAATAAAAAGGAACAGTCCATGAAAGGGACTCTGGCTCAGGGACCCCAGGGAAAATGAAACAAGCTGACAGAAGCCTGGCCCCTATCTCCAGGGAAATTTAACTCAACATTCTAAGGCTTAAGGAGGTTAAGAAAGATACTGCCTAAACTAATAGAATCCTTTATTTGTAGTGTGAGTTTTCTTTATGAGAATAAGATAAGGTTTGAAATCTGGAAAGGTCAGATTTGGAAAAACTACAGTGGCCACTATATCCAGACTATCACAAAAATTTTTATATTCATTAGCTGGTGTGCTAGGGCTTGGGCAAGATAGCACTGGAGAGGCAATTCCTACAGGCAGCTTCTGCCAGGTGCAATATTTACTGTCTCTACTTCCTATTCCACTGGGAATCAGGAAACCCAAAATTCTGGCTCCTCTACAAACTTCTTTTTGTGAGCTTAAGGGGTTTATTTTATCCTTGGTCTCTGTTAAGCAAAGAGATTTGTACTCGATTAAACTCTGGGGTCCCCTTTCACTTATAATGTTCCATAATCAGTCAATCTCAGCCCCCTCCACCTAGATCACAGCATTTGAGGTGAAGATGCTGGGGGAAAGGGGACAGGGAGCATGGATGGGAGAAGTGAAATAGAGAAAGGATAGGGAGGAGAGCAGGGTGAGTCAGCATAAAGAAAAAGAAAAGGAATAGTCGACATGCCACAGCATGGGTGTCTTCTGTTGCCCTCCTTTCTACCGCTAACATCTCAGAAACAATCCAAACTATGTCACGTTTTCAAGAAGCTTTTCAGAGACCAAATAATGGATAACATATTTGGGTAAGAAAAAATATATAAAAAAAATAGAAGAGAGAGCCTGAAGGTGAGTTTCCTTTAAAATTAAAAATAAAGTAATGAATGAGACTACGAAAGAAAGAAAGAAAGAAAGAAAGAAAGAAAGAAAGTTGAAAGAAAGAAAGAAGAAAGAAAGAAAGGAAGGCATGGAAGGAATAGGCTGAAGGAAGGAAGGAAGGAAGGAAGGAAGGAAGGAAGGAAGGAAGGAAGTTGAAGGAAGGAAGGAAGGAAGGGGAAGGAAGGAAGAAGGAAGAAAGAAAGAAAGAAAGAAGGAAAGAAAGAAAGAAAGAAAGGTCAATTTGAAATTCACATGAGAGAATGGTTTCTGGAGGATAACTATAAACATGTAATATTCTCTAAAATTTTACCCAAACACATACATATTTAAGTGTTCAACAAATATCTACTGGGCACCTATAATGACAGGCACAATCCTAGGCACTAGATATGATAACACAAATCAAACATCTGATTTTCTATTATTAATTTATAAAAACAAACACTTTCTCATATGCCATGCATTTGGATGCGAATGTTCTTAGTATGTGACAGCTACTGAATTTAGGATAGATGAAATATCTGTTGGGTTTCTGATATAAAAATAAACCCAAATATGGGACAGTTGCATTCTTCCAAAAGCTTCTATTACTATGAACTGGATCATGAATTCATCTAACAATTTGGAGAATTAGTTCCAGTATCTGCCATAGTCCCTCAGATCATAGGAATCGAGTTGTAGAGGAAAGTAAGAAGGGTGCTCCTCTCAATTTAGTTCAGCAAATATTTTTAAGCACCTTTTCTATTTTGGGGGTTTAGGAGAAATACAAAAATGAGAGTGACAACAAGAACTTTACAGATTAGTAGGAGAAAGCAAATTCACAAATAATGAACTACTTGGCAGAATATACTAACTTCTGTTACAGATGCATAAAGTGCTATGAGGGAAACTCAAGAAAGATTCTATCTGATGAGGAATAAGCAAAACTTCATGAAGTAAGTAACATGTGCATAGAGCTTTGCAAGACGTTTATAATTTCAAAGGGCAAAAAAATGGCGATGCTGGAAAGTAAAAGAAGGTTTGATAACAGGTTGGATCTTATGGACATTTATTGAGCACTTCCCCTAATAAGGAACTGAACAGGATTTCCTTTAAATCGCACATCTCTGTAAAACAAGTACAATATAGTATCAACTCTCTATCAGTCAGGATCTAGCCAGGAAAATGAACAGCTTCCAATATTTATAACCAAGGACATGTAAAGCAGGAAAGAAGGTAGCACAAATATTGGCCAAAGCAGGAACGCAGTGAGGGACAGAGGGGGAAGGTGGGACGACAGGTGCCTGGGGCCTGGGTCACACTCTCGGGGGTAGTTAGAATCACAAAGCAGACACAACCACTCAAGAGAATGCAGAGTTGCCTCCTGCTTCTCCTTTCCACCTACCCTTCTATCTCATGCTAACACCTTCCTGTAGCCAAACCCAGTCAGAAGCCAGCTTACCTGACCACCTAGGAATCTGCCACCTGCAGGATGAACTCTTTCAATATAAAGCAGAGCAGAGGAAGGTCAGAAATACAACTGAGGACAAAGGGACACAGGCCAGGGCTGACACACACACTCCCTTTACTGATGAGAAATTCAAGTGCAGGTGGATGGAGGTGACCTGACCCAAACCACTCAGTAAAATGGCAGAGCTGATCTGGACCCAGTTGCTGATTCCAAGTCGAATCTTTTTTGCAGGTCACAGTTGCCAGTTTCATGAATGCCCAGAGCACTCATCTCCAGCAGACAGAGTTGCTTTGATGAAGAAATCAAAGGCCATTCTAAGAGATGAGAATTCGTGTATGTTACTGGCAAAGTTCATGGAGGAATGGAAGCTATGATGAACAAGAAAATACACTTGAAACCTCCTAGTACATCTTAGTGAAAAAGAGAAGGAAACTCATTCCTCTCCATAACTCCCTACTTTCTCCCACATACAATTCTGCTTTTGCTCACTGACCAGAAAAAAGGGAAAACTAGGTAAAAAGGTACAAAAAAGAAGCAGTCAAGACCACTGGCAGGGGGTAGTAGAAAATGTCAGTGGGACCAAAGTAGCATCCGTCATCTCTGGATCCAGACACCATTAAGACTGGGTTACCTGACGCTATTATACAGGTCGGCTCAATCTCCAAAGCCTTCTTTCCCTCCTGGGCAAATAAGACAACAGTGTTTTATACTCTCACGATATTTGCTTACTGACACCTACAGACAACCTCAGTTTGGTGTGTGGATCCTCGAAACGTTATCCACACAGTGGCATGAGGGAAAGAGAGGGAGCCTAATTTGCAGGCACTGAGAGGTTAAATGACTTGCCCCTGGGGGTCCCACAGAGACCCAGCAAGGAGGAGAGAAAAAGAGAGGTCTCCCAATTTCTCCAGCTCCGGGCTCTATTCTGCCACTTCAAACAACCTCATAGCAGGGAAAACAACACTCCTACGGAGAGGCTCGACCCTGGCAGCCCCTCATTACAGTCTGGAGATCGATGCTTGTTAGTGCCTCTCCCTGAGCACCTGCCCAACATGAAGCAGGCAGGCAGGAGAAATGCCCTGATCTTTATTATTTCTTTCATTGATGGGCTTCATTTCACTTTCCCCTCTATAGATAAGAGATTGTAAGAGGAAGAAAAACCTTGAGCGTCAGACTTCCTACATGAAAACCATAGACTGGCAAGGTAATTGCTGGAAATCACCTGAATAATTAGTAGGTTTTCATTTATATTCCCTCCCATACCAGCAAAAGTTTAAGAAATAGCTCTGGACAGAAGGGTGGGGGATGAGGGGACCCTGAATCCTTGAGTTGTGTTTGCCGATTTCCATGGCAAAATCCCACTATGATGATTTCAAGCAAGGATGGTCGACTGCTTGCAAAACTCCTGAACATTTAATAATTGGCTCTCATGAAGTTTTAAGAGCACCAGCAGAGGGCTTTGGATATCAATTATACTGCATTGGATTGTACTGTAGTCCAGCACACTACAGACAACTAAGCTCCAAAACCTCCAATCCTATTCGCCTTTATGTCCAAACTCATAGTCTCTGTCAAGATCCAGCCTAAATGCCACCCACAGTGCCTAGTATGTGGTTGGCACTCACCCAGTATCTTTTCAAGAAATCAAATGTGTGGAATGATACCTAACTAAAGGAGCCCTTCCCAATCTCCGCTATACTCCCTGACAGCCAGAATTAAGTTTTGCCTTTTTTAACCTTATAGCAATTCATTGTATGTTGCCTTTATGGAATTCTTGTTTTTTTTTTTTTATCCTTTTTGATCTACATTATTCAACATTTATTCAACACTTACAATTCTGGCACACATTTCATCATCTGAGCTAGATGCTAAACTCATTGAGGATAGGAATCATGTCTTGTTCATCTTTGTATCCCCGAAGGATCTTCGCCTGTGCCTTGCACGAAATCAGCACTCAATAAAAGTTGAATGAATGAACTCAGATAAATCAAGGTTTGCCCTTGGCTGCTTATGGATTGAAAATAACTCAATGTTGCTCTGTCTAAAATGGGAAACTTTGAAATGTTAATGTCTTAAGCTATGATGTGCCTACAGGAAAAACGAATACAAGTTGCCTGTCTTCTTAATGAAATTGTGCTCCTTACCAGAGCAAGGTAGCAGAAAGAGCTTTTCTTTAATTAGGGAAAAGCAGCCTGGGGTGGGGTGGGGGTACTGAAAAGCGAGAAGGAACCACATGAATGCTCCACTCCCTACTCTGTTGTCTCTTATTAGACATTTCTGTCTTTATCTCAAGTGTCCCTCACTTGGCTATTACCCTCAGTAGCTGATAAAATGGCATGACAGTAAGATCAGGCAGAGTTCAGAGCAGGCACTGGCCACAACACTGGTTCCAATGCTTCTGGCAAGGGAACACAGACCAGGGTTCTGCTTGGAACAGACTGGCGAAAATTCAGTTTTCTAAACTAATAACTGTATCGTAAGAACACTTTCATACTAACATTTTCATAATTATTGTGTTCAATGTGAAGTATATTTATTAATATTTTGGACAGTATTTAGACAAAGAGAAGTAAAGAAATGTTGAAGATTTATTAAAGAAAGCATTGAAATATTGAGTGGTTCAAAGTGAAATGTTTGCAGATAAGCAAACCAATACAGTACGGTTGGTATCAAAAGGGTTCTGCTGATACAGTTTACCTCTGGACATTCTATAATTTAATGTTCAAAATAAAACATATTGGTAAAATTTTATTCTTTCCTCTTTGTTTTAATTTGAACTCTATCATATGAGTTTTTCTCCTCTTAACAAATGCTCTTCTCTGGAAACCACATTATTTTATTTTTGCTTATATTTTTAACATTGTCTATTTTCCTATCATAAAGTATGATATAAAGCCTGTATTTAATCTTTGTGGTCAGTACTATTTCAAATTCTGTGGAAGAAACGCTTCATGGTGTTATAAATATTCTGCCACAGAATTCCTTCTGTCTACATACTTTCTCAATTAAGAATATGATGTCAAACTCTACCTGCTGTGTCTTTGACAGTAAGTGTTTCATTGTTATCCACCCTTCTTCATTCCATGAAATCATATCAACACGAAATGCAAGGCTGCAACATGGAACCAGAAAGTGCTTGAACTTTTGAGACGTTAGGTGGGATGGATGTGGTGCTAGCATAAAGAGAGCATATGAAGAGACTTGTTGGTACAATAGAAACTTGGTACAACTTTTTGAAGTTGTCCAGATGCATCTCTCAAACCCATGGCTTTGGTGAGAGAGCTTGTAAAGAGCAATACTAGCAAGTGATGTGCGGATGTGTCTTGTACTCAAGAGGTACCCACGTGTGCAGAAAGACTTTAAGCGAGTTTGATCTCTAGATACCTAAATTGGTTAAATGTGTTGAGTGAAATGATGTTTATATTAGCCCTTGTCAATGCTGTGAATGCTGTATACTAGATAATGTCTTGATTTTGATACATAAATGGAGCATGTGAATTAATGCTGATGGAGGATTATGATTGAGAATATTGACTGAGTTTCTGGTGGCTTTGAGGCAGAAATCGCCAATAAGGTCAGCATTAGTTTCAAAGGAAGAAGGGAATTCTAATAACTATAACAACCACAAAAATGCTGTTTGTGGCAGTTTTGAGTTTTAGACCTGGATACTTTTTATATGATTATTAATGTTGAAAATTCTTAAGTAAAACAGTCTTTTAAAAAAGGAAATTGATCTTGCTTTCATTTTAGATTAGAAGCTGAGATTCAGAGAGATTAAGCAATTTGCCCAACATCCCACAACTGGTAAGTAACAGAGATAGGACTAGGACTCAGATCACTCAGTGACTCCATATTAACGATCCTCTGAAAACTTTCCTTCCCATGTTGTACACACAGGGCATGTGTTAACACCTATTCCTGCTCCTTCTGCAGTTTCCACAGCTTCCCCTTCCACGTAGCTACCCTTCCGTGGCACCTACTGTTGAGTCTATCAATAAGTCTTGCTTGAAAGGCTACAGTAGAGGCATATGGCATAGGCATATTACCTTACCTTGGCCACAAGATTTAGACCTCAAGTAAGCATATGACCCAATGAGACTAATCGGTTATTTTTAAGGGACTGATATTAATGACAGAAGAGAAGGCAATTTTTCTCACATGAGTGTGACCTGTAAATACCACATACCCTGAAACTTCTAGATGCCATTTTTATACTCTGGAGAGATCTTGCTAAAAATGAAGTGAATACAAAGGGAAGCAAACTGAGAAAAAATTCAAGGAAGTTAGAGATATCAATTGAGCCTCTGGATGCAGCTTTACCTGAAGTTAGTGAAGTCCTAAATTGCTGGATTATTAGAACTAAAAATGTTCCTGCATTATTCAAGCTAATTTTCCACTTTCTACCAAATCGTTCTGATTATTACTTCACCTCTGCATTGGACACCTCTTGTGCTCTGCCTCACATCATCTGCACCAGCCTTTATTGTTGCTGTGGCCATTGGTTCCTTGCAGGTAAAAACTCAAAGCATCTGGAAAGCATTGCTTCACCTATACCATGAATCTCTCGCTTCTTGCTTCTCTAACTCTGAGAGGGAGCTTCTTGGAACCACCAGGCACAAACCCAGGAGGGACTTCCCATCCTGTGGGGTAAGCGTTGAGCAGTGGAGGACTGAAGCATGGATAAATGCTTTCCTTTTCCATCCCTCAGGCAGTCGGTTCAGGGTTATGTCCTTCACGACTCCTAAGAAGATCCAGAGGAGTCTAGCCTCTCTTGTCTAGTGGAGGTCAGCTAGATAGCTCACCTGATGTTGGTTTCCTTTTTTCCTTGGCATTACTGCCCAAAGAAACCTACCTGAGTGTTTCAGGATCTGCTTTCTGAGAGGAACCCAGGCCAATACAATCTCTTAGTGGCTTTTAATAGACCCCGTCACCCTCTTGGAAGTTTCTCCTCCCTTCACTTCTGGGATACTGTATGTTTTCTGGGTTTGCTTGTTCCCTTCTGACCCCTCCTGTAGTATGTCCTTTATGAGCATCTCTTTCTCCATTTGCCCCTTAAATGCCAGTGCTCTGTGCTCAATCATCTTCTCTTCTGTACTCCAGAGATCTTCCACACCAACAGCTTCACCAACCACTTACAGTCATTCCTAAACCTCAATCCCATGCCCATATAAAAGAGTAAGTAAATGTGTCTCTAACTCCCAGAGGAAAAAACAATCAGACTATACTCTATTTGTGTCTTCTTTTATTTTGCACTAATTTGATGCCTAGCATTGAGCTAGTAGCAGACATGGTGGCCAGTTACGTGAGTGCATTTCATGCCATGTTTACTTGGCCCCTCCCAATACCTAAAGAGGACCTTACACTTCACAGTCGCACACGTTTCCAAAGAGATGCTGGAGCCTATTCTCCTCTTTTACAAATATCATTTAAAATTATTTTTAGAAAGTTGGAAATTAATTTTTATACTGCCCTTTAAGAATTATAAAAAGGTAAAGACTTTCCGCAATCATTCTTAGTGGCACTCATATTTCCTTGATGCAGGAAATTTGGAGGTTTGGGGAGGTGGAGAACATTTGTTGAAATTGTGCTGCTGTACCTGTTGGCTCCTTTCACCTCCCTGAGTCACTGGACAGGTGTAGGATTTGGTTTTTAATTTATTTGCAAAACTCCTGGATGCTGGAATTCTGGAATTCCTATAAATTGTATGCAACATAATAGATCTTAAGTCTAAAGCTCAAAAACACCTAGAAGAGAATTTAAGTGACTAAGAGATCATAATTGAGCCTACAACTTTACTCTGTTCTCCATTACCTAAGCATGCCCCCACTCCAAGATTTACTCCCCAGGGGAAAAATTAACTGGAGCCCAACTAAGCAGCCAGCCACTCAGATCCCGGAAAGGCGCGTACCTATGCATCTCGTCAATGATTTTTTTTCCTGCTCCCAAGGTGCTAGGTTCCTGAACTTGATCACATTATACCCAATTGCTGTCTGTAAAATACAAATCCAAACCATGCTCTCTAATTATTCTATTATGTTCAACCCAGCTTGCATTATAAATTGTAGAAGCAATGCCTGTAATTGCTTTTCTCTGTGGTTAGGCTTATTAGAGACCTGTTTTAGAAAGGTGCTCTGAATGAGAAGTTTTGATACCAGCACTACGACCTTGTCCTTTGACTGCCTCTTCTCTGGCTGTTTAGAGGCTAACAGATCCAGAGTCTTAAGTTAAACTCTCTCTAGCCAAACTTCTGTCTTCTTAGGACTGAGCAAGTAAGCACAGAGCAGTGGGGAATTGATAGGAGCTGACTCCAACTTCCCTTCCTAAGATCTGGGGTTGAATGTGAAGAGAGGACTTGGTCCTGTCTCATAATAAAGCAGGAATCTGACTCAAAATCCTTTCCCCTGGAAAGCAGGATGACAGTATGATGAAAGATAGGAGTTTCTCACTCACATGCTACTCTACACTTAGCCTCCAGCTATTTAAAATATCAAAATCACTATTTAAGCATACATACCAGTTTACAGCTCCAGAGATTTTGGATCTAGGTAAGTGGATCTCGACTCTGATTCTCTGAATTCACCTGTCTCTCTAGATTTCTGGGTGACAGTTTGCCCTGAGACCTCAATTCTCCTGTAAGTCCAATAAAAGTCATTGAGTTTTCAGTTTGTCTATTTTTTTTTTTCTTGTAAGGATGGGAATGGCAACGTCTCAACTCTTAACATGTCAAATGCATTTTGATTTGTGTGTGTGTGTGTGTGTGTGTGTGTGTGTGTATGTGTGTGTGAGCTTTTGTGCTGCTGATACCTTAGACTTCTTTGCCAAGTGAAGCAACGTCATAGTAGCTGGCTTAGTGCAAAGAATGCCGTGTTAGCACTGTGCCATTAGACTTTTGCTCTAAGCTTTTCCTTTGACAGTGTCTCTGGGTCTTCATTTTCAAAACGTGAATAATTATCCACAAAAATGGCTTTACCATACAGAAAATCCCAACTGTTTGGATAGGATTTGGGTTAATCCAAAGTTTCATCATATATTACAGGTGAAAGGTTAAATTGCATTAGCCAATTTTGATCACCGTTTGACAGGTTACTCTAAATCTAAAAACATGCATATAATATACCCTATCATGACACAGTGATTTTACTACTAAACCTACATTCAGAAAAAAAGTAAAATATGTTCCCAGTAACACCATTTGTAACAGCCGTGAACTTGAAACAACACAAATGTCACTAGAATGGATAGATTGCAATGCAATGAAATAAACTGATGAGAACTAGTGACGAATTTTGCAAATATGTTGAGTGAAAGCCACCCCCACCCAAAGAAGTACATACAGTATAATATCAAACTATTTATTTCATAGTTTAAAAGAAGGCAAATGTAAGATATGGTATTAGAAGTCAGAAATGTGGTTACCTGTTACGTTGAGACTATTAGTGATTAAATGGATGTAAAAGAGGGGCACGTGGGATACTGGTAATGATCTGTTCCTTGAGATGTTTACATGGAATGTTCAATTTGTGAAGACCTACAGAGCTTTAGACTTACAATCTGTGCATTTCTTATATGTATGTTGTACTTCACTAAAAAAGTTTCAAGAAACATGAATAACGAATCCTTCAGCAATCTCACTTGGTTCTTGTTAGGTTGTGGTGGCAATGTATGTGGAAATGCTATGAAAATCCAAACACTATAGTGATGCAATGAATTATTAGCAGCAGCAGCAGCAGCAGCAGCAGCAGCATCTACTTTACATATTGGCAGTTCATTAAAAAGTTAGAGACACTTACCATTTGACCCAATATTTCTACTCCTAGTATATACCCAACATAAATGAAAATACATATCCTCATAAAAACTTGTACACAAATGTTCATAGCAGAATTATTCATAATAGCCAAAAAGAAGAAAAACTCCAAACTAATGTCTACAAACTAATGAATGAATAAATAAAATGCGGTATGTCTATATAAGAGAATATTATTTGGCAATTTTAAAAATAAAATTTTTTAAAATTCTACGATGTGGAAGAACATTAAAAATATGATGGGAAAGAAGACAGACCCAAAGGACCACCTATTGTATGATTCCATTTATATGAAATTTCCAGAATACGAAAAAAGTCAGAAAGTAGATTACTAGTTGCCTAGGGCTGAAAGGCTGGGGGAATTGAGAGTAATGACTAAGGGTATAGGTTTCCTTTGGAGGTAATAAAATGTTTTAAATTAATTGTGGTGACAGATGAACAATTCTGTAAATATACTGAAAGTCATTGAATTGTATACTTTAAATGAGTTGCATGGTTTGTGAATTATATCTCAATAAGGCTGTTAAAAATAAATTAAAAGTGTGATGCCTGAGACAGGGGAAAAGGCACTTCTGAGAATGGAGAGAAGGTAATAAAAACCCAACGAAAAAACTTCATGTATGCAATTAGCTATTTTGCCTACAGAGGACCTGTAGGGGTAAGACTCTGAATTTCAGGGCTCATTTTTCCTGCATACGTGCAACTGTAAATGGAGAAACAAACTATTAAAAAATCAGGACATGTAAAACTAAATCATGATAAAAACTCTTTTAGTGCAGATTCTAATATAATCAACATGTAAAACCAGGACCTCTCAGTCAGAGAAAAACAACATCAAGGAAAAACATCCCCTGGCAGGTCCATGCAGTCACAACATCTCTTTTGCCAGAATGCATTTTCCTTCTCCAGGTAGGTCTCTCAAACAGCTCTTAAGAATTCCATTAAGAGCGTTTCCCTTTGTGCATGTCTTTGTAGTTCAGTCATTGTTGCTGATACAATACTAAATGGAGACCTTTTCTTTAAACCAGACTTCTGCATATTATTAAAGCGTGAAACAAAGAACAACATGTCCACGGGTCTGACAATTTCTAGTCATTTTTTGCAGATATGTCTGCCATTGTTCGTTTTTTTCTTTCGTAAATAAAATGTCTGCACAGTTACGACAAAGCTTAATTCCTGTCTCTTAGCTTGAAGAATATAAAACTAGTGTTTATTAGACAACTCCAAAAGTTCATCTGATATTTAGTAAATTTTTATAAACTTTCCAGAGATATCTATGGGGCTTCTCTGCTCTTATAATAAAAATCTTGTGTTCTTACTATGAAAATCTATGAAACTGAGAGAGAAAAGACCATAGTTTTAATTGATACCAAATAGAGAGGCTGTTTGGGTCTCTATCATTCTGTTTGCTCTGCTCTTCTGACCAGGCTGGTACATAAATCTCTCCTGACCCCTTCAAAATTACTCTATCTTATATATAGATACATGTAAATTCTGCACGATAATGAGAATAAAGTTGGCAAATTGATATATTGTGCTATTTACTGATATTGTCAAAATAGGACCTGAAGGTTGGAAAAGACCTAAAACATCATATAGTTCAACCATATACTGATGACATTTGAACGCCCTCCAACAAGCTTAGAGTCAAATTTCTCTAAGTAGTCAATTCTATTTCTGTAGAGCTTCAACTGATTTAAAGTGCTTTACAGGTAATTCAAATTATTCTGCATCTATTACCTGAGAGTTATATCGAAAAGTAGCCTATATATTCTTTTATCTTACTTACTATTATCTCACTGAATCCCCACAAAAGTATAGTAAATTAGATAACATTATCTCCATTTAACCCAGGTTTAAAGCGAGACTCAAGTAACTTAATTAATTTTCCCAGGCCCATGCTGTTTGGGAGTGGCTGAGCCAACATTCCAAAGATGGAGGTTTGCGCAAAAGTCTGTGCTTTTCCACTTTGTTTCCCGAGTCGCCTGAATCTCTTTACTTCAAGGCTACTACTCATCCAGGAATAATTCCTCATTCTTTCGAGACCTAAGATTTTTGGAATTCTACTCAACACTGTCTTCTGAATGCGCCCCTTGTAGGTCTATTTCTATCCTGATGTGTGATATTCAGAACTCAACGCTCCTGGAATGGTCTTTTCAGGACATAGCGGAACAAAATTATCACCTCTCTCTTTTTGTAATTGCATCCATGGAACAAAAAAAATGCACTTGCTGAGTTTTATTGATGGTAGAAGGTTTGGTTGTTTTGTTGTATTACTATTAATATTCCGACCTATATTTTGGGAGTATTCAAAGTGCCTTTTAATTGGTCACAACATTCACTCTTATTCCCATGATTTGAAAATCAACCACATAAAGTAGGTAGAGCAGTTATTAACTCTATTTTACAGAGAAGAAAACCACAGCTCAGAGAAGTCAGAGAAGCACTGCAGAGGCAGACGTAGGACTTGATGCTAATGTATATCTTCTAACTCCAACCTACTGTTGTATTCACTACGCAACAGTGCAAGCAAAGTTGAGTGTCCTGCCCCTTAAAGCCCTGCCTCATTGTCATATGTGACTGTAAAGCACATCTCCCCTAACTTATTTGTGAGCAATTTTCTTTCTTTTTTTTTTAAATGTGACTATGCATCCTGTGCTTGACTCTGATTAACTTCACCTTCCTAGGTTTAATTATCAAGATCTGTGAGGTTGGCTTCCACAACAACAACAACAAAAATGTGATAAATGGCAATGAATACCAATGCGGAACTGAAAGTCTCAGGTTGATAATGTGTTTTATTTCTTCAGCATTTTTAAGATGTCGCTCCACTGACTTCTAGGCTCCATTATTTTCGTAAGAAGTCAGCTGAAAATTCTTAACATTGCTCTCCTGCATATATTGTTTCTTCTTTCCCTAGATTAGGGGTTGGCAAACTTTGTGAATGGCCAGATAGTAAATAATTTATACTTCTGTGGCTCTGCTTCTAGATTATAGGTCATATTTTCCTGCTTTTTTTGTGTCCTGATTATTTTTATTTTTGTAAGCCAGATGTTGTATATAAAAATACCAACAGTAGAGATTGAATACATAATGTTTATTCCCAGATAAGATCATACAAAGTCCTTTCTCAGACCATCATTTTGGGGAGTTTAAATCTATCTAATCTATATTCGAGCTGGGTGTGTGGGCTTTGTCATAGCTTTAAAAAGATTCAGTCTACCACTGGTTTCAAATGTTTTTATTGTAAGAACAGAGATCTTTTTATGCTGTATAGTCAGTCACCAGCCTTCTGAACTACAGGAGCTGTAACTCTGAAATCTCAGTTTTATAGCTCAGCGACCACCTTTTTGGAGTCACCGGGGAGTGTCACTCTCCATCCCTGCACCTGGCTGTCTACACTCCAGGAAATCTCTCACCTCTGCTGCCCTACCTCTCCCTATCTTTCTGAGAAGGCTCAGTTCTGTGTATACCTGGGTTCTCTCTTATTTCTTCTGCCTTATCTCAATCCTGTTCATTTGGTAAGGCCCCCTGCATCTTTGGAGGTGGGACCTTTCCTAGCTTTCCTGCCTTGTTTCCATTCTTTGGGGTGGCAATTTCTTATAATCATAAAAACCCCATGCACCGCAGGATGGAGGTTAGGATCTTGCTCCATTCTTCTGCCCTGTTTTGGCTAACCACCGACTTGCATTCAGGGAAGTTCCTTTTGCCTCAGGATGTCCTCTCTCAGCTCTCCTTCTCTGCCTCTAAGCTTTGGAGTGCTTTCCCTGTGCACGCATGAGAAATATGTGGAGATTGGATGCATATTTGCTTTATGACTGTGGATCCTTGGGATTTTCATTCATCCTGTCTGTCTACAAGTGGACATTAAAAGATTGTCAGATCAGGCTGATTTCCTCTTAGCCACATCTATGAGGGTTTAATCCTCTTTCTGTCATGTCCCTAGGGAGGAAAACAGCCATGAGACTCTTCTTTCCTAGGAAGATCCTATTCATTTCTAAAGCTTAGATGATTTGTATCCTTAGGTATTCCATGGGTTTTGAAAATTATAATTTTCTAACTTATCCATTTTGTTCTTGTTAAGACCTAAGTGATGGTCTCTTTCTCTTGCAAACTTTCTACATTCTAACTTGGGTTAAAATTCTTCTCAACCATTCTTTTGCTATATAACTTTGAGCAAGTTACTTAAATTCCATTACCTCAGTTTTCTCCACCACAGAATGAGGCTGGTAATTATAGCAATCTCATTTGTTAATGAGGATGACAAGGGCGAATACATGTAAAAGCATTTGGTGCATAATAGATGGCAAGTGCTGAATCATTAAAGATTGTACTAGGCATTATACTGGACATTTTACCTAATTTACACGTTGCTTCTCTCTCCTCTTTTCTTTCTCTCCTTTCACACACACACACACACACACACACACACAACACACTTGCAAGAAAATATAATTTCAGATGAGATAAGTATTGATTAAGAGAACTCATAGATAGCAGGTGACCATGGGAGACAAACCATTTTTCATAGAGTATATATATATATATATATATATTTTTTTTATTTTTTTACCATATCTCAATCTCCTCATCAATGAATGGGTCAACTAGGGATCAACTAGCCTAGTTAGGAAATCTGAGATGTAAAGTGCTCAAAGGACACAGCTTATTTTTCCCCTCTCTTGCCTTATTTATTATTTATTTAATTTAAATTAAGTTTATTGGGGTAACATTGGGTAATACAATCATATAATTTTCAGGTGTACATTATCATTTGACATCTGTATATCCTATTGTGTGTTCACCACCCAAAGTCCAGTTTCCTTCAGCTACCACATATTTAATCCCCATTACCCACTTCACCCTCCCCTTATCCCCCTATATTTGACCCCTTTTACCCCGTCTACCTCCCCCCTCTTCTCCCACCCCACTAGTAACCACTAGTCTATAGTCCATGTCCATGAGTCTCTGTTTGTTAAAGGACACAGCTTAGAAATGTGAGCGAACAATTTTTTGGTATCAAAAATTCTAATCTAGTAGCAGCAATCAGTCACAACTAAATCACAATTTGATAATAAATTGGGCATTGGGAGATTTGATGAACAGTAGTAGGATGAAAAGTAAGATGTGTCCTACCCAATATCTTCCTATGCCTTATATAACCCAGTTCCCTACTAAGATATGAAGATCAGATAGCTAAACTTTTTAAGGCAATCTCTAGCCAGGAACCTTTAAGGCTAAGGTCTATATTAATCACCTACTTCCACTATCGATAATGCTGCCAAACAACCCACCCCAAACTCAGTATCTTAAAACAACACTTATTTATTTTTCATACTCTTGGGTCTACAGATTGGCCATGATGGTTCTGCTTTAGTAGGTTTGGTCTGCATGCTTCGTTTTTCTGCTGGGCTGGAAATGTACTTCTCATGGCTGATGTCAAAAGCTCCTGGAGTGCTGAGCAGAAATACGTAATGTCTCTTAAAGCTTTGGCTCAAACTATCACTTTTATCTATTTTCTATTGGCCAAAGCAAGTCACATGGTCAAACCCAATATCAATGGCATGAGTATATACTCCCATACAGGTGCAGGGAGTAAATGCTTTTAATAACTTAATTTGCCACATCCAAAGACCAACATTGTCCTTTAGAGTCATGTTTCTACCTGTCAGGAAAGATACAATTCTCTACATCTATCAATAATTGAAAGAAGGGAGCCTGGATAATGAAAACATGGCTGACCTGAGATCATAATCCAGAACAGGAGAAGACTCCCTTATAATCATGACCACTGAGTTCTTTTGACATTTCAAAACATACATAGTACAATGCTTATAGAATTTCAGTTACGAGATATCTGAGGAGAGATACCCTCCCCCATGCAATCTAATGACAGCCAGGCTGGTTTTCACATTCCCAGTGAGCTGAAACCCTTGAAGTCAGAGGCCTTTGTTTGCAGAAATTGCAGTGTAGATGTCCTGGCCTGGAAGCTTTCACAAAGATTTAACTGCTGGATTCCATGTTTTCCAACTTACTCCTTTTATCCTTTTTCTAGGACTAAGGCTGGAAAGGCCATGTTTAGTGACCCCTGGACTGATTCCCTCTTCACACAAAAGCAGAAAACTCTAGTGACCACTGGACTGATTCACTAGCTGCCATCTTAACTGATCTAATTAAAAAAAAATCAGAAGTTGGAAGAGAATTCTAAAATTTCAGCAGAAACAACTATGTCTTTTTATCTTTGACGCTTTTCTCAGTGAGGGGCAGTACTAAAATTTGATTTTTTTCCCCCTGTAAACTTTACAAAACATCACCTCTAAAAATTTAGTATTTAAAACTGTAGATTATAAGGGCATATGTAAGAAATATTTAAAGTCATATATCATAGAAATTTTTCTCTAGAGGATTGCTTAAAAGGTAGTTTAGCTCCTTAGTGACTGCCCAGATCCCTGGGGTATTGTAGTTAAGTATTATAACATAAACGGCTCCCATAAACTGAAAATGAATTATTTCAAATATTCAAAGGTAACTTCTTACTGCAGATGCTTTATTGGTATCATGAGACCTTAACTCTACTTGATTAAATACACTGATAAATCAATATTATTGAAAGGTACTAGAGTGACATGAATTATTTTCCAAATTGCCACAATGACAAGAATGTCTATTGGGCTATAGCTTAAAAAAATAAGCAAGAAAGAAAAACAGAACAAATGATAGGTCTGCAAGATCTCCCATGAGACTGTCTCGAGAGCTATTGACAAATCCACGAGGTGATGGATAAAATTCATTGGGAATGAACACCATCACACATAAATGCAGAAAATGGTGACTCAGTGTCCATTACCTTTGGCTTTCATAGATGGAAGAAACAGTGCTAAGAAGCACTGTTTGTACTATATTATCTTGTATTTTTTCTTAGATTCTCTGTGTTTGTCTTGAGTTCACAACTAAAAATTTAAGCACGTTGCGGGCCATACCATAGTAGCACAACCTTTATACTAGTGCTTACCTCACAGCGGGAAGGGCCCTGCACGCTTTATGTCAATTAAGTCAGTTAATTTTCACAATTACCTCATAAAGTCGGTTTTCTTATTTTCCCATTTTACCACACGAGAAAACTGAGAAATAAGGGGGTGAGTAAAACTGGCCCAAGATCGCAAGCAGTTAAGCAGCAGAGCTGGATTTTGGACCCAGACGTTCTGACCCCAGAGTCCATGGTCCTAACCACTGCGTTAGACTGTTTTCTGCTCTCCTATACCCACCGCTCCCCACCTCCAACCCCAACACACACACACACACACACACCTCCTAGCTACATGCTGGGCAAAGAGGATTCCTTGATATATTCCTCTTGAATGAAATTCGTGCTAACAAAATAAACAAAATTTCATGTTTTCTCTCATTTTCTAACAATTCTCTTCACCTCTACCTCAAAGTCTTCTATTGGACCCAGATACTCATATATTCCTCTATTTATATTTGTCAGAATGCCAATTATCTTTCATATATTATGCCTGGAGAGTTGTGTTCATAAGAATTCTGGGGCTACATCCAGGCTCAGGAAAAAAAACAAACAAACAAACAGTGCTGTAATTAATTAGCAACATCTGCCATGGGTATAGCATAGGATTAGGAAACAGTAGTACACATCCCAAGGTTATATAAAAAAGTACTATCTGACTCTTCCTTGGAGTGTCCAGACCCCAAATGGTACCATTAGTGATCTCCCTCCTGTCCTATTGCTTGTACTTACTCAATGTGTAACATGTCATTGTAAATATTACAGGAAAGTGTAGCGCAGTTTAGCAGAATAAGCACAGGCTTTCAGCTCTAGGATTAAATCCTGTCTTTATACTTGCATATTAAAAACTAAACAAACAAACAAAAAAACCACCTCAGCTTCTCCATCTGAATAATGTGTATATCTCCCTCATGGTATAATTGTAATGAGTTAATGATAATAAGGCAGAGAGCAGCAAGCTTTTTTGGTAAAGGGCCAGATTATACATATTTTAGGCTTTGTGGGCCATAGCCAATGCCTGAAATAAGGGAATGATAAAGCACATTCTAAGGAGGTAAAAATGATAATTTTCTTCAATGCTTAGAGATTAATTTTTCTTATTTTAAGACACTGAAATAGCCAAATTATTTCATAATAAAGTGCCAACTATATCTTGGTTATCTATAATAAATTATTGTTAATTAATGCCTTAATATGAATATGTCAGTCATACTTAAGAATAACAATCTCATTGCAGATAGGTCAAATTGTTTTAATCATGTAACTTATCAGTAATTTTTTTCCTTATACCCCAATATGTAAAGATGTGTATTCATAAATTATATACATTATAACTCTCAAATTATGTTTTATACCTTATAAAACATACACAAAATATAAATTATTTAAGAATAAATGAAGATTGAAAGGAGCTCTAATGTTGTCTTCCTACCTCCCCTGGTGGGTTAGAACACACCATTCTACAGAATGGAGAAGAGAATGAGCACTCCTTAGCTGGGCAGGGTTTTAATTACGCAGTCCTCTCAACCAGCCTGTGTGAAAGGTATTATAAATTATTACCCTATTTTTACTGTTAAGAACATCAAAAAGCGAATAACTTCTCCTAAGTCTACAGAGAGTAAGTGGCAATTTCAAAACAGTTCTGTATGAATCCCAAAATACTCTGTTTCTTCTACAAGGTAATAAGAGGAACAAAATTTAAGCATCACCTAAAGATGATTTCTAGAGGGGACGTGAAAGGATTGAGCTTCCAGGGCCAGGTTCTGTACACAGGGGAAGTCTGAGTTCTGTAAAGCTCCGGCTAGGAATGACTGTGCTGTTCGTAAATGTTTAACTAGTCTAAGGGGAGACTGGGGGACTCCTGGTTTGTAGCATCTGCCAGTCACTGAAATGTACATAATCGACCTCCATGAAATCACTGGGGCCAACTTCACTACCACCGGATGTGGTACAGGCCACCTGGGCACAAGGATGAAAGGGGACCAGATCTGAATGAGTCATTGAAACAATGAGGCCACCTTAGCTTTGCTCACTCCCAAGTAGTAAAGCTGTCACTTAGACATTGAGCTTCTTCCATAACTGAGGATAGGGTACCAAATGTACAAGTTGGAGAGAGAAAAATAGGGTGTCGGGTGTTCTTCAACTCTATTTGAGATGAGAAAAGGCTATTTGAATGTCTATTTCATGGCATTGAAATGGCATTGGGTCCACTGGGCATTCCAGAAGCGATAATGTTTGTCTCTCCTTCCTGGTTTTTCTAATTAGTCATTATACATGAAAAAGGATAAAAAAAGAGAGGAAAAAATTATTTCTTATCTTAGGAACCACAATAGATTTCTTAAATGCCATTGCTTCTGTACAAAGAAATATACACATAAGGTATTATATGCAAATTGATCATCTTGGAATTATTGTATTCACCATAGCACAATATTATTAAGGCCAACTTGCAAATAGTAGGTGCCCAAATAATCTCAATATCTAGGAAATGTGGCGAATAATTCTGAGAAAAAGCTACAAGTTAGTTAACTTGTTTTTACTGATGAATGATTCTGCAAGGTGCTCTTAAATGTTTATTTAATAAGTGAAATTGTTGGGAGCTATGTGTCAATACAACTCAAATGGAAAGTATAAAAATAGAACATAGAATTTATCTTCACTGAGGTATGGTAGGTCCAGATACACTCTATCCTGCTCCATGTCTAAGCACTATTCAAATCTCCCCCTACCAGTTTCAGGCCCTTGGGAGAGAAAAACATGCTCCTGGCTTTTCCAACATTTTGCAAAAAGCAAATGAAGCAGAAAATCACAGAGTTATATCTTGAGCCTCTATATGCCTGCTGGTATCACACCTCCCTGCTCTTAATAATCCATTTCATTTATAAAGAGATTTAAGCTTTTTAAAGCCTTTTGGAAAGGCATCTGTAATATAGAATGTCAGAGTTGGAAGTTGTCTCAAAAGTCATCCCACCCACACAGTTTCCAAGCCTTGAGTGCCCTTGACATTACCTTGGTATGTGAGTCACAGTAACCATGTAGAGTGGGAAGGACACATGCTGGTTCCCCATTTTACAGGTGAATAAAACAAGGCCTCATGAAAAGTCAGTGGCAGCGCCTGGGTGAGAGACCAAGTTTCCGGTACTCCAAGGCTACTGTATAGGTCCTTCTCTCAAATCTCCATGTAGGTAGAGGAGCCTGCATCCTTTCTCCACCCTTAGGAAAATGGCACCCAGTCCTCTAACAGCGAGAGAAGGACCCCAGAACAGTACAAAGACTCAGACGGGCATTCCCGCCCTTTCCGCCCTGTGGCCTTATCCCAAATTCCCATCACATTCCACTGCAAAACAGGAGGCTTTGGAGCCTGGCAGTTGCCCTGGCCTTGAACTCCAGCTCCACTCCTTACTACTAGCCTTGTGACCTTGAGTAAGTTACTTTGCCTCCTGTGGCTCCATTCTTTCATCTACGAAATGTGGTCAATAATATCTACTTCACTGATGATCGTGAGAACCAAGTGAAATGAGAAATGTAAGCGCTTACCTCTAAGCTGGGCACATAGGAAGCATTCAATAAATGCAAGCCCCCTCTCCAGAAAAAACCTCCAGAAGGCCAGAGTCATCACCTCCAGCCTCATAGTCATTGAAAACCCTTACATTAAAGTGTGAGCAGGAAACCACACAGCTTAAATCTTCTTTTAAATGACTGGTAAATAAGTGTTTTCTAACTCCATTGTTAATATTATTATTGCAATAAAACTTGTCGCATTAATGTGTCACATTGTGCAAGATGGGCACTGCTGCCCTTCAAAAGAAACAAGGGATGTTGGCAGCGGACGAAAAAGAGGACTATTGGGATGATGTCAGTAGCTTTTTCTCCCTTTTGCCAATAAATAAAAGCTACTTTGTGTGGTTCCTCAATTATAATCTTATATTTCTTGCCATTCTCATTGAGTTCTCAGAGGGGAGCCATCCTATTGTTGACATTTAATAATGCCAAATAATAATCGAGGGCTCATTAGGCCAGAGGGGGCCAGGGAAGTGTTCAGTGTTTGCTGCCTCTGGGTAGGGTCCCATTTAAACTATTTGAGAGAGAGGAGACTCTGAGCCTTTTTTAAAACTGCCATGAGAAAGAAGAGCCACCGCCACTGCTCGAATTGTGAATAAAAGATGGTGAAGACAGTGATAATTCTGCTTTGTGCACAGGCTAGGAAGGCTGAGGATAGGGGGAACTCTGAACTTGAGGTTATCCTTGAAGGAAGGAAAAGATTCAGAGAAGCGAGAGGAGGTAGAGATGCATTCCGCATTGGCACTGCATGAGGAAATGCACATCCTGCTCAGGACACGGCAGGTGGATTAAGCAAGTTGCTCTTGGGTGCTCTTTTCCAGGTTTAAATAGTTCTTCTAGTATAGAGGACAAAGGCTGAAATAAGATTTTTCTCATTTGCAAAGGTGAAGACATATTCCCCAAAGAAGTTATATATCTTCCCTCTATTCAAAGCTTTACTAAGTGGTATCCACATGTCCTAAGCTACACACTATCTGTAATCCCTCCCTCTGTACCCTTCCTCGTTCCAGGCACACTTGGGCATTGCCAACCCCTAACCTATCTATTATCTGCATGTCCTGCATCCCTGATGACAGCAAATCACATCGGGCCAGAATACTTGGGGAATTGGGGGCATGTGTTGGTATTTAGGAAGGAGAATTTCTGATAAACAGGATTTTTTGCTCAACTCAGAATTAATGAGTTCACTGATACTGAAAATCTTTCAAGAAATGATTAAGTCCACTCTTCCATCTCAATGGGCAGGCTAGTGAAGGGGACTAAACCCTTTCTTGATGATGCCCTGGGAAGCCACAGGTCCCTAGGTGTGTCATTCATTTGAGCATCAGGTTTTATCACCTCGCACTGGAGATGGAGAAAGAGAAAGAGAAATTACAGGCAACTGGATAGATTGAGAGCTGAGTCCATGACAATCACAAGAAATCAAGAGGGACTAATTGTTTTTCCTTTTTTTTAAAACTAAATTTGTGATACCAATTTATTTTCATGTGACATGTCTCTCTCTTTCGAAAGGTGGTAAAAGAAAAAAAAAATAGTTAATTATGATTTTTAGAGTGTGGTTAATCAAGGCTTTGTTCTATTTTACAATCTCCTTAAAAGTTAAGACCTTAATTTTATTTTTTATGTATCCACCCTCAATATATGGCATGTACAGTAGCTGGGAGCAGATGTTACTTATTATAGTAACATAACTATATTATTATAGTAAGTAACATCTGCTCCCAGCTACTGTACATGCCATATATTGAGGGTGGATACATAAAAAATAAAATTTATCTAATATATATGAAGATGAGTTATTTTTTTAGATAAGTGAAACACCAGCTTTTATGGCCATTTTTAAAATTACAAAAATTTTAATTAAAGTCGTTTTAAATGTGTCCCTAACTCCCTGTCTTGTAGAACAAACTTCATTTAAGCCATAAAATAGTGATACCTTTAAGAGACTTCTTGGTAGGTAAGGAAAGCCTCTCTACCTTCTTTGGCCATTTAAAATATGCTAATATACTACAAAATGATAAAAAGATAGTCAAAATTATTTAAATTAAATATAATTAAATAGTTCTTAATAAAGGAACTGAAAAGATTGCATATGAATATGTTGACCATGTATATGATGTCCATCATATTTGAAAGTGAATGGAGAAGCTATCAATGAATATACCAAAGGTATAAACCAGTGCTATTCTGGCTAACAGGCTTATGCTATACATACAGACAGTGTGTGTATATTTGTGCCATAAAGTTTCTTCTTTTAATTCCAGTCTGGCTCTTGAAAATATTCTAGATACCTTATTTTTTTCATCTATCCATCTATTGTAAGCTAAAAGAATATTAGCCAAGCCCTTCGTACATGTGCACTCTTGTGCTATGCACTGTAAAAATGGAAACACACACACACACACACACACACACGCACACACACATGCATAGAGATCATAGTAGTTCAGAGATATAAATAAGTAAGATATTTCTGTAGCTGGTTTTCAACTTATAAACAGATTCTTGGTTGCTGAAATGGTCTTAGATTTCTAAACTTTTCGATTTATTTGAAGGCTTTGATTCATCCTCCCAAACAAGTAAGTTAACTAAAACTTGGAATTGACTATGGTCTACAGCAAGAGATCACAGGAGAGAGTATTCGCTGAAGGAAATGTAATAACAGTGTTAGAGTTTAGAGACAAAATATTTGGAGGCAGGGAGCGGTCACCAGAATCCTACCTTTCATTGTTAGGGGTTCTCACTGTCTTGTCAGGCACGGAGCATCCAAATCATTGAGGCAGAGATCAGGAAACTGAGTGTTTAAGTCTCACTGAAGAGTGTGAAAATTATAGAAAGAGAGAATTGTACTGAAAATAGGCCAGGATGCTTATTCCCAGACATAAATGACTATGTAGTTACCTCAATCTGTTAAGAAATAATTACCATCTAGGCAAAAACACTATCATGAAGAGACAGAACACACAGTGAACCCGGCTGATTTTTGCAGAGAGGGCAGGATGAGAAGGAAGCTTAGAAGAGGGCTCAATAGAGAGGCAGCATTCACTCCGCTAAGAGCTCTGTGGCATGGACCTGGGGGTCTGATTATCATGTCTCTTGAGAGAGAATCTTGCCAGGCCCTCCTTCAGAAGCTTGTCCTCTGCAATGCTGCCTTGGGCAGCTCTGAATTCAGTCACAGCCTGATGCCACGAGAGCCACAAGATTGAGAGACAATTGAGGAGCCGTCTGATGATACTTTGAAAGTGTAACCTAGGCTCGTTTGCCTGACTGTGGTCACTCTGAATTGGTTCTTGGAAATTTTTCCTGGAAAAAGATGCTAGACTACACGGTTTTCAATAACTCTCTGACTGCAACCAAGGAAGTTCCTTTGCCTGTCCCAACATGCTGAGGAAATGATGAAATGAGAGAGGAGGAGTCTGGTGGCCTAATTCTCATCTTCCGTGACTCCTTTCTCAACCCCACCTCTGGGGCCGGTATGGTTGCTTCTGCCACCATTGCTCATAACTCCTGTGAGTTTATATTCCCCTCTATACACACATGGACTATAAACCATGGCATGGAGAAATTCTGTTTCCCTCTATTCAGTTGAGATATGTCTGTAGATTTGAAAAGGAATCTTTTCTATGACGTGAAGAAAACAAACCTAAAATCAAACACTCACAGAAGCAGAGAAACGAGTAAATTCTAAATTCTATGCTGCCCATCACGATAAGCCGGGGAATGTGAACACATATTCTCAGACCCCTACACCTCACCTACAAATTAATCTTTTAAGCTATGAATCTGTATATGTATTGAAATTCTCAGATGATGCTTATGCGTCAGCCGGCACTATCCTTGGACCGATCTTGGGAACCATTCCTCTACTTTCTTGATCTTATCCAACTTAGTCTAGCCTAATTATCATTGATGTAATTTTGTTTCATGGCAGCTGGCAGCATCCATATTCTCATTGCAAAGGGGTGCATGAAACTGTAGATAAGTTATTACAAGCCAAGTCTCATTCTGGGTAAATAATAAAACCTATATTATTTCAAAACACATGTACTAATATTCTGCCCATTACTGATGTAAGAAAATGATAGAATCTTAACACTGGGAGAATTTTATAGACCAAAATTTTACCTAGTGAAGAAATGTCATATACCATACCTGATTCTTGGGTATCTGGCCTCAGCATGATTATTTCAACCATTCCTAAACTTGCAATTTCAAATTCCATCCTCTCATAAATAGCTCAAATTAATAAAATATTCTTTGTTATAGTGAGTCTACATATCTCTTATAATTTCCTCATATTGGTCTTGTTTCTGCCCTTTATGGAAAGATTAATTGCTATCTGGCCAATATCATTTAGTAATCATTTTATTATCTCTATATCCCTTAGCACAATTAAGGACTTACAACTATGCAAAATAAAAGGGAAATAATTCTACTAGAGTCTGAGCAGACGTTACAGTTTTCACCTCAGCCCACAAACTAAATCTTCAGGGCCATTTTCATCCTCAATTTGGTAGCCATTGTGAGCCCTAGAGATAACCTCAGACCCTCTCAGGACTGGACAGAGCAGTAGCAGTGGTCTCATCCACGCTATACATCCTCCAAACAAGAATATCTTGAATAAACCCAAGATCTAACTAGTACATCTCACTAAGTAAAGTCTCACTCAGTAAGATTGCTTTTGGAGTATTACTGCTATAAAACATTATAATACATAGACTGTGCATACTCTAAATTCTTTCTAAGTATTTGGAGATGACATTTATATTGCCCCTATTCTCAACCAGAAATCCCTAGAGAGAGAAGATTTCTATAAATATCTCTTGGTCAGTCTTCACTTTGGGAACTCAGCTGTAAATATCAATGGGGACTACTATCAGCCTGTATTCAATTATTAATCACTCTCCTATTTTATACTCTCAGAACCAAGTCAGACACATTCTCTTGTAAAACAAAGAAATTTCAATTTATAGGTGTTTTTAGAGAATGGTTAACATTTCGATATGGCTGGACCATAGGGTAGGAAGAGAAACACGAGAAGAAATGAAAGTGGAGAATCTGACGAGGGCTTCGTCATGGAGGGTCTTGGGCTGCCATATATAGACTTCATCTTAAAAAAAAAATGATAAGGAAACCATAGGAGAATTTTAAGTGGGAGAGGAGTTAATATTATTGAATTTTGGTTTTTAAAAGAGAACTCTTATTTATAGCATTCTGAATTGCTAAATTGTATGCATAGTATAATACCATTGTTATAAACAAACCTATATGTGTGTGTTCATATACAGTTTATACGTATAGAAAAATGAACATGTTCAAAATAAACTCATCAGTTACCACCATGGAGTGGCTTTGGGCTGATGAAAGAGGACTTTTCAACTTTATAAATATCATATGATTTAAATTTCCCCAACATGATTCTATTTACTTTTAAAATTAAAAAGAAAGCTCACTCTAGCAGCCGTGTTGATGTGCAAGACCAGAGTTAAAGAAACCAATTATGAAACTGTTGGAATTTAATTGTCCGAATGATAGACTACAAGAGTCCAAACAGAAGCAGTAGCATCAGGGAGAGAGAGGAGGAGGTAGATTTGAGCAATATTAAGGATGAAGACATTGGCTGTGAGGAATGAAGGAGGAAGAGGAGGTTAAAATGACTTCCACGTTTCTAGTCGGAGTCACTCACTCAACCAGCATAAAATATACAGGATAAAAACCAGAATTTTTAGAAACACATACCTTCAGGTTTGGAAATGTTTAAGACATCTGTGGAGTATCCAGGCAATAATTATCTAGTTGTGGAATTAGATTTACATACCTGAAAGCTGCAAGAAAAAGCTGGGTTTGTTAGTGGCAGAGCTCAGTGTAGAATCAAGTATGCTAACCCTATCTGGTAGTTTCCTAGCAGAAGTCAGAATGAATCCCAGATGGTCCAAATGAAGATGAGAGTAATAATAGGAGGATGGGAAAAGAACAATCCAAGGGAATGAGGCACCCGGAAACTAGCTACTGTGGGAGCTACTACTGCTTGTAAGGCCACCGGAACATGGGGAAGAAATAAAGTACTAGGACCACTGAGTGCTTAAAGGATGGAGGAGGGACACCAGCTCGAAATTTGAGTAGTGAAAGGATGCAGTGATTGACAAAGTTGGTTCAAAGCAGAGATGAAGCATGGAAGAAATACCCTGGCCTCTCTCTCCTCCATTCTCCTACCTCTATTTTCCTAACTCTCATTGACCAAACCCAACCTGAAGAAAGGGGTCAAGGGAGTTCTGGATGACATGGTTCACAGAAGCCAATCTCCTGGGACATAGAGGTGGGCAGAGAAATAAAGAAAATGAATCCGTAAGAGAACAGTCATCATCACCCTGACGCCTACTCAAGGATCTTCTCTGAGAAGTCTACAGTGGTCTGAAGGAGGGAGAACAAATTGACACATGTGAAATAATTACAAAGAAGCTAAAGGTAGCTGTATTCTGTCCTGGAATTGGAAATTATTGACCCTTAGGTTCCAGTCCCTACTCTGCTACTTGCTGGCCATGTGGCCATGGATAATTTATCATATTTCTCTAAACTTCATCTGTAAAAAGAAGATAAAAATATTACTGAATTTATGGAATTATCATGAGAATTAAATTAGATGTTTTGTGTCAATGTTTAAACCAATGCTCGTTATAAAGCAAGCACTTAGTGAATGTTAAGAGGTGATGAAGATGATGACTGTGAATCACGGTGGTCACTAATTCAGATCCTAAAGAGATCAGTATGAGTTGGAATATACAAGTTTCTATGATGGTAGTACAAGTGTGCTTGATGGAGGACAGAGTTGAAAACAGTGTAATATGAGCAGAGGACCACAAGAGAACTGATGGAGTTGGAAGGTTTACATGCTCACATGCCATCTCTGAGAGCTAGTTACAGGAAAGAGACACCTCCCACATTACCTGATATCCTCCCGTCAGTTTTATCTTGTGGCCATCAGCTCTCACTTCTCTGCTAAGAAATTAGTTTTGAATATCTTCATAGGCTTTTCCCTTGAGGAGCCAAGTATAATTTTACAAGCTCTAAGTAACATATTAAAAGGACAAATCTGTGGAATACAAGTTCTTTTGACTCAAGTCAGAGCAGAGAATGTAGCTCAGAGAGGCTGAACCAAGACCTAATTTTCGGAAAGACTTCCTTGACAAAAAGTGGCTCCCAGTACTCTCCAAATAACTTTAATTTCCAACAGCAAAATTCTAATCTACTCCTCGTAGTCTCATATCTCTTAATAGCTGTCTCATCTGATGTTCTAGTTGTTGCAAAAGTGTGCTCATGGTAACTTCCCCAACGGAGAAAGGGACATGTCCTCCTACTTGGCAAACAGTGAGGTGGGTCTGAATTAAGGGGCAGTAGAAGTGAAGGATGGAAGAGACGTGAACATCTCCAGCAAGAAGAGACAATGATTAATGATTAACTAAGTGGATGTGGGGAGCAAAGGCAGACAGAAGTGTAAATAACCACAGTGTTTCTGACTTGAAGGCATGGGTGGGCAGAGATGCAGAGGAGGAATACAGAAAGGGTAACAGATTTAGAGTTGGGGGATTTGCTCGTAGGAAGGATGTTGGCCAAATGATTGAATTGAGTTTCATGATCCAACATCATACTTTGATGATTCTATATTGTTTGATACATAAATCTCAGAAGAGCAACCTGGGCTCCAGGTTTAAATTTGGGAATTATTGGCCCACAGGTGTTAGGTGAAACTATGCATGTGGCAATATACTCCAGAGCATTTATGTTGATTGAAAGAAGTATTATGGAAGGAAGACATTTATGGAACAGGTTGAAGATAAAGGGCCTCCAAAAAAGATTGGGAAGAGTAACCAGAAAAGTAAAAGAAAAATCAATTGAAAGAAAAGTTGTAAAATCATAGGTAATGAGCTCCCCACAATAGGAATTATTCATGCAGAAGAAAAATGTCATATTTGAACAGTTGTTGCCTCAGGCATAGGGCTGAGCCCAGTGCCTGGAGGAAATATCAATCCAGAGACACAGAAGGAAACAATGAAATCAAAAGAATCTATTTCTCACCACTTACTATTTAAGTGACCTTGGATGAGTCACATGGTCCTTTGAAGCCTCAGTTTTTCACTTTAAATGTTCTTTTCCTCACCTACTTTTAATGCATAAATAAAATTTCAAGACAGTGTGGCAAAACTTTTCTTTCAATAGGTAAATGTCCAAGTCTGCCCATTTTATAAAGCCCTAATGACTTCACACACCTGAAAATAAATTTCATTTGTTGTCATTTTTTTCAATATAGATAATGGGTATATTTTGGATATTATAGAAGAGATTCTTGTGTTGGGAGAGGGTTGGAGAATACTTCCAAATCTAAAATTCTTATCATTGATGTATTCTGGAAGATATACGGGAATTGAAATTAAGCTTCTTCCCCAGTAATTTGTGTAAGCCATTTTTTCTCTCCTTTTGAATTTTGGGAACTCTGCCCATCTGTTTTCTGGCATTTATCCCATTTCTGTGATTTCTGAAAGATTATCAGCAGGTTATACACAAATCATAATAATTTTTATAGCAGGAAATATCTTTTCCTCCTAGGTAAAACAACAAGCTTTAATTTTCCTTTACCTAAATGCCACCAAAGGAAAGAAGCCATTTAATTATTTGTCTTTTAAAACATGTTTTTCATTGCATTTGCAAAGGTTTACAAGGAATACATCTAGGGCTTAATTGCTTGTAGCTAGGGAATATAATTATTCTTCTGGAGTCTCCAAATATTTATTGTGATTGCCTCAGCCTAGGTTTCAGGCTCACGCCACAAAGATTGAAACTAATTGAGCCCAAACCCCAAAGCTATTAAATGATAGCAGATTCATGTTGAAAAACAGGGGTGATGTCAAGCCTTTGACACTGGGGGGGAGAAGGATTGTTAATGTATTTTTCTGTGCTGCTAGAAAAAAAAAACTGATTGACAGAATTCTTTCTTTGCCACATAATTATCTACTTCTTTGTTGACCCATCTGGTCCCCTTAATGGTGTGCTAATACCATCATAAAACAATCAGACTAAATTGGTCTTCTGGTGATCAATGGTTAATATGGTTTCATACAAATTATTCTTAGACTGTGAAGCCTTTCCTATTAAAACTATAAACAGAACATTACATATTGACAGGGCTTTTCCCAATATTTGGGTGTGTAGATTAAAAACCATAAAGTCTTTTGGCATCTCTTTGACAGACGGCATTTTTTACAGAGTACCATTTAAGCTCAAAGGCTCCTGGGTAACCTCTTGATTATAGCTAACATTCATTACAGATATAAAATTGGCCACCCTTAGCTATTTTTCCCCACCTGATCTCTACTTAAAACCACACAGAAGCTCTTACTATTAGAATAAAAATCTTACTCAGAAGAAATAAATTAAAGAATTCTAAAAGAAGTCAATAGCCATGGTTGCTAAAGAAAGACAATAAAGATAGAGCAAACCCCAGCAATTTCAGAGTTCCAGAACTCAACAGTAAAAGGGCCCTGTGTTACAAAAGAGATAACACTTCCCCATAAGAACGCCAGCTGTCCTACAGCCTGGATGGCTCTCGATTTCCACTCTCAATATCTTGATTCAGAATGCCATCTTCTACCTTACCCTGCACACAGTTCATACCGATTCCTCTTCCTAAAGCAGAGAGCTGGTCGTGTCACTCCCCTCTCTCAGCTTCTTTGATGATCTCTATTACTTATAAAGTTACAATTTCCAAGAAAGGTATTAAGGTTCTTCCATCTTCTTGTTCCTACCTGCATCTGACTTATCTATTAGTGCATCCTTCATACACTCTAGCCACCCTAAAACGCTCCTCGGTCCAGGAATATAACAGCCTCTTTCATGTCTCTTCATCATGAAATTTTCTTCTGTCTCCAATTCTCTTTCCTACAGCTTCTCTTGTTCAATCCTATTCAATAACTACTTTTGAAAATAGTTTGACATTACCAAGTAAAATTTATATATACATGCCACGTGACCCAACAATTCCATTCTCAGATATGTACTCAAAAATGCATATACCTGTGCACCTAAAAGCATATAAAAATGTTCATATCAGCATTATTTATAAGAGCCAAATGCTGGTGAAAACAATCAAATTTTTATCAAAAGTAGAGTGGATAAATTGTAGTATATATATCAAGAGGAATACCACTGAGCAATGAAAATTAATAAAAAGCTTCGATATGCAAAAAACACTGATCACACTTAAAAACAAAATGTTGAACAAAAGAATCCAACATAAAAGAATATACACTGTGTAATTTCATTTATATAAAGTTCAAGGAGAGGAAAAACTAGTCTGTGGAGTTAAATGTCAGGAAGCGGTTACTTTTCAGGAGGAAGAAGGAACATGGAAGAGGCAAGATTTTACTTCTACTTCAAAATACTCATCCACCTGTACACTTAAGGTATGTGCACCTTTCTATATATATGCTATACATCATAAAAAGTTTTAAGTTCCAATTTATTTTTCAAAGTCAAGATCAATTACGATCTTTTCCATAAAATCTCAGCCTGATTTTTGCTTTCAAGGCATTTAATTAGCATGCCTTGAATTTTAAGCATGATGATAACATATGACATGGGTTAGGTAATTAAAAAGAGCTATTTTAAATGAAGCAAAAAAAAAACAATGAAGAAAACTAGAAAGATGTGATAAATCCCTCATGTCAGCTTTGTTTAATACTGGGTTTTGGTGGACTCCTCAACCTATCAATGGTACCTAATTATCCTGACCAGTTTCCTCTGCCCAGGTCAAATTCCTCTCCCTCCCAGTTGCTTCTTATTCAACTGTGCAATGGTGTTTTTGTTTTTTGGGTTTTTGGGTTTTTTTGGTTTATTTATTTGGTGCAACATGGTGTATGTTTCTGAATATTAGAAAGGAATGAGCAACGCTACGTAGCAAATGAAGCATGCCCTCATTGGCCCAGGTTGTACCTTCGAAATATTTATAGGGATGTGCTTCATGAAAATCAGCTAAACTGTCTCCCAGAGCTTGACAGTGACATTCAGTCCTTGAGTTGAGTTTTCCAGGGGCACAAAGTGAAGCTGTCATCTATACTTAGCAAACCCAGACCTGCAGAAACTCTTCCTATACCTCATCTCCTCAGAATCTGCAATACTTCTGCAGGAAAATCTGTTTCACTACCTCTAGTAATCACACATGGCCAAGATACCAGCCTCCTAGGGGCTTTTGCGAATTGCCTTAAAGCCATGTAGTCCTGCACCTCTTTCCCAGAGCAAATAGTCCTCCTAAGACTGAGTTTTTCATAAAGTCACAGAGCAGTGCTAGACAGCTATGTCACTTAGCTCTCTGGCACTCAGACCTGCCTTCCCGGTCACCTGCACGCCCTACCCCCTCCCCCACCCCTGCCCAACACACATACTGGGAGCTTAGTAAGGACAAACAGCATTATTCCCCATAGCATTTTCTGTTGTTTCCTGCCCAACTGGATGAAATATGAAATAGTGTGAAGATCATTTTCATTCCCCTGGCTCAGTTTTTAAAATGTGTGGAATGGGTCATTATCCATCTGAGCCAGAAGGATGCTTTCAGCTTTTAAATGTCCCAATTGCAATGTTTTCTTTACTCAGTTCCAACTTTAAATGAAGGAAAGAAAGAAAAAGACTTTCAAAGTTGCTCTTAGCCATGTTCCCCAAAGCCTAGAATCATGGGTTCAGTAGCTGAGATGTGACCTTCAGAGAATTTAATCAATACATAAGAAATGTTCATTCGGGCTTTTGACAATAATGTCTTGTCTGTGCCCCTTGCTCCCTACTTCTGTGCCACAAATTCCTCACTGACTTTTATTGCTTACTCCTTTATACAGATTTAAAGCTATCCTGATGTTTCTTCTCTTGATTATTTTCCCTCAGAAGCACTATAATTTCAATTCCCACTGTTCAAACTAGGCTGGTTGTTTTGTTGTGTGTTTTCTTGTTTCTTTGTTTGTCTGCTTTTGTTTCAATCTCCTCTTTTGATAGAGCCTCCTTGATTGAAATGTTACATTTCTAAGCTACTAAATCTTATATATTTAATCACTGGGAACTTGGCTACACCAGTCCTCCCTTGTTTTCATTTTTGTTGCTATTTTTGTTTTGTTTCATTTTCGATTTTTTTAAGCAGACATGGGTCTGGTCTTCCCTTCGGCAGTAAAAGCACTGGGCTTTTGTGGTTAGTCTAGCAGCTATAACAAACCAAGCCCCATTTTCAATGATTTAACACACCAAAGCTTAGTTGATGGATATGTCAGTGTGTATTACAAATGGTGTGGCAGATCAGCAAGCAGTTTTCCTACAAGTAGTGATTCAGAAACCTGGGCTCTCTCTGTCTTGAGAACACACTATCTTTGGGGCACTGGAGACATCTATATCGAGACAGCGGAAGGGGAAAGAGAGAAGAGAGAAGACACAATGACTTCATTAAACCAAAAACAGGCCCAGAAATTATAAGCATCCTCCTGTCCACATCCCCTTGGCATGGGAACTGGGAAATGTTATTCAAGGAGGAGTCACCGCCTCCTCATAAGAACTCGGTGAGCATGACATTTGGTGGCTAGTTAGCGAGCTCTACCATGGTGCCTGCAAGTTTCTCCTCGACTGTATAAATGACTCCCAGTATTCCCCTCTCACAACTTCATTCACCATTTAACACACTCTGGAAATTGCTAGATATCAGGCACAGTACCAGGCCCTGGGGATGTAACGACATGGTCCTTGTCCCCAAGGATCTCAGGTTCAGTCTTAAATGAAATATGGAAATTTGCTCAGTAAAGGAATACATCTGAATACCTGTGTCTGGCGCTTAATTTGGTTAGGAGGACAAATATTAAACAATTATTAATTATTAAATATATAATTACAAGTGATTAAAGAGTTGAAAAGGGAAAATATGAAAGGGCATAGGAAAAGAAATCAGGGTATATGAAAGGGTATATGAAAGGAACTCAGGAACATTTGTCTTAGTTTAGAGGGGAGATTGCGAAAGCAGAGGGCAGTGGGCAGAAAAGGTTGTTATGAGAAAATGATTCTCCTCAAATTTTAGTTAACTGGTTTTCAACATTTTGTTCACTTTTCCTGAAAAAATAATTTGAATCACTGGGCCCTCAATCCCATTTTTAAGTCGACATCTGACATTTTCCATTATGTTAATATGAACAAGCCTTAACTGTCAGAAATTTTTTCCTTTTTTTCCTTACAAATTCACCTTTTTTATTCAACTTTTACTATAGAATTTCAGATGTTTTGTGCTTGAAAGCTTTTAAAATTTTTCTCACCCTATAATATATCTCTTAAGAAATGTGTTTATCTAAAGTCGAATTTAGTTTTTAAAACATTTCCTTCAAGTATAAGACTAAGTGTTAATAGTTGCTTTCTGACTTGTGATACTATCAGTATGTAATTGATAGGGGTGAAGAATAGAAAAACAGTTGCCAAGTGTCAGATTGTGGGAAATATTTTACTCTAAAAGGGAAGCAGAAGGAATCTGAGGGGACGAAGCCATATTTCTGTAGCTTGATAGTGGGGTGGTTACACAACTGTGTATTTAGCAAAATTCATAGAGTCCAATACCAAAAAGAGTATATTTAAAAATAAGTATATACAAATTTCGAGAGACATATCATTGATGTTTACCACTTCTTTCTGTAGCTCTTCTCCTTTTATGCTTTCTGAATCTCCAAGGCTTGCATTTTAGCCAAGTGTTATTTTTCTCTGATGGTATTTTCCCCCCTCAGTATTATCTGTATTTTACTCAAATCACTGCTATCACCTAATTTAGATTCAGCAAATTTGGAAAAGTATTATCTTTGATGCTGCCCCGCTGAGAAGTTTACTTTCCTTCTATTTGGTAGACTAGCATTTGAAAAGCAACTAAATAGTATAAGTGACAGAGGAAAATAATATTATGCCACAAAGAGGAAAAAAAATCGAAGTATGCATAGACATTATCTTTGGGCGCCTTTTAGCAAATTACTCTTTTAAACATTTTTAAATCCTAAGCGTTAGAGTTAGAACCCCAGATATTTTCTTCCAAGACCCTGACCTAAGCCTATTTGATCTCAATTGCCCAACTTTTGTTTCCATTTCCTTTTATATACTTTAGGCTTCAGAATTTTCATAAATAAAAAAGAACTTTCTATGAATTGCTGTGCAGAGGTATGCTTGTACTGGAAAAACATAGCATGTATAGGGTGTGGTATGATCTGCAGTTTCAGGTATCCCCTGGGGGTCTTGGAACAGATCCTCTGCAGGTGAGGGGGCTCACTAACTAGATTGTATAACTGCCTGGTCAGTCAACTATTTCACCAGAGGGGCCATGCCAGCAGCCTCATCAGTCAGCTGTCGCTCCATAATCCAACTACTATCCAACTGATTTGTAAAACATTCGGTGCATAATTTTATTAACCCAAAGCTTTGGACTGACTGTATAATGTCCATGTGGTGGCCTGGGTTCAGATCTAGCACACTTCACTGCAGAGCTATACAGAATAGTGAACACTGATTGGCCAGTATTTACCGGAGTCCAAGTCCACAGCTCTGAAGACCCTTATGGCAAGAGGAATTAGCTACGAACTATATGAAGTGCTTTTATGTGGTCAGTAGAGCTTTTCTGCCTACCAAAGAAGTCTGATTTACTGTTCGACACTTGCAAACCAAGCATTAGAGCTTAATTCCCTTACCTTAATTACATCTCATTTTTGAATCCATGGCTTCTGTTTGATATTTAAATAGTTCTTTGAAGGAGGGTTCCAGCCAGAAGAGGCAATCCCCAAGAGGGTGTAGTGCCCAGGTCTCAGATGGTGGGGGAGAATGCTCAATAAAGAAATAAATGGGGATAATAGGGTAAAAAGCATGTGGACATTGGAAGCTGAGAAGGGGCAGGAGAAGACAGGGGTAGTGGAGAATAAGAGGGAGGAGTGGACATAATTAAAAGCCTAAATAGGAAGAACACGACTTGAAGATAATTTTGGCAACTTCTATAGTTTATTGTTGACCCACCTTAAGGCATCGTAAAGACTTGATTCATTAAGGGGAGATTAGATACTCTTTAGTTTTTATTTTTTTGCATCAAATGCACTCCTTGTTTCAACTTAGAAACTCAGGTATGAAAAATAATGCAATTCTCAACTAAGGACATTAATGGGTTAAGCAAGGCTGTGACTGTTGAGAGCCCACTCTAATGGACTGCTCTATATTAAACTTTCACTGAAAGCTTTCTCCCAGAAACAGTGTGCTTTACAACAGCCAAGTATTTCTTCTCTTCTCCCTCCACTCTTCTCAACAAGTTCCTATGTATCACTTTATTTTCCCCACAAATGACTCCAAGAGAAAAGTCTGAGAATGTCTTTCCCCTTAGAATACCGAAAAATCAAACAAACAGCATCTCTTTTCTGCTTTTTTACTCTTGTACCAAGAACAGCTACATATCCTCTCCTCCAACTTATCTTTTAGAGTTCATCAATCTTGGCTGCATTTCTAATAAGAACTTTTTAGAAGAGAGTACAGTGTAATATTGCTTTGCCAACTACTGCCTTCCAAATATATTGCATTGAACTATAAACCCTCAAATCTTTATTCTGTAAGTTGATATGCTTGGCTGAACATAATATAGACCCAGCAGAAATATTAAGTCATGCTGAGGTTAAATTTGGTGTCAATAAAGCTAGTTTAGACAAAACTAGAAACTTAAATATATTAGTTTCACACAGTGGGTAGCGGGGCATGGTAAGCTGTGATATGTGTAGGATAGGGGTGGGGACAGGGAGCCAGGAATGGGCAGCACCAGACATAGGGAGAGCACTGGCTGGCTTTAGAATTGCCTGTCCTCCAGGAACAGAAGACAATTTACATCATAGTCCAAAGGGACGGTGTTCATTCCAAGCTTCCCCGATGTAAATGGCATCCCATCTGCTGGACACCAGGAGTCACCAAGCAAAGCCAATGCAAAAAGTCAGGTGGGTGGCAGCCTCAGCATTTTAGGTGGTCCATTTAATTTGAAACAAGACCCTGTCAGTGGCTGGAACTAACGGAGACAGCATCCAGCTGCCAAATTACATGGAATGTCAAGTGCTAGGTTTGTTGACCAGATCCTAGTCAATTGGGCTGGAGTTCAAGGCAAAACTCCAAATCTAGCAGAGAACTGAAGCACTAAGCATAAATAAAGACAGAAACCCATTCTAGAGATCGTCCCACACAGTTTCACACAGCAGGTTAATACAGTATGGACAGACAACTTCCTACTCCAGGGATGCCAGACTTATGAGTGCAAGACTAATTCCAGGCATAGATGAGGTCTCTTAGGATCTCACACATGACTTGATCAAGACTGGCAAAAGAACTTGGTAGAACAGAGCCTAGTGACAGAAGGCATGGACCATGCAGATAAATGGAGCTGTTAAAGCAGGAGTGGACTCTTAATGAGGAAGGGTTGGATCTCGTCTCAGCTATAAAACTTAACTCTTGTCCTTGGACATAGAATCACTTGGGAGTCTGAATGAACCAGTTTTCTGCTCAACCCAGTTAATTATGAAACTACCAGTTACTCATCTTTTGTCCCCAGTGGACTCAAACTAGACAAAAGGCTCATATCAGTTACTTAAATATTCTGTGTTTCCACAGATGTTCAAAGAAAGTGGCAGAGCCTGGATCATGAGCCCTTTCTGAAAGGTGATAAGCAGATGGCAATAATTTGACATTCAGTGTGAAGATATTTGAGGGGACTACTGCTCTACACATGCACCCCCAAATACATCTGCTCAACTAAGCTGCCAGGATCTGCACTCCCACCATTAAAGTTTAGTCCCTTTGGAGTTATCTTCCTGGGATCTTATCCCAAAGGCAATTCCTGAGATACAGATTAACTTGGATGCTATTGAATTATCATAGCTTTTCCTTAGGGACCTGGCAACAGGAGAGAATAGGAACTTGAGGTTTTAAGGACGTAGTGGTGAAAGGGAATATAAGACGTAGAGAGGTAATAAGAACGGTGCTAGGCATTCTCTGAAAAACTGAAACTGTTCCATACGTGAGGATTATGAAAAAAGGGTGAAAAGATAAAGAGAGATAAAGGGGTGCCCAAAACAAGGCTAGCCTGCTCCATGGTGTTCCTGGTGCCGTGAAAAGCAGGCATCACACCTGAATGTTTTGTGTGGAATTTTAAAGGATATTATGAGTGATCCAATAGGTGTAGACTCTTACTGCTCTGGGCTTAATGATATTTCTCCTCAAACAACATTCTCAAATTAAAATAACACATCGTATTCAAAAAGGTTTAATTTTTACTTGTTCCTCACCCCATACATCATTTTCAAAGCATCCTTTGTTTCTACACTCCTCCCCACATTGGCCTAGTGCCAGTCTTCATTTTCTATCTCCTGAACTATGGCCACAGCCTCCTCACTGGCTTCTCTTCTTCCCTCTAATTCTACTGAATTGAGCTGAGAAACAAAAATCACATTTTGCCATTCCTCTGCTCTAAAGTCCCTTGATGGCTCCCAATTGCCCACAGAATAAATTCCGAGTGTCTTAACATGTTGCATGAGGTCTTTCTCTTCCAGTGGCTGCTTAACCCTCTGCCTTCCACTCTCATCACCAGGTGGTTCTCACTTCACCCTGTAGCAACACCAAACTGCTTGTAGTTTCCTGCACCCATCATGCCAAGTCTCGTAATCTTGAATCTACTGGAACAACTAAATTCATGGAAATTAAGTACCACGAGATCATCAAGAATGCACAAGAAACATGTAGAAGCAGGAGCCAACCTCTGGGCTATAGTTCATGTTTTCACTTCTCTTCTTTCTGAGAAAAGAATAGTTTCACTGGGAAGAATTAAAAATACAGAGACCAGGGTTTCCTCGGTAACATCAAGCATTTATGAAGCATCCACAGAAAACCAAATTAAACATGCAATATGAGCATCTTCATACAACTATGAGTACATAACTGTATTCCACATTTCACATCCCTGAGTATTTTTAAACAGTATAAACAAACTAAAAGGCAAATAATAAATTATAAAAATTATTACTGGATTAATAGGGTAAATCTTTGCTGATACTTAAAAAGACTTACTTAGTACAAGTTGCTACAGTGAGTTGTTTCCAGAGAAGGACCCCAGAGCAATAACGTGGGGGTCCTGAGGCTGCGCTTCATGTTTCCAGAGAGTGTGATGCGTGTGTGTGTGTGTGTGAGGGAGAGACAGGGATGAATCCATGGGTCAGGGCTGGGCTCGTATTTACTAGTTCATGAGACTAATGTATAAAATCAGAAGGGAACTTTTTTCCAGTGATAATAAATACAACCCCAGAAGAAACTGTTCAATTTTAAATGCCACCCAACACATTCTTGCCCGGGATGCAAAGTACAATCAAGATGGTGGTTTATTAATTTGTAAGGAGAATCAAAACGGCTGAGAATTCAAACCATTAAGCCCTCTGCCTAACACATGTTCTCCCTGTAGGCATATAGGGAACAAATGAAGGAGTTCCTAGGGGAGAATGAAATCAAATCAATACTAGTTAGCAGCATGATTTAAATGTTTAATAACTTTGACCTAAAATAACTAGTTGATTGGATTGAGTCTGCCTTCAAAACCACAATGTTGACTGAACTGCCTAATATTTGATACTTGAACTCACATTTTAATTCACTTCCATAGGTTATTTTATAAATGCCATGATCCTTCTTCAGATATGGCAATAAATTTATTTATTCAGTCAATTTTTGACAGCCAGGTAGCCATTTTCTTTTTAACCTAAATTTTCATCTTTATATTCCACTCCATTATGTGTTCATTCCTAAACTGACTACTCAGAGTATAATTTTATTTTTGCCATTTCCAGATCCTTAGAAAATGGAAAACAAAACAATATTTCAAGAACTCTTAAAAACCAATAAAGAACATTTAAAACATCCCGATAGAAAAAAATGATAAAAAGAAATGTGAGGTGACAACTTAAAGATGAAAATATACCAAAGAAATTTATATATAAATAGTCATTTCCTTTAGGAGAAAGAGAAATGCAAATTTTAACTATGTCAAATTCCCTTATTTGCCTTACAAAATACACTGGCAAAGGTAAAGTAGAATAGGCTCTCTGATGTATTTGCTCCATAATGCAGAGCTATAATTTCGAACCTGGTCGTGCAACTAAATGAATGCCCTGGAGAGCGTGTTACAATCCCAGTCGTTCAGGCCCTACTCCATACCAAGAGCATTCAGAATCTCTGGGAATGGATCTGGGATGCAATAGTTTTAAAAAAAAAAAAAACTCCCAAGGTAATTCTGAGGCCTCTAGTGTATGGACCATTTTGGGGTAACCATCCCTTAATGTCCATTATAAAATATCTAATTTGCATCCTACTTACAGTTAATAGAGTTTTTTCAATTCAAAGTGCTGATAAAGTGATAATAAAGAGTTATATTAATAATAATAACCATACTCATATAGCCTCTGGACTGTACCAGGTGACAAGGCTGCAGTGAAATGAACCAATCCCTATTTTTTTTCATTTCAGTCCTGTTGGACTCTGTGATAGTTGCATAAACACAGCCCTTGCAGGTAGGAATAAGCCCGTGTTGTTACACCAATGTCTTGAGTGATGTTGATCTGCACTCAGATTGTGCCAGCCTTCTTAGCATCTTAATGAAGCCTCTTCAGTTCTTAGGGAGCATTCTTCATAAATGTGAAGAAGCAGGAATTATAGGGAATCTCTCATTTATCGGTTCTATTTTGCCTCACTGGTAAGTGGTACAGCATACATTCCCAAAAGATGCGAGGGCCAAAGCTCATGCAGGGGGCCTTTCCTGCCCACTCCAGCCTACCTGATCTGCCCCTTCCTTTGTATCACATATTCTCTGTACCACTCACCTTTGTCCTCTTACTAGTATTGTTATTCATTCAACCTTCATAGAAGGCAATTTTGCAATGATGCGTATCAAGAAGTTTAAAATGATTCAGATACTTGAGTAAGTAGTTCTATTTTTAAGGATTTATCATGAAGAAACAATCAGTATTTTTATGAGGAAAGGACAATTATTGCTACATTATTTATATAACCTCTGATTATGTAAAAGGGTATATAATGTTTATGTAAAAGGATATTTATCGCAACATTATTTATAATACTGCTGAATTTAGAAACACTCTAAATATTCAACCATTGGTTAATAGTTAAAATCACAACAGTTAGATGCTAAAAAACTGTGAAGACATTAAAATGCATGTTTTTGATTTATAAGATAGAGGAAATATTCACAATAAAGTTTTAGGTATAAAAACTTTGCAATTCAATATAATTTTAATTTTGTTTAAAAAAGCTGCATGTATGTGTTTTACAAATGACCAAACACTGAACAGTCTGGGTGGTAGAATTAAGGTAATTTTCATTTTATCTCTTTTTTCTCAGATTTCCCACAGCTAGCATGTTACTTTTCCCACTTAAAAATATTTTAATTTTCATCTCAAAGTAATAAACATAATAAATAAAAAATAACTGTCTCCTGTATTAACCCACACTTACTCCAACCTTGCTCCCCAGAGGCAATCACTAGTATTCTTTAAGTTGTTTTCTTCTCACAGTCACCTTTATATTGCTGAATAATACTCATATCACAGCATTCATTGTTTACTAATTTTAAATATTATCTTTGCTTTACTGGAGGTCAATTTAGATCTCATATGCAATACACCTCCTCTTATTCCATCCTCATAATATAGTTATTTCATTTTCAATTAACTTATGAGTATTTCTATTATTATAATTTTTATTCACTGCAGAGTCAAAAAGATATTAATATATTACATTCCCTTTGTTATTCATGTTTTCTTTCATAACTGCAAGTTCCTTGTTGTCTTTTTACCTTCTTCTTCCAGTGTCTTTCATATAATAATATTTTTAGTTTCCTGACAAATATTTTATCAAGGCGACCTATCAGGCCCCATTTGTCAGAGAGATGTCTCTCCCAGAGCTGTTGTCCTTCTGCTCTAATCTGGGTGGTTGATCTCCAGGCCTGCTCACTGACATCATCATTAGATGCTGTTTCCTAAATCCCAGGCCATCTTCTTGCTTGGATAACTTCTTCATTTTGTTTAGTTCATACTATGTTCCAAAGCAAAGGTTTATAAGAGATAAATGCTCTGAATTCTTATGGTATACAATGTCTTTATTATGCTTTTGTAATTGACAGTTTGATTGTTTTTTTTCTTTTCTTCTTTTTTTTTTTTTTTTTTTTTTTTTTTTTGCTTTATGTTTTTGAGTTACTAAGTGCATACAGATTTAGGATTTTTATGTTTTCCTGTTGAATTAAGCATTTCATTATGAAATGTTTCACTCTTTATACTTAGTAATGCTTCTTAAAGTTTATTTTTCCCAGTACAAATATAGCTATACTCAGTTTTCATTTAGTCAGTGTTTATATGAAAATTTTTTATCATTCTTTTAGTATTGGCTTTTGGGTTTATTTTATTCAACGTGCATCTCTTTTGAGCAGATTTGAGTTTTTTTTTAATCTAGCCTGATATTTTTCTCTTAAATGGAGTAATTTATTTACATTTTAATAAAATTACTAATATAGCTGGCTTTAAATCTACATATCTATTTTTTAAAATTTGTTTTGTTTGTTCTTTGTTCTTTTTCCTTTTTTTATTTTTTAAATGAACAAGTTTTTTTTTTATTATATTTTCCCCTCTACTTTCTACTTAAATATGCCTAATTGTTCTTTTAGTAGTTCACTAAAAGTTACAACATATCCCCTTGATTTATTAGCACCTACTAACATATAGAAACTTTTCATAAGTTATAATAATGGTACATAGGCCACATTGTCTGGGTTGTAACCAAACAGACAATGCAAGATCTTTAAAATACTTTAACTCTATTTACATTCCAGACTTGCATTGTTTCTTAGAGTTTTATGAACGTCATTGGCCTTACCAGTGCTCTTCATTCTGTCTTATGTCATAAAACTTCCAGATGAGATCATTTTATTTTTAGTATTTCTTTCAATATGAGTCTACTGGCCACAAATTCATTTTTGATTGTCTGGGAAAATGTCTTTATGTATTTTTATTTTTAAATGATATTTTAAATAGATATAGAATTCTAGGTTATTGGTCATTTTTCTTCAGCACTTTAAAAATAACTTTAAAGGTGTCATTATGTAGTCTTCATTTCTATTGGAAATACAGCTGTCAATCTTGTTATCTTTGTACTTGAAATTAAAGTGACTTTTTTCCCTCTGGCTATCTTTAGGATTTTAGGTTTCATTTTGGTTATTAGCAATTAAATAACAATATCTATGGGTATTTTTAAAATTTATCCTGCTTGAGGTTCATGGATATTCTGAAATATGTAGCTCAATTTTTCTTTTTTTTTTTTGAGGTATGAATTTTCTCAAATAATATTTCTTCAAATGTTGCTTTTTCCCATTCTCTTCCTCCTTTCCTTCTGGAAATTTAATCCTCTGTATATTTTCAATAGATCCCTATCTCTTTTACTTTTTTGTCTAAAATTTCCATCAGTTTTTTTCCTTTTTACTGACCTTTCTTCCAATTTACTAATCTCTTAATTGTACCCCATCTGCTGTTAAACCAATTTATTGGAATTCTAACATCAGTTATTAAAATTTTCCCTTCCAGTATTTCAATTGTGATCCTTTGTTAAAAAATAATTTAAGTCAGATGAAATCAAGATCTATTTAATTAGATATATTACTACAGTTATTTTAAAGAGTGGATCTGATAACTCTAACAGCTAAGTCACTGTGGGTCTGCTTCTATTGTCTATGTCTTCCCTTGTAGTTGTTTTTATATGCCTGCTAATCATTGATTGAATCCTGTTTATTTATAAAAATTTATAGAAGCTATGGATAAGTTTGTCTTCCTCCAACTAGTACTCACTTTATCTTCTGGCAGCAGTAGGGGTGCATGTTATTTCAGTCTAATCTGGTATTGAGATAGCTTGACTCTGAGCTACACCTTGTAAGTCTGTGTCTAATTCTGGAATATCTTTAATTCAAGCATATATCCACCTCAGAGACTAGATAATTTCCTGCAGCTTCTCATTTATGAAGGATTATATATTTCAATTTTTATCTTCCAAAGCACCATGAAAATGCTAAACTCTCTACACTATTTTGGACTTTCTGCTCCCTGGATATTGAGACTCGTTAGAACACATGAATTTTATCTCCCACAGATCAATGGATATATACTTAAGTGGAATCTGAAAAGCTATATGACATTTATATAAGATAACTAGACTAGAAAGAGGTAGCTATTTCAAATGATGAAGAGCGGTATAAGCTAAAGATACAGAGACCAGAGACCAGAATGCAAGCAGAGGTTTCTAAGGATGATAATTAAGCAGTCTAATTAGAATAAAGTGTGTTCTCAAGAGGAATACTGGTGACAAAATTCTAGAAAGATGAATTGGTATCAGTCTGTATAAGGTTTTTAAATCGAGAGTGACACATTTGAATTCTATTTGAGAGGCAATAAAAAAACTATGAGAGTTTTATAATAGGTGAATGAGATTGTAAAAGCAATAATTTGGAAAAATAATTTCAATAAACCTGAAAAAGAAGTTATGCATTAAACAGACAATCTTTTTAAGCAGGAAGGAAAATTATAATATTTTCAATGGGCAAAGAGAAGCCAATGGAGAGTTTGGGAAATGTTACATCAACCAGAGTTAGATAACATTTGGCTAGACTAAGGAAGTTCTAGAACACAAAAAAGTAATTAAATTTATGCCTAAATTTGAGGATAGCAATTGTTTCCTATTTGTTCTAGGGTGCCCTTAGAACAGAATCTCAGCCTAAGCTAAGGTCTTCAGAATCTAGCTCTGTTTCTCTCATATGCTCTGGCACTGTATAAGTGTATAGATATCTAAGCATGTGGCTATGAAGAGGGAGTTAATGATGATATTTATTTGTCCCTTCTATTGGGGGAAAAATAGTCAACTGTTCATAAAACTCAGCTATTTCATGTGAATCAATCAATAGTAAAAGAAGACATTACGATGTTATTCTATCATTTGAAAATTATCTTTTCTCAATTTATCAAAGTCCAGAGTGCTGTGGTTTTGTATTTCAACACTAGCACATAGGGGTATCTGTCCAGGATGGGGATGTATACTCATGTCATTTGTTAATAGTTGTGTGTTTAAGTGCTACCAGCGGGATGGAAGCAGACATAACACAAGGCCTGCTACAGAACAGGGGGACCTGAAGAGCTATTCCAATCACAGCATGGTACTGCTGACAGTTGATGATGACTTGCAATCAAACTCTCTCATTAAGAATATTTGTGAGGAGAGAGATGCATTCATATAAAAACAGAGACCAACCCTCTTCCTGCCCTCCTCTCTTCCCTCCTCTCAAGCCCCCCAAATCCATAAATATTCCAATTTAAAGTATACAGACATAGAAATTGGCTCTACTATTAGTTTCAACTTTATATTTGAAATTACAGCAAAGTTACCTGGTGATGTCGACCTCTTTCTGTAATCAATAAATGGAACCTGCAGTTTACTCTCTTTGTAGCAATCCAACAGCCACATACAGAGCCAGCTTTATCTTTCAGCCCTATCTGCTTTGATAAATTCTTCCCTTTCAGCTGGTTATGCCATTCTCTTCCTATTGACTGGAAACAGTGAAGAGGGTTACACCATCTTTCAGTGGTGAAGCATTAGTGCTCATATTTTGTCAGGATAGTAATTTGGGATACAAGAAGCCTTGTTTTGTACATTCAAGCCATTACTACTAATTGTTCAATTAATATGCTATTGCCGATGAATAAAAATAATGGGTTTGCCTTCTTTTTCAAAATATCCCCTTAAGCACAATTACATTGCAATATCTGTGCAAAGGCGGTCCACAAGCATCCTCAGGTCATTGTCACCGGAGAAGGCTCCATATGCTAATGAATTCTATTACTGAGAGACAGACATCCCTGAAAGACTTCTCTGAGGCACACTGATATATCAAATGAATGATAGGCCCTGCCTCATCACAAGAAGAACTGGAAATCTCCAAGTGCTACATCGTCATTTTCAGCTCATTTAAGGCATTGGCATTTTGCCATTATCATTTGGTTCCCTGTTACCACCTTCTCCAGGGCAATAGATGTGCTGTGCCCTCATAGTGCCTCCTACCCACAGACTTCAGTGTCACCAACACTGAACCACAGATGACATGAATGATGGTACAGATTATAGGTGTGACCAGAGAGAACAATGCTTATATTTGTATCGAGCTCTCACTCTGTTAGACACTCTCCTACGCACTCTGAGTAGAAAACATTTCTATCCAAAAGACTCTAAGCCTAGTAACTCTTCCACTATGCCATGCTACAGAAGGTTAAGGATCCCTAATTAATCATCTGGGAAACAAATTTGCTCAAGGATCTGCTCCTAGGATATTGTACCCTCCTTTCCTCTTCTCCCAGACAGACTCTCAGTAGCACCCAATATAACCCCAATAATACATTGCTAATCACTCTATATGTTTAGAAAATATTCCATTTTAACAGATTATGTGTTTCTAAGACCACAAAGACTAGCCTACAAGTCTTTCCAATCCTTTCAGTACATTGCACAGTGCTGTGTGCATACCTTGTGTGCATATTTTGACCAATATTTTTCTAATATGGCTATGAAACCAAATCATTAGGTGAACTGGTTAAAAGATACAGATTGCCAGGACACATTCCATATCCTCTGAATTCCATAAGACTCTGGGGATGAGAACCTGGAATTGCTATTGATTTTAAATATCCCAGGTGATTGTTGAGACCCTGGGCAATGGCCAGAGAACCACTAATATCTGGATAAATGTTTCTTCTCTCTCCCTCTCTATCATAAAATTCCTGACCTGTGTTCCATTTGCTGCTAATAATTTAATCAAAGCTTTGATGATATGAAAATATATAATTATATTAATTTTAATCATAACCACAATCTTTTACATATATGTACAGATGCATATTCATTGGGTTAATCTGTTTCCTAGTCCTGGGACCAGATGACAAGGCCTTGGAAAATTAAACTAATTAACTTCTTTCAGTCCTTTTGGACTCTGCCCCAGTTGTATAAACACAGCTTTTGTAAGCAGAAACAAACACCAGTTAGTTACACCGAAATTTTGTGTGGTATTAATCTGCTCAGAAATTGTGGCAGCAGTTAGCATCTTAATTAACCTGCTTCATTTCTCTGGGAATATTCCATACAAGAAATGCAAAGCAGCAGAAATTGTGCAGGCAGAGTCTCCTCGATACTTGGTTTTATTTAGCATTACTGGTGAATGGTACTGAGTGAAAGCCAATATCAGTTTTTCCGTAACACTTGGCCTGCCCACTTGAATCCCCAAAATCTGCTTCCCTCTGTATTCTGTAAAATAGATTCTCAGTACCACCTGATAGGGCCCCAATAATGTCTTGCTTCTTAGTGATGCTGTTCACTCCATGTGTTTGAAATATGTTCTTTTCTCCAGATCGCAGGCTTCTAGATAATAAGGAGTAGCCTCCAAGTCTTTTAAGTCCTCCCAGTGCATGGCATACTGTTGTATGCGCAATTACTTTACCATGATTTAAGCGTGATTTCACTGCTTATGCTTACTAATGCTCACTGACTTCATTAAAAGTAAACTCTTCTTTACCAATAACTTGCATTGCCCAGAAGACTTCATTTGAAAAGTACTTTGTGTTTCGTCAATAGGAATTTTCTAGTTATGAAAAAAGAGTTTGGGAGTATAATTACTAAAAGATTCTGCTACCAGACATTCAAGATACTGAAGTATGAATATTACATATTCCATATTTTCAGTCCATATCTAAATGTAATCCTAGCTTTAGTCTATCTTGCCTGAAAATAATTATAACCTATACCTGTTTGGTATGTTAAATTTAACTAACATAGCTTTTTGGGGGAGGGGGTGGGGAGGGGCAATGCTCATGCTCCTCAAAGTGTGATCTCGGAACCAGCAACATCAGCATTATCTGGGAACTTATTAGAAATGCAAATTTTCCCCACCCAACAATGTGCTTTAACAAACCTTCCAGGTGAGTCTGATGCACCCAGAGTTTGAGAACCACTATTCTAGATAATAACTATTATATCCTTTTCTGTATCGGGCACTATATTAAACATTTTAAGTCAATTCCATTTATAAATTGTTATATTGGTTGATGCCAAGTGGTAATTTCTATTTGGCCAGATCCTTTATTGTCTAATCAATCTGGCCATCAGATCTACAAAATTGAATTGATCATCTAATTCTTGAGAATAGACCAGACCATCAACTTGCACTGGCCAATATGACTGACCCTAGAACATTCATTCATAAATAATTTACATCATGAAACAGGAAACTGGACTGCAAATAAAAGTCTTCATTCTCAAATAATGCATAGGGTCAATTTTAAAAGATAATTCCAGCTGCACATTGTACACCTTGAAAAAGTTCAACTCAATAATATTCACAAATATTCTATTAAGAGCCCCAGAGTGTTTCAGAGCTTTGCAGTGATTCACTCATTCGCTCTATATTTACATCTCTTTTCATTTGCTCTTCTTAGAGATGCATCGTAAGGTGTAATGATAACATGACTGACCTCCTAACAATCATTCTAGGAACTGCATATCCAAAGGAGTGTTCATGCCTTCAGCCTTTCAAATGGCTCTTTGGAAGCCTGGCCCCTCGTTCACGTGTTCCCACAGTGTTTAAATTCCAGCTATCTGAGATCTAGTGTAGAAGAGGTCCTTCGCTTCCCAAAATGCACAGGTATGAATAACCCATCAGTACACCAATTCTTACATTTGAGGGCATTTAAAAAATAATAATATCCGTTTAATTATCACAATCCATGTGTGGTAAGTAAGATTAATGATAGCACTTGGGCATTACAGCTTTTCTGATCAAAATGTGACTGATTCTGTCTCATGCTTTGAAATCTGGACCTGAAGTTCATTCGGCCATCAGTGGGGCCATGTACAGCTTCTATTAAAGATGACTCTTGGATTTCTAAGTTTCAGTACACAGGCTAAAATATACAGGTATTCATTATTTTTAACAAATCTTTATTGAGCTTCAACACTGAATGTGATGCTGAGCTACAAACAACAATCAAGGAAGACATATACCTCTGATAGAACTTATATTAGTTTTAGTAACACTTTTATCATTCCAAGTTTCAGGTGGCCTACGACTGCTGACATATTTTAGTGATTAATGGTAAAATTGCAATTGTGCAATTGTAATCATCCCCCTTTAACTTAAACAAAAATGGTTACAGCTCAGTCCCCTTTGTATCAAGTCATTTTATATAGGTATACTCAAGCAGATTGTCAGCCTGGATGTCAAGGTAGCAGAAAAGGATAGCAAGGTCCATACATACTGAGGTATCAAGCTAACCAATATCACGCTAAGTTGCAACATAATCAAAAGGGATTAATACAAATGCTACCAATATTATCTAAATACTTTAGCTATTTTAATTAATTTAAGCCTCATTACAACCCTAAGAGAAGTGTTTTTATGATGCTATTTTAGATGGGGAAACTGAGGCACAGAGCGATGAAGTAACTTGCGAAGGTCACATAATTAGATGGAGCAGAGCCAGGCTTCTAATCGAGGCAGTCTGACTCCAGAGTTAGTGTTCTTAACTGTTAAACAAGCCACACTCTATTTCCTTAATGAAATGACAATATAATATAATATGAACATAAATAAAACATTCATAACTAGAAGAGCTTTATTACTGTGTCTGCAATTAAATTTGGCAAAATCCTTCCTCACTTAGGGAACTGACAACAACAATTGACAATCCACAGGCCAAGGAGAGCTCGGTGTGGCTATGCCTTTGATTTTATTGTCCTCGTCCCACTGACCTGTTCTCTTCAACTGCTTTAACTTATAATAACTCCCATAATCTTGACGCCTACTTCCCTGACAAATTAGCTGTCACAACTTTGAACCCACTGTCTCTATATCTTTCTGTTGTCTTGTGTTGGGGGCTTCAAAATAAGTCTTCTTGTACTTCATTTTCCAACGTGATACTCCCACCTTACACACTATCTCCAGGACTTTTCTTTCATTCTACAACTCTTTCCATTTGAGTTCAGTGTAGCAGAAGCTATCTTTTTTACCTCTAGGTAACCCCATCCTTCTAAAAGAAAAGGCTTGTCCACTGGGAACTGTATTAATAAGATCAGCCTCCTAGGAAACAAATTCTCTGTGTCTATTGTCTCTGGTTTCTGGACAGAGGAAAAGTGAATTTCTTCACCACAAATTATCTCAAATCCTTAATCAAGAGCAAAGAGAAATAGTATAATCATCTCAACCTTTCTAAACATTAATATTCATGAATTTGATATAATACAATATTTTATCAAATATTATATGTGCCATTGTACAATATTACCATGGGAACTATCTTGCAGAGATCTTCATGGCTTGCTGCCTTATTTTCATCAGCTCTCTGTTCAAATGCACTTATTCAGAGATGACTTCCTTGTATAAAATAAGACACATCCCTCTTCAGTCATGGTCTAGAGCCCTCATTCTTGTTTTATTTTTCTTCATAGAATATATCACCATTTGAATGTTTTTGTTTGTTTATCATGTGTCTTCAGCTCCTTGAAGATAGGGAAATTGTCATTTTCATTTAGTTCCTCAGTATCTAGAAAAGAGCTTGGAACATAGTCATTGTTCGATCTATATTTATTTTTAAATGAAATAAAGAAGGTATTGTTCTTATCTTTAACAAGGTTAAAAAGCTCAACAAAAGTAAGCTTTAAAAATGTATTTACTGAGTGCTTCTTATGTCCTAACATTCATCTGCTAAGGGTGTAGAAGGTAGAAACATGAAAGTTCCTTAAGTCAATTTCCACTAATTTATCAAGTTAAACCACTTGACTAATGTATAAGTCTTATAGAACTTCAGAAATGGGACTAAAATTGGTCAAGAAAGCTGTCTTAATAATAGGTAAGATTTGAATTACATCTGAAGGACGGATAAATGGATAGATTGAGAGGAATTTGGGAGTGAATTCTCATGTCGGAATCAATATCATGGCTCTTTCCTACAAACACTCACTCACATTCACGCACTTTCTGTGTAGCTAGTGAGATGACCTCTCTTATTCAGAATGATTGGGGGGAAAGAGAGAGCTATATTTCTAAGGTTTATATTCTTTGAAATATGATTCCAAACAGGAGAGTTGGTTTTGTGCTGAACTTCCTGTCCTACAATAAAGATGTCTTTAGAAAACATGCACTTTAACTTTTAAAAATATCTTGAACAAGAAGGCTCTTTAAGGATTCTTTAAGACAACTCAGAGGTGAGAATAGCAACTCCCATGTAGGAATCATGACCCAGGAAAAGGACACTGGTGTTAAAGTTGAGACACCTCAGATCTTATTCTAATTCTTTAGGTGCTCAGACATACACAATCCACTACTCTTTTCTAGCCCCCATATCTATCTCTTTCTCTCTCTCTCTCCCTCCCCATCCCTCCCTCTCCCCCTCCTTTTCCCTCTTTCTCTCACACATACAGTGATTAATAAAATAATTTGAGTTACACACTCAATAGCATGTAACTTATCCAGCATATTTAAGACTGACTGAATTAGGTCTTCTGCAAGAGACAGAAACAATGTAATTTTGGATTCGAATTTTATATGCTGAAAATATACCATCTACTTCCTGTTCTGATCTAACCCCACTCTCTTTCCAGAACAATCTCAATCTCCACAGTTCTGTACTATGCGGTCCTTAGAATTCAACGCCAAAGTGAATAATACTAGCTTCTTGAATTGCTTTTTTGCTAAATGAGAATAATAACCATACTTATAATACAATTATATAAATAAAAGGAGATTAATATAGCATCGTTGACCTTACAGTAGGTTATGGACAACAGAAATCACTAGCTCAGCACTTTCATTTTACAGAGAGGAAATTGAGAACCAAAGGGGTCCAGTGACTTTCTCAAAGTTCACTAAGCTAGAAAGTGACAGAGACAGGATCATGATCTAAGTCTTTAGATGCCTAAAAAGGAGTTCTTTTCTTTTTTTCTTCCTTTCTTTTTTTTTTCTTTTTCCCCCACTTAAAAGTACTCAATCAAATGTGGGCAGGAATAATTTGACAAAGTAATTTTACATAAATTCACAGCATAATTATAGCTCGGTTTCATTTTATAAACTAGATATTATAGTGAAGCCACAGAAAATGATCTCATTCTCAACCAATGTTGTCCAAAGTGTATAAAGCAGAATACAATCTTCATGGAGAATAGATGTCATTCAAAAACAACAATAGAGACTTCTGACTAGGATATAGAAAGTTAGGAAGAATATTATTCCCACCATAACAAAAAGAAAGAGACACTTAATTTACAAAATCATGAATTTCCTTGAGCCCATCAGAGAGCTTATGTTGCTGGGCAACCAATTACCCTAAATATTAGGAGAGTCAGGCACTAGTTTTCCTTCAGCAGAGCATACGAGGAAGACAGGGCCACCATACAAGTGAATACAAAAAAATCGACTAAAATTTTCAATGAATTTCTAGATGCTGAATGTAGCATAGTGCGAGGATATAGAAACCCTGGTTTGGGGGAGCTGCAAACACAAAGTGAGTTGTCATTCACTTTCAGGCTTTTCTTCACAGACCTCCACTGGTGGCTCATGAAAAAAAATGGAGACAAGGTAGGAAACCAGAGGAAATCTTATCAGTGTGAGCCTCAGGGAAGGGAGCAACCATTGCTATAGGAAAGGCAGAAAAGTCCTACTTTCAGCCCTTTCCTCTCAGAAACAAAAGCTTTAAGCTGCTAAGAGAATGACATGAAACACTGTGACCCCAGGACACAGCCAAAGACCCTTTGAGTTGCAGGTGAAGAACAAGAGAAAGAATGGGAGACAGGTAAGAAACCATCTTGGGTTCAGACCATTGGTGTTCTGCTTAGGCAATATCACTGAGATCACCAGGCTCAGCATTTATTTCCTGTTTTCCAACCCCATTCTCTTTCAAGAACAATCTCAAGTGCCACAATTCAATCATATGCTGTACTTAGAATTCAATGCCAAAGTCTATAATACTAGTTTCTTGAATTTGTTAAATGAGAATAATAATTAATAATAATAATACCTGTAATACAATTATGAGTATCACTGAGAGAGGGGGCTACTCCTGAGATCCAGACACAAGGCCTGATTGAGGCTGAAGCTGGACCAGAATAACCAAGAAGGCCTCTGACCACCAGGCTAAGCAAGTATGAAATAACAACCAAGAGATGTCTCCTATCAGAGGAAGGTCAGGAACAAATAGAGAGTTCTTCTATGAGAGAAGAGCACATGGGAGGTCTGATGTTGAGGGTTCATTGAGAACATTGAGAAAAAATTTTTGGCAAACAAGACTCCACTCTAAGTAGAAAGTAAAGACTGGGAAATCTGAAGTCACTGGTACATTGAAGGTAAGCATAGCAAAAACAGATTCTAAATCCAACTCAACTACTGACTAAATTCAGTCAATATCCCACCACAGCAGCCTAGCAGAAGAGATGTGCCAGAAGGCATACATAGTCTTACCTCAGTCTCCATCGTTATGCACAAAATATCTAGCATTTGCTCAAAAATAACGAGACATGCAATACATACACACACACACACACACACACACACACACACACGTGCAGGCGCGTTTGCAGCCAGCCCACTACCAAGAGAAAATACAATCAAGAGAGTCTCTCACAAATTATCCCCATGTTGGAACTATCAGACACGGAATTTGGAAAAACCATTAATTATTATTAATATGTTAGTGGAAAAGATGGATGACATATATAAACAAATGAGAAATTTTAACAGAGATGGAAACTATAAAAAAGAATAAAATAAAAATGTTAGGATGAAAATATGGTAGCAAACATTAAGAATGCTTGCCACAGGCTCTTCAGCAGACTCAATACATCTTAGGAAAGAATCAGTAAACATGAAAATAGTCCAATAAGTTACAAACTAAAAAAGAAAGAGGAAATAGAGCATGGGGTAAAAACAGAATATAGTTATCTAAGTGCTGAGGGGCAATACCAAACACACATATAATTGGAAGTCCACAAGAAGAAGAGAAAGAAAATGAAGAAGAAACATTTCAAGGAATTGTGGCCAACCGTTTTTCTAGACTCTCAGAGAACTACAAATCATATGAATAACAAACCAAAACTTAAAATGCTTTATATTCAAACTACTAAAACCCAAAGATAAAACAAAATTTTTTGAAGGCAATCAGACAAAGACACAAAAGAAGAAATAAATATAATATAGCAGACTTTTGTCAAAATCTATGCAAGCTGTAAGACAACGTGTCTTCTCTAAAGTACTGAAAGAATTTCAAACTCAGTGAAAATATCTTTTAAAAATGAATAAACTTTCTTTAGAAAAATAAAAATTTAGATGATTCACTACCATGAGACCTACACTACAGAGACAGAGATCTCTAAAAAAAGTGAAATCATTATAAATATTTCAAAAGCAAGTAAATATAAAATACCTGTTTTTCTCATTTTTCATCACTCTGAGAGATAATTAAGAAGGGAAAATAATAGCAATGTATTTTAGGTAAACAGAATATGTTAAAATGAAGTATATGACAATAGCAAAAATTAAGAAAGTGGGTAATTGGAAGAAAAATAATTTAAGATTATTACCTTGGATTTGAAGTGGTATAAGTATTATTTGAAGATAGGGTGTAATTAATTAAAGATGTATGCTATATACCCCAGGGAAACCGCTAAAAAAAATTTTGAAACAGGTTTAAATAAAAAGTCTAATATTGAAGATAAGAGATTTATTTAAAAAAATAATTCATCTAAAATTAGGCAGAAAAAAAGAAAAGGACACCCTCCCAAAAAAGGCAGAATAAAACAAATAGAAAACAATTAACAAGGTGATCTATCATGCATGTCAATAATAACTTTAAATGTTGAAACACAGTTAAAAGACAGAATGAATAAAAAGGCAGCCCAAGACTATATATAGTCTACAAGAAACTAACTTAATATATAAAGACATATATAGTTTGTAAATAAAGACATGGACATATCTACATATACACATATGAATATAAATACATATATTAGAGTTAACATGGTACATATATACCTATATATACATATATACACATATATACCAGGTTAACTCTCATTGGAACACACATACCAATTAAATACTATTGTCTTTATTAATTTTAAAGTAAATTTGTAAAACACCTATACTTGGAAGCCTAGAACAAACATAACTTCTGTGAACACTTCTGTAAACGCTAATTAAATTTTATGTCTCCCTCCTCTGTACTCTTATGACACCTAATTTGAACCTTCATCATAGTTCTTATGACTCCTTTGTGTAAGGTGGGAATCTATAACTAATTCTAGCCAATGAATTGTGAGCCGAAATAATGTGTGTCCCTTCTGGCTCTGAGCACTTAATTGCTAAGGCAAGTTAAAGGCCAAAGCCCTTTCCTTCCCTCTGACATAGCAACAACCAATATTCAAGATGATCACAGCTCTGTATTCCTGGGTTTCAGAAAGAAATATAGGGAAGAAACTATAGTGAACCAAAATGTATAGGTGACATGAATAAAAATAAGTTTTGCTGTTTAAATCAAGGATCAGAAAACTATGACCGATATCAGGTCAGTTGTCTGTTTTTATAAATACAATTTTGTTGAAATGCAGCCACATCCATTCTTTTATATATTGTCTACAGGTGCTTCATGCTACATCGGCAGAGTTGAACAGTTGTGATAAAACTGTATGGCCTGCAAAGCAGGATATATTTACCAGCTAGCCCTTTCTAGCAGGGCTAGGACTAGGGTGAGGTAAGGCCCTTGGGGTGCAAAATTTAAGAAAACACAATATCAGGGTCATGCAAATACTAACTCTGCACTCATACTTGGTAACTGGAATTGCCAATTTCAAAGTGGTAAAAAAATTTAAGGACATGGAAGCAACCGAAGTGTCCTATGATAGAAGATTGGATAAAGAAGCTGTGGAATATTACTCAGCCATAAGAAGAGATGAAATACTGCCATTTGCAACGACATGGATAGACCTCGAGATAATCATGCTAAGCAAAATAAGCCAGACAGAAAAGTTGAAAATCACATGATATCACTTATATCTGGGATATAAACCTAAAAGCAACAAATGAACAGGATAAACAGAGACTCATGGACATTTACGATAGACTAGAGATACCAGAGGGACGGGGGAGGTAGACGGGGTAAAGGGAGTCAAATATGTGGTAATAGAAAGAAATCTAACTATGGGAGGTGAACACACAGTGTAAATATATATATGCCTTACTGTTAAAGTGTACAGCTGAAACTTATTGGATTTCATTAACCAGTGTCACCATAAAAAAAAAATAATAATAATTAATTAATTATTTTAAACTTTTAACTTTGGGTGGTAAAGACACAATGCAATATACATATGACGTTTTATTAAATTGTACACTCGAAACCTATATAATTTATTAAGCAATGTTATACCAATACATTTAATTAAAAAATAAAAAATAAAAAACATTTCAAAGCAATACTTAGATTCAGAAATGAATGAGGGATTGTACATACCATATTTAGAATTATATGGGTCACGGAAATAAAATCATGGTAAAAATGTTCTATTTTAATTTCTATATGCAATTCACCACCCTGACTTATGTCATGATTTTCACTATATTTAAAGCAATATCTAAGCATATAGAATTATGTAAAGAATCAGTATCATGCTTCATGCACATTATAGCTAAACCTACTTTAAAACAACTTTAAAATATAAATTGTTCAATATCGTAAAGTGTTCTTTTTCCTTCATGTGTAACCATCAAAGATATTGTGTTGTTACTTGAGTACTTCTAGATCTATAGATTAGAACATAAAGAGAAGAAAATGGACACTTGGCACTCCTGGGAAATGATGGTTCATTATGCAAGAATGTATCGTATTCATGCTGTCTGAGAGGAAAGATTTGACAAATTAATTTGTCTTTCCTCCTACTTAAGTGCCTCTGCTCAAATCCTTCCTGCATGCCAAAACAGAATCCGTCTATGACACCAGCCAGATCACAACCAACAAACCTTCAAATAATCCTTTATAATCGCCTTTTGTTTTGAAGATAACTTGCAAAAGATGTGGAGAAACTTTCCCCCCGGGGCCTGAACTATAATAGTCAAATGATAGATATTTAGAATTACAGGTCATGCTGGATCTTGAATGATAAAGGTAATGAAGTATGTTTAATTTTTTTATTTGCATGTGTGTTTGTAATTTGTGGAGCTCTCTCAAGGACATGACCCACAGCAGGTGCCTCTCTTGCCTGAGTTCAAGGACTGTACCAGAAGAAGAGATTGGTGTGAATAAGGAACAGAGAGGCTTACCAGTAAAAATCGTAGCCTTCCATGGAGTAGTCACAAGGAGCTGGATCCCTAGACAAAGGCTCAAGGTCAGACAAACCGCCTGCCTCACTGTTCGATGGACCTGTCCCAGAAAGCTCTGGGAATGGCCCTGTTGTAGCCAGATGGGCAACACTAACTCCTCTTTTCAGATCTAGATCTCCTTCCTGAGTTCATTATCCTTCAAGCTCATGTGCAGTAGCGTCCTTCAAGCCTCCACAATGAACCACCTGCTTCAGCTCTGCTTCCTACCCCTGTTCCTAAGCTTGACTGTATTCCTGCTTTTGCCCTGCCTCTGAAGACAAGATAGACTTTAACTTATTTGTTTATTAATTTACTCATTTTTTTAAATCAGCAAAGACTTTTTAACTCTGTGCCTTTTGTATGCAAGGGAAGGCACTGAAAGGGAAATAAAGTGGGTAAAATGTCATTGTTCTCTCTAGGAGGTCAAAAAGGAAGGGATGGAGGAGAACAGACATTTCCTGAGTACCTGTTTTGCTGCTGCATTATGCTGTGTTAGTTTAATCCTCAGAACAGCCCTATCATCTTATACTTAAGGGAAATGAGAATCGAAGAGGTCAAGGTCACACAGCTAATAAAGACCTAGTCTGTGGCCTACCTTGAGATTTCTCTGACTCCAAAGCTAGTTTTTATATCAGATTTATAATTTATCATAATGTAAAAATAAGATACATATGCAAATATCATAATAAAAATCCACATGAGTGTTGTGGAATTTGGGTGGTGTGGGCTATTAGTGGGAGCAATTTTTCTTGACCTTCCAAATGTCTACCATTAGCACCAGAAGGAAAGAGACATGTCTGCCTCCTCCAAATGATGTGAACAAAATGAGACCAGGCACTGTATCTTAGTTCACCTTCCTAAGTGCTGAGCAAATAAGAGATATTCCACATGTGCTGCAGAAATGAATTAAATGCCAAAGGGCCAAAGGAAAAAGTAAAAGGTCAGGAGAAAACACTGGAGACAGAAAGAGCTCTGAGGTTTGACCTCTTGGGGCTCAGCAAGCAGAGAACGGACAAATATAGAGACGAAAACACCCCGGCTGGGCCCCAGGGGACAAATTATGCAGGTTAATGAGTCTCTTCCCACTCTCATTTTGTGATTTCAGCATTTGAAATTCTGCAAAAGGCCCTTTTCCTTCCTCACTTTTGGGTGGAAGAAATCCCCTTCAGGGATATATCAGAGTTTATAAATAAGACCTCCCGCATAGAAAGGGAGTGGAGCAGGGGGATATCCTGTTGAGCTGCTGTTGATGAAGCCTCTTGCCAGGAAGATGACCTGGGGAGCCGTCGGCAGCGTTAATTATAGAATAGCCAACTGCATGCTTCCGCCAATCATCCGGGCAAGTTTGAAGAGCAGTTGTCTGGAGGTGCAGGCAGGCACTCCCACTGCGAGCAGCACTCCTGGGCCAGGCAGAAGACAGGCTTTGATCTAAAATTCTAGACAATAAAACCTGCCTCCTTGACCCAGGCATCCTTTGGGTCAATCAGATAGAGAAGCCACAGTGCAGCTGGATTCAAATTCAGCTTTAGAATCCCCCCAGGGAAGGATCTCTCTACCCCTTGTTTCTGGGCCTTGTATTTTAGTTAAGTGCACACAAATCATGAGTCCCCACAATCTATTGGATTCTGTGGGGACACAAATTCTGTGTCCTCTTCCCTGTTTTCACCTATGTGAAGTCTATCACATGGCTCATGGTAGCTAGGTACTTAAGAGATGATTCTTAAATGAATCAACTGCAATGGAGTCATATTTTTCATAAAACTGAAACCCTATGGTGCTTTCAAGGGTTACATCTGGGGGATTACTGACACTTCTTTATTTCAATATGAAAGAAATTAGTGGACAGAAACCAATCAATACTCAATGCTCAATGCTCAGACATACAGACTAATTTTCCCAAAACAAATTCAATAGCTTCCTTTTTTCCCTCCCTTCAAGAGCAGGCTCCTTTGTCTAACCCCCTGTTATGCAGGCCTGTCTTTGTATCCTATTATTCTCCAATCCCTATCTGCCTAGGTCCTACTCATGAGTCCAGGATATTCGGGTAAAGACACTACCCAGGTGTGGTACCCACGATGAGTGGGCTCAAGACTGTCAGTGTACATGCCTGGAACAGTGAGGGGAGACAAAAGTTCCAACTGGGAAGAAACAGTGAGTCTAATCCAAAGGCAACACAGACATAGAAAGAGGGGCAGAGTTGGCATCTGAGAGTGTCGAGTGCAAGCAGGGCTGTAGAACAAATCAAATGGAGCAGCTCCAGAATTTTGCCACGGCCAGCAGGACAGAGCCAGGCTAGCCCCTGTTCAGGAGCACACCTGGCAGATTTGAGTACGCTGACTAGGAATTTAGGTCCAAATGAGGAGCATCTTCCAAGCCACCTGTGGTAGGGGCCCACCTGCACACTATCCCACTCTGCTCTTTCCTGCCTCCATGCTGTTCTGGAACCCCTGACTTGCCTTTATCCCCCCTGCTTAAAATCTTCACTGAGGGCTTACTAAAGTCTGATACTATTTGACACTGGGGACACAGCAGTGACAGCAGCAGATACCATCCTTTCTCTCTCAGATTCCTTGGGATCCGCTGAACCCTTTGCATTCTCACAGGCCTGAGGCATCAGCCCAGCACTAGATTCCTCCATAAAGCTGCCTGTTTCCACCTGATTCCCTGAGTTTCCCATCCAACAACAGAATAGGAATCTGACTCTCCACTTCCCTCTCCGTGAACTCAGCCCCTTCACTCTTTAAGATGTTACTGCCAAGCAATCCTATGAAATGCTACAGTTATGGTTCTTGGCCTATTAGTTTCAAACGCTCTTCTTTGGATGACATTTGGTTGGAGTTTTACCTTTATATAATATGGCTGTTTTGGCCTTTATCATATGCCCTTCACTCCATCAGACAGCTGCCACCTCCTTCTCTGTTTTAATTTAGTTTGGGAAGGTCAAATTTTCTTATTCAAGGAGGCCAAGTACAAGCCTCAGTGTCTCCATGTGGCAACCTGCTCTCCCCAGCCCTCCCTCTCTCTCCCTCCCCGACTTTCAGCTCTGCTGGGTGTTACGAGCTGAGCTCACTTCATCGCCTTTCTTCCCGACTCCACCCAGCTCCTGAGTAAATGAACACAATCAAAGAAGGTCATCTCTCAATGATTTATAAGCCAAGTCACTGAATGCTTCCAAAATGCTCAGTGGCTCTGCTATTTTCTACTCTTTTGGTGAAATGTAAGGTCCTCCATTTCTGGAAGGCATCTGGTGTACCCTTTGCGCCTTCCTGGCAGTGCCTCTTCTGGGCCTGAAGGACATAACTACTCAACAAAAACTCTTCGGGACACAGCAACCTTTGCTCCAGCAGTGACTTCTGCCCAGAATATCCTCCTTGCCATCCTCATCCTCTAACAAACTGATTAAACTTTACATTGACGATAATTATTTAAACGCCTGTCTCTCATGTTAGACTGAGAATTGTGTTTCTAGATCTGCAGGAAATTGAATAGTGTCCTCCCCACCACCACCCGCAAAAAAAAAAAAAAAATTCGTGTCCACCTAGAACCTCAGAATGTGTCCTTTTCTGGAAATAAGGCCCCCGAATCTAATGACTGGTGTTTTTATAAGAGAAAGGAGAGGATGAATCAGACAGAGAGACAGAGAAGACACGCCCAGGAAGAGGCCATGCAAAGACAGAGGCAGAGATTGGAGCGATGCAGCTACAAGCCAAAGATCACCAGGGATTGCCAGCAACCATCAGAAGCTAGGAGAAGGACATGGGACAGATTCTCCTTCAGAACCTCCAGAAGGAATGAACCCCGCCAACACCTTCAGTTCAGACATCTAGCCTCCAAGAAATACGAGAACAAATTTCTGAGGGTTTAAGCCACCTAGTGTGTAGTAATTTGTTACAGTAGCCAAAAGAAACTAATATAATAGCTAAGTCCCAATATCTAATAATGCAGGTGGCATCCACCATTTGTGAGCAGTGTGACTTTGGGCAGATCACATTATCTTCAATACTAAAATGGAGAGAATAATAATATTTCTCTTCAGCACAGCTGTGAGCATCAAATGTGGTAAAACTATATGAAAAACACATTCTCGTCTCAAATGAGCACCATAAATATTAGCTGTTGGGATTATAGTTATGATTTCAGTTATATTATGAGGGAGGAAGAAAGAGAGGGGGGGAGAAAAGGAAATGAGTGAAGGCAAGGAAAAGGAAGGAAAAAGGGAGAGCAAAATCAGTTTATAAGTTCTGAAACTATTAACCCCTTGAATATTTTTATTTTAGAAATGTAGTACTTAATTAATTCCGGATAATTAAGCTTAGTTTAAAGGCACTTAGAAAAAGGGCCAAAAAATAAATAAAACTAGATTAGACTTGACTCTCTAGTGCCAAGGAGTTAAAAATAAAGAGTAAATGTCTACTAAATATTTTCTAGGCACTAGAATTCTATTAACTATTTTGTCTGCATCACTTTATTTAACCCTCACAGTTCTGCAAGTTATGGACTATATACTCCATTGCACTGAGGAAACAGAGGTTCCAAGAGGCTTCACAATCTGCCCAAAGTCACAAGGTCAACCCAATCTTGTCTGACTTCCAAACCTGTGTGCTGAACTACTCCCCAATACTACTTTTCTCTCACAGCCAGAAAGCCAGAAAACACACCTTCCCCCTGTCAGAATCCCCCCCGGCTGTGGCACTTACACAACCCATTCCTTGGCTTCCCCATGAGAATTCACTCCTTTCCCCATATGCCCAAGTTCAATGGCAGGTGCATCACTGTCCCTTCACTAATGTGCACTTCAAGGCTGTTATTAACCTGCTGGAATCGGAGTTGCTGCCTCCTACTTGGGCAATTTTCCAACCATTTAGTGGCATAATCATCAGAAACAAGGATGTAAACATTTCCTCCCCACAGCCTGGGAAGAGGGCCAGAGGACACAACCTTGGTGATTTCCCTGTGGGAAGCTGTGCTTTGGGCAACTCTGTAGGATCGGGCTTATCAGGTGACACATTTGAAGAGGTTGAACCCATTTCTTGCCTCCCCCACCACCGCTTCTCTGTTACATAAATAGAACCTATATTGAAAGTCAACACGGATTCAGGAATAAAGAGAAGCAAAACACCGAACATGCTACAACATAGATGACCTCAAAAACATCACACTAACTGAAAGAAGCCAGACACGAAAGGCCACATATCATATAAATGCATTTATATGAAATGCCCAGAAAAGAAAAGGAAAAGCAACAAGAGCAGAAACTAGATTAGTGGTTGTCTGGGGCTGGGGGTAGAAAATGTAAACTATATACAGGTACAAGGGATCTCAGTGGGTTAATGAAAATGTTCCAAAACTGGATTGTGATGATCAACTTAATATATTTACTAAAATCATTTAATTGTATGCTTAAAAGAGGTGCATTTTATAGTATGTAAATTAAACCTCCATAAATTTGTTTTTAAAAAAAGCCACCTCAGGCTTTCTAAAGTTCCTAAGTTGGTTGCTAACTGGAAATTCTAGAAACAGAGCTAAGATATCAAGTGGCAAATGTATGTATACTCCAAAATCCAAAAGGAGATGTTCGATTTGGGATGCTTTGTTAATGCTACAGAATTTTTTTCCAACTTAGGAAATGTAAAGAGAAATGCCTTATATTTTGCACTATTTGCATGATTTGTCTCCTCCTAGAAATAAGACATTGATTTTTTTCCTTGGAATTTCATGGGAATCTAATTATCTCTAGTCCATTTTCAACTCTATCACTGGTTAGTTAAAAACTCTGGTAACTTAGTTCATGCCTTGGGACCTCAGACTCTTCATCTTCAGAATGTAAAAGTTGGTCTACACGATTAAAGAGGAGATTCCTTGCAGTTCAGACATTTTATTATAATATTAGCTACATGCCAGATACTGTGCTAGGCAATATCTATACTCGTTTAGTCTTCTCAGCCACCTAAAGAGAAAGAATTATTAATCCATCTTACTGATGAAGAGACTGAGCCAAGTTTTCACAATTAGTCAACAGAAGAACCAAGATTTAAGCCAGGATCTTTTGACTATAAAACACGGTGCTTCCCAATTTCTTTCTTATCTCAAAATAGACAGTGACACTGTGTCATGAGATACCCAGAATGAGGGGAAATCAGAGACAAAGAATATTCTCTTTAGAATTCCATATACCTGTCATATAGGCACAAAATACAAAATAATGCCTCCTAGAAGATGAGCTTACTGCACTAAACATGATACAGTGTTTCTTTCACAGGCAAATTAGAATGCAAATGCTATGGCTCCTTAGACCAGTAATTGAGAATCTGGGTATAAAGTTGACATCCTATGGCTAAATATGAATATGTCAAAATGAATATAAATATATGCATGTATGTATTCTATATGTATACATATACATTGCTAAAATTATGAAATATAATATGATAAACAGTTTTAGTGTCTCTCATAAGGTACAAAAGATGGTTTAGAAGATACCAATTGGCTGTCAAAATGCAAGAATTTTCAATTGATTTATTATGAACAAACAGCAAGACTGTCTTTTACTCATAACCATCTAAGAAAGAAGTGTGGCCTCAAACCTATACCTCTGAAATCCACGGAGAAGAGATACTTCTACTAGTAAATGATGAGTCATTTCTACAGGGACTTTATAAGAGCATCATAGTCATCACACGGGAGAAGAATTCTCACACGTACTTCTCAGATGCCACCACTGCCCTGCCACGCTCACCAACACAATTTTGACCATTGCTATCATCATAAAAACCACCCCTAATGCTCACCCCACAAATTACTCCAATCTGTCTAGGGCGATTGTCTACCGCTGACCAGAGGACCTGTATTTCTTTAATGAGAAATGGTAGCTGCCATCCTCTGCCAGTCCCTGGCTTTTTTGGGCCCAATCCCAATGGGCTACTGAGTTGTCAAGTCACATTCAGGGTCAATGCAGGAGCCCTGAGGCAACCAGTATAAACCAGACCAATCAACCCACTAGTAATTTGTAGAAATAGTCAGTTGAATGGTTAGTTATAATGAGCCTCTGTGTGCTGGGAAGGTCCGTGGGGTACTGGTAAGGGCGTGATTCTGTGGCTGGCTCATTTAACAAGAGGATGTGTCCAGACCGCCTACCTGACTTTTTTTCCTGAGCCCTGATACAGCTTCTCTTCATCTTCTAGGAAGTTCAGTGATAAGAAGGGTGTCCAATATTCCAGGCATGGACTCATTCTAGTCTTGGCAATTTAAGGAAAATTGACTCCATTTTTCTGCCAGTATCATCTTTGAAGATGCCACAACATTGCTAAAGTCAGACTCTTTTGATTTAGGGTCAGATTCTCAAATCTACATTATTTCCTCTGCCCTAGGACTTTTAGCTCTTGAGGTCTGTCTCTTCCTCAAGTTATGACCCAGGCTTGGTATCAACTAGACTTTTTCCTTTCCTACCTGCATGACCTTGGACAAGTTAATTAAGCCCTTTGAGATTCCATTTCCTGTCAAATAAGATAATGCCTATCCAATAGAGCTCTTAAGAGGATTAAATAAGAGAATGCATGTAATTCCCCCCAAATGCATAACACATGTTCCATAAATGCTAGCATTTTAGATGATACGCAGTCTGAAGGCAAGAAGTGAGTACTCTCCCTGTGTGTTTCTCCCACAATTCCTTAAGACTATCTAAAGAAGAAATAGATGGAAAATGGCAAACTCCTATGTGTTGAATGAATAAGTAGCACAGTGCGATAAAATGCAGCAAACTTAGCCTTCATGTACTAAAGGCAGAAATCTTAATTAAGCTCCCAAAACACAAGGCAACCATATTGAAAGCTTTTACAAAGACATTGAGCATCCTTGTCTGTTACTCGATTTTCGTAGCACAATTGTCACTCATATAATATGTATTATATATTTTACATTTTTAAGAGCTTGCTGTATGTCCAAGAACTGTGTAAGTGCTATACAAACCTTACCTTATGTACTATTTCTGAATAAATCTCTGAGACCACCTCCCACTTTGAAAGATGAAAATGCAAAACACTCATTCTCTAGGCTCCCACAGCTATAGCCCAGGCACAGAAGCCAGGCTTTATCAACCTTATGCATCCATGTCAAATTTAATGGAAAGCCAGTGACAGACAAAGCACTGAATGCTTCTAGGTTAGTGGAGACAGCAGGCACCACTTCCCCAAGACTGTAGTGACAGTGGTTCTAGCAACAGTGTTCTATTTCAGTGGGGCAAGTGGCATGTCAGGATCAATAATACAATTTTTACCTTGTTCCTAACTATAGCAGCTAAGTCTGGTTCTCTGAAACTTCTAGAGATTCTATGGCTTGCCCAGTATATTTTAGTTAATTCTTCTGGGGCTTAAGTTAGCTTATATTGATATATGGTACTCACAGTTAGGAAACCTGATTGATACAGGCAATAAGGCCCCAGGTAAAAGGGAAAATATGGCCTCAGGGAAAAGATAATTTGTAAATCTAACAGTCCACAGCACAAAGTGCAGAAATAGAAATTGTCTCCCATGGTCACTTGGAATGATGTGCCCAATGAAGACAAGGCTTGAGAGAACCACATGGCTTGTTTTTTAAAGAAATTAAGAGTTTGAGAAATTCAAGGACTACAGAATTGTAGGTATGCTTCTAACAGTATTAGACAACTTAAAGAAGTAGCATGACAAGCTCAATATACTAAATTATTGGCTCAAGGCACAGGCAAAAAAAAAAAAAAGAAAATCAGGAACTCTCTATGGTTGTGCTAAAATAATCTCTTACCTATTACAGCTGCAGGGTTAAGATAGTTGAAAAAATCAAACTTGGTGTTTGATCCTGCAGGTTCTGAAATATGTCAGATGAATTTATCAGGTCTCTTTAGAGAAGTTAAAGTATCGATTTTTTTAAAAAAGAATAGAATATAGAATATAGAATAGAATTGGAGACGATCCCATGAAAATATAAGGGCTTGACATTTCAGCAGACTCTTTAGGGGAATGATTTGGTCAATGTCAAGAAATACACCCTGAAGAAAAGGACAGGTAGCTACACCCTGCACACTCTGCAATCTTAATACAGCTCTCTGAATTATGGGGGCAAAATATACCATACCTGGACAGGTTTCTCTGACCCATTTACCAGATGATACAAAAAGCTGACACATTTCTGCTCTAGGCCAACAATTATCAAACTTTAGCATACATCAGTATCACCTGGAGAGTTTGCTTAAACAGCTTTCTGGTTTAAAAGAGCTTTTGAGTTAGTAGGTCTGAAGTGGAGCTTAATAATTTTCATTTCTAATAGGTGTTCATATGATATTGATGCTGCTGGTCTAGGAATCACAGTTTGGGAAACACTGTCCTAAAAATAAGAAAAAAGTTCTTCACTTTGTTCAGGCTCTAATATAAGTAGGATTGCTACTTATGGTCTAGCAGATCCAATGATATTAAAATAAATATTTGTGGCTAGTTAGAATGCTAGTTAGAATAGGATGTGTGGTGAGCCAAAACTGAGGAACTGAATAGTTGGTTCCAAGAGTTTAGAGAGAAAACCATGCAATCTTCAGCATTTAATAATTCCACCATTGAAAGAAAGCTCTTGGGCCCTAGTAATAACTACACGTGATGAAAAGAAGAGACAAGGTTAGATGAGTTAAGTAGCTTCATTTACGTTAATAAGGAATAGAGCTAGGGCTTGATCCCAAACCTTTACCCTCATCAGTACCATCTCCTGCCTCCCTACACTTTGCATGTTGATCTTGGCTAATACTTATGGTTGCAGTAAGATAACTGGGGAGATAGAATATTTGTCCATGAAATCTTTCAGATTTTGGATAATTGCAAGGGGTTTACAACCTTGAGGCCAGATAAGTTATAGCTCTGGCTCATGTTTGGGCTTCACTTTCCTCATCTGTAAAACAAGAAGTTAAATTTAATAATTGCACCTTTGTTCTAGCTCTAAATTTTTGAGTATACTTCTCAGGTCTTTCATATATCCTATAATCTCCCCACTGAAAAAAATCTCAGATTCCCCACCAATATTTGCAATGTTTCTAAATGTTATGAAAACATTTTACAGTTAATTCTTGCTGTGCCTTATTCAGTAACAGCAACAAGCTATAAAATGAAAAAAGAACTATTTTCTTGTAGTTTTCAATTGCATTAATTACCTTTCTCTAAAAGCTCCAGTGAGTTTTTCTGTATCTGAATTTAAGATAATTTATACTTTTTATTTTTTCACAGACTTCATATTTTAGAGAACCAAATCCATTACATTCTCTAGACAGCAACAAAAGACCTTCCCCACGAAATGAGCTAAACTTAACGCAACTGACACATTATATTTTATGGGCTGTAAATAGTTGCTAAGTACTAACAAGAGCTTCAGATGTCTTGACTCAATAAGACTCAAGACAAATTCAGGTGGTGACATTTTCCTCTGTAATTCTTTTATTTCCGTACCCATTTAAGTGATTTCCAGAGCCTGATAAATGTCATCTAAGTTACCTAAAGCTTGAGAAACTATTTTGAGGGGATTTTTTAAAATACAATTATACCTCTATTTGACAATACCATCTGCCACTAGCAACTCACTCTGTCAGCTTCCGGTTCAGTTAACTCCTTCATCACTGAAAGTGTCTGATTGCTGAGAGCTCTTTTCAACATGGACCAAAGGAATTATCAAATAGTAGAGACATATACCCTTATAGGAGTCAAGATTACCATGGAGTTCTATTATATCAACTAATATTTCTGTTTTTAGTATAAGATGATATTAATTTAAATATCCATTATTTAGTAATCATGGCATGATTTTACTTCTGCATTATCTTGGGAGGTTGATATACTGGTTTAAGAAGGCCTAAGCGAAATACTATTTATTTTTGCAAGAGAACAACTGATAAAAATTTCTCTAACCTGTGTGTAGAATACTGGGAAGTAGAGCAGGCTACCGAGTCATCACCCTCCGAATGAGAATAAATTCTCACTTTATAAAGGAGAGAGATTACTCAAAATCCTATTTACCCAAAAGCACCTCTTCAGACCAAGGGGTTTCTGTATCTTCATCCAACCACAGAGGAGATGCCAGGGCTTAAACATCAGAGTGTTAAATATCACAGACCAGTGATGGAGGTATTGTCCCTTAAGTAGCTCTAATTAATATGTTCACCTTCATTAAGTGTAAATAATAATGAAATATCTTAATTTCTTATGGAAAGTTTCAGGAATCAAAATGGTCTTTTAGAGAGAATTTGAGAGTCTACACTTAGAGAATATTGAGACATGACCGAGGGACTTAGTAGAAATCTTAGTTCCAGAAGAATTAACTCACACTTTGAAAAGCTGTATGGAGAAGCATAGCTTTTTTAGCTGCTCTAAAATTGATGTCAGACTCCAGGGCACCTTTGACTTGTAGCATATAATCAAGAACCACCTTGGGACAAAGAATGGATAAAGTCTACATCACTGAGATCACACATCTCTCATTTAAACAAAAGAAACACAAGAATATCCTAAAAGATGAGAGGACTCTGAGAAATAACTTGATTATTAGGAATTTGGAAAGTACTCCTAAGGGCTCCCAAGTTATGAAGAAATAGACATGAACAATTAGGACCCTGTGGTATTAGAAAAATTCATTACCACAAGGCTGATGAAAACCCCACATTAGCCAGCGGAACCCCATTGGCGAGTCAGACAGAAAGAGGTCTTGAAAGTAGAAAACACTAAAACCCTCTTCTCTGAGCTTATTGGCACTAACACACACTAGCCATTTAAGGTCCAGAAGGCAGAGAGAACCGAAAAACTCTTGAGGTACTTATAGCAAACGTTTGACTTTTCTTCAGGTCTACAAAAATCTTAAGCAAACTGGGAATTCTCACTTGCGTGTGTGTGTTGTTTTTTTTTACTCTCTTCTTGTCTTGCCTCAATACGGCTAAAACCTGTAGTCTACATCCTAGCTGAAGCAATGGAGGATCATGGCTACCTAATTTTCTCTTGCCCAAAGCTTACTTAAAAGTATAATCCACTAAGGTGTGACCTCCAGGTGTAGCTGCCTATTCTTTGTCTTGTAATCATTGGGAATCTTCTACAACACCATTAAGTGAACAAGAGCCTTGGGGCCAATCAGCCCTGATTTAACTTCAAGACGACATGTTATTGATTGTATGACCTCCATTTTTTTTTAGCCTGTTTTCCTAACTGTAATTTTCAACAAGAACATATGATCTGTGAGCCTTGACTAGTTTTTTTCTACGTAAGACTTTTTGAGAGGGACAACAGGGATATTTGAACATGGATTCGATATTAGATGATGGTAAGTTATTAATTTTCTTAAGGTGTGATAATGGTAAGATAGTTAGTTAGGATAAGTCTCTATTTTTAGGACATTTATCAGACATATTTAGGGATAAAGTATCATCATGTTCGCGATATATTTTTAAATGGTTCGGCAAAAGAATAAATGATAGGTGGGTGGGAAGATAGAGGAGATGGAGAAAATAAGGGAAGGGTATATATAAGAGAGAATAAAAATATTAACAATTGTTGATGTTAACGATTGTTGAAAACACTCTAGTGGGGTATACAGGTAACTATTATGAAAAACCGCACTAATTCTTCTCAAGAAGTGTTATGACTTCAAGGTTACATTCAGCCCCATTCAGGCTACAAACCTATCACCCACAGGCCTGTGCATTGCTCGCTATTGACCATGTATCCAAAAACTTATATTCTAAAGAAATATATGCATTCACTGCTACAATTCAAGATCAGGGCATGTTGAGACTTCAAAAGCAAAAATGTTAAATATGCACTCAATCAATAATTCCTCTTTGTAGAAATCTTCATTTATTTGTTAAAGTGGTGTTGAGTTCCATCCTTTCCAACAACTTCTGAATATTCAATCTATTCAACGATCCAGTACCCAACTTATTAGAAAAAATTTTCTTGTAAAAACTGCTATCATTTACACCTAAATAGATTTCCTTAAAATGTATAATCCACTTTAGAAAAAGGAAGAGAACTTAGAGGAAGACTTAAATTTGTATACATCACTGTCCCTCTAACTATATCACACTATGTTCAGTTTCAATAATACAATATTTTAGCATTTCATGAATGATGCATTCTTTGATCTTTTAGACTACTACATACTTGTGTATCTAGAAGACATTTTGATGTATATCCTGAGATGCTGAACAAAATGCTGCTCATGTTTGCTTGGTATTGGCCTGCCCCTAAAAATGCTCACTCTACACCAAACATGAGAAATGTCTGTCTGATCTAACCCAGATAGAATAGAAACACTTCATCCTCCTTCAAGGCGTCTAGATGGATTCACAAAACATCAACACCTGCTTGAGTTGGCATCCTTCTATTCACCTCTAGGAACAATCAATCCTTTCTGAGATTTTCAGAGCATAAAGATTGCTTTCTTGTATATTTTTCCAACTTAACTGCTATAACTTAACAACTGTAACTAACTTGTATATGAAAACCCAAGCATATCATTGATCCAAAGAATATAACAAGGTCTCAAAAACCTTAAAAGCCAACTTATTACTTCCCCATTTATAGTTTTCCTATAAACACAGTTATACTTTACTATTTATATTTATACTTCTATGGAGTTGTGGAAGTCATGTCACCCCAGTAAAAGCTGGGTAAAGGTAGTATAATATTCAAACATGAAGGACCAATGGCCAGAATACAGAATATTTCATTTTTAGTGTACACACTATTTTGACCACAAAATCAGTGTGTGTGACTAAACTGAATTTCGTGGTTACCCTTTTATTTCTTCAGGGAAAGAACTGTGACACCATACTCCGGGCCTTGAGTAACATGAATATAGTATTAAGGCATTTTCCTTATATTTTTTGGTAGTATGTCTTCAGTCATGAAGGAAGAAAAATCTTTGACCCCCTCACAAAAAGTCATGACCTTATTCAGCCAACTCAATTCCTCTGCCTGAAATATAAAGGAAATTCATGCTGTTGTTTAATGCAAAGGCAGTCAAACAAAAAGAATATCATATTTTTATGAGGACATGATTTTTTATTTACGCCATTCGAACACCCTAAGCTGCCATCATTTCCAGGAATTTACACCTCCATTTCCAAGCTCATGACTCTATCAACTTTACCATAAGTCTTCGGAGATTGCAAACCAAGTATTGACCTTTCTTGTATTCTGAACGTGTCTTAGAACTTCAAGGCATCGAGTTAGTAAAAATTGAGTGGGACCCTAGAAACGCTAGTAGAGGAGGAAAACAAATGTGAAAGGAAATACAACACAAACTTTGTAAGATGTGAAGGAATTAAGGACACTGATAACAGCGGAGCAGCCATTTAATGAACACGTACTATGTTCCAGGCTCTTTGTCCAGGAGTCCGAATGCATTATCTCCTTTATCCTCACATCTAATCTACAAAATAATCTTATCATACCCATTTTCAAATAAAGAAACTGAGAAATAGAGAGAGTAAAGAAAGTGCCTCTCTTTTTTAAACTTATTGACAAAGTTATTTTTTAAACTTATTGACAAAGGTGCCAAGTTTCGGAACTAGGCAATCTGACTCCAAATTCTATGCCCTCTACCAGCAAGCATCGCCATAAAGAAGCAATACAAAATTCAAATTTCCAATACAGAGAGCCAAGTCTTCTATAACTATTCCCTGGTTTGAGCTAACCAAGTAGAATTCCAATATTAATGAGTTTCCTGTTTTATATGTGTCCTATTAATTCTCTGTGAAAACTAATGGGTTTGCAAGCTGGTCCAGGATTGTTCTGTACCATCATTGGAATTCAGAACCATACATGGCCCCTAACGGGTGCTCAATAAACATTTATTCAATTAAATTCTTAACCAACTTTGACTCTAAGTATTTTTTTTTTAATTCTGTTGTTATAACTAAGATTCACTGAGAATATTAAATTCAACACTTAAGATCTCGGGGGAAAAACTGAGAGAATAGCTAGTCACAGAAAGATGTGACTTGCTCAAGGTTACAAAGCCAGTTAGTGGCAGAACCAGGAAAAACAATGGGGGATCAAATCCACTTTGGCAGGAGGTGAACAATTTCTCCTCTTGTAGATAATGAGAGGAAGGTTTGGAGAGCATTGGGACAAAGAAGAAAAAAAAAATAAGAGGTTATAACCTGGAACATTTGAGGAGAGACAAAAATGGGGACCTGAAGGAAATGTTTGATATCTGGAATGTCCCTGTCATGGAAAGTGTAAAGTAGGACAAAGAAATGACGAGCTAATGGGAACCCTGGGGGGAAGCAGCTGGCACATGTTTTTCCTGAACCGTAATAGCTTAAGCGATCATTGTCAGTGTCAGAATGGTCTGGTGGATCCAGACAGCAGCAGTCCCCAGATTTCTAGTGTCCTCGGTGGGAGAAGTGGTATGTCCTAAGCAAACTTGAACCAAAAAAGATGACCGAGAAACTTTGGAGGGTCAGAAGAGAAGATTTCAACAGGGATTCTGGGCTGGAGGTTGGGAGGAGGGAATCAGTGAATGGATGTCAAGAATGTTCTAGCAGCTAAAATATCCATAACCAGAAGGAATTGTCTTAAAGGAGAGCCAAATGATGGACATCCTACCCACTGGAGATTTCAAGCAGCCTGGATGACAGGAATGTGCTCAAACAAATTTAAATATCAAGTAGGTTGTTAGACTATATAATTTTTAGATTATTTTCAAATGCACAAATTCTAATATTTTAAATTAGCTCATAGTACAAAATGTATCCCAAAGTTATCCAGGGAATTCGACTTGCTCTTTTGAATTCAAGGCAAAACTATACTCTAGAGTACAACTTACACTATAGGCTAGATGGAATAATACGTCTCACATTTGTCTATAGTATTTTAAAATTTATGCAGCACTTTTATTTCTAGGATCTCATATGATCCCCACAGAACCCTAAAGAAAGCAAGGCACAGTCATTACTATTATTTCCCATTAGATACAAGGAAATGGGGGTCATTCTTAGCTAAGAAGTTATTAAATTTCCATTACACGGTAGGCACTTTTCAAGACACTGGAGATACAGAGGTGGAAAAACAGTCCTAGACCCAGCCACATGAAGCTTACATTCTTGTGGAGACAGATAATGAAACAAAATAAATACATATTATGTCCTGAGGAGGATAAACGCTATAGATAAAAATTATTCAGGGTAAGGGGAGTGAGGAGTGCTATCTTATAAAGAGTGGTTAGGGAAGGCCTGAGACCGTTAGAAAATGATGGAGCAGGACCTGAGGCTACCTTTAAAAAGAGTATTTTAGGCAAAGGGAATGGTAAGTGTAAGGGCCCTGAGACGAGGCCGTTTTGGCATTTTCAAAGAATGGAAAAGAGGTAAATATGGCTGGACTGAAATGAACAAGGCAGAGAAAAGCTAGAGAATAGATCAAATTGTAGGGCATCGAGGACCACTTAGATGTTGGCTTTTGCTCTGGGTGAGGTGAAAAGCCATCGAAGGCTCTGAGTATAGAAACCCATGACCTAACAGTTTAAAAGGATAACTCGGACTGCTATGTAGATTACCATCTGGAGTACGAACAAGGGGAGAAAAAGTAAGAACTGCTAGAAGGCAGTTGCAAAAGCGCAAGCAAGAAGAATGGTGTCTTGGAACAGGCTGCTAATGGTGGCTATGCTGGGAAGGGAATGTATTTGGGATTTCTCTTGAAGGTAGAACAGTAGAGTAAGTGCTGGATGAATGAATGTTATATGAGTTTGTCTGTCCTAATCTAAGTTGCATAATGCAATCGCTGACCTTGGGCAAGTCGTGGAACTCTGTGGATGATCTTCATCGATTTAAAATTGAGACGCTAATAACCCTTGCAAACTTTGTGCAGTACTTTTTCCAGTTTAACGCTTTTAAGTGCTAATTCTGGTGGCTCTTCTTACGTAAAATCGGATTAGGGAATTGGGATTATTTTGGTACACAAGGCCCGCTTCTTAGAGATTTACAAATCTCTGCTTATTTGAGAAGAAGGTAACACCTCCCACCACTGCACAGATATGCACTTAGAGGCAATTAACACACACAGCTCTGTACATGTTTGTGGCATTGAGATGGCCTGCTTTTGTCTAAATGTGTATCTGTAATATTCACAGGATACCTGGGAGACAAATTGGCTCATGGAGAGACTGAGGCAATGAGATGTGAAAGACTGGCCTGTGGTCACTGAGATCTCAGTGGGAAATGATTTCAGTTTCATGCTCAGTACTATTCTTTTCAGTCAATCAGCAGTGCTTTTCCTAAAATGCTCCCAGAAATATATTCATGAAGAGGGCCAGATGGATTCTGCAAAACTGACATTTTTGGGTTTAAAAGTAACTGAGAGACAATTTACATGTTCCATAAAATGAGGGGGCATTGTACTTAACGATTGTGAAATGCTTTGCTGGTGGCAGTTTGCTTTCCACGCAATTAGAAATTGTTTATATTGTTGCAAGCGAGATTTACAATCTGTACTTCTGAATACCATTTCAAAAAATTATGCAGGCTCTGGTGCAATTAGAGCTCATGTTAGCAAACTGGTAGGTGGAGTTTTTCACTGGGTGGTTGACTGACTCTTCTATCCCATTCTGTGAAAGCTTCTCAGGAGAATATACTCTCAGCAAAACCTTTATTCGAACTACAGATTAACTGAATTTGTGTTCAATTCCTTCCCTCTCATCTGCCCTTCATGTGTTTCATCTTCACTTTCTGCCTTTTTCTAGGACTCCTGGATCGCCCTAGTCCCAAAGTAAACAACCCCAAACACATCCACGAAAAGCCTTTTCTAGGAGAATTTGATTGTTAAAACAGGAGTCTGGACAGAGCAATTCTAAATCCAAACGAATAAATCTTAAATGGCAAGTGTAGTGTCCTGTGACCTTATTTGGAAATGCGATCTTTGCAGATGTAATTAGTTAGAGACCTTGAGATAAAATCAACCTAGATTTAGAGTTAGTCCTAAATCCAACAACCAGGTGTCCTTACAAGAAGAGAGGTCGTGGAGAAGAAGGTCGTGTGAAGATAGAGGCAGAGACTGAGTTATGCTGCTAGAAGTCAAAGAACGCCATGGGCCGTTCAGAATGTGGAAGAGCCTTCAGAGGAAGTAGGGCCCTGCCCACATCTTAGTTTCAGACTTCTATCTTCCAGAACTATGAGAGGATAAATATGTTGTTTAAAGCCACCCAGATTGTGATAATTTGTTATGGAAGCCCAGGAAAGCAACACAGTGGGATCTGGGTCATCAGGAAACTAACAGAAGGGATAGAAGTTATGGGCAGGTGACCTTCATTGAGCCACCAAATCACACCATCATGTAGAGAACTACCCATGTGCCTACAGAGAGTGACTCACAGAAATCTCCAGTTAATAGAATAGTTTCTGTCTGAATTGAGTCTCAGCCCACCACTTCTTAAATGTGGGGCATTGGGCAAATAACATTTGCAGTCCCTCGTTTTTTCATCTGTCAAATGGAGTTACTATTATCCCTCTCTTAAAAAGCCATTCTTAAGATTAAATGAGAGATTTCATATTAAACTCTCTTAACAGTGACTAGCACATACCAAGTACTCAATAAACATCCACTAATTTTTCTATTCCAAGAGGCTAGGCACCGACTTTTCAACTACTAGTTTGCTTTCTGGAGTCACCTTATTTGAAGTGAAACATGATAAAAATGTCCTGCTTTTCTTAAAAAAGTAGAATCCTCCTCTTTGTTCTTCTTAAAGTAAGGCCATTAAAGGACAACAAAAAAGGAAGAAATTGAGAGCATAATCAAGAGCCTCCAGGTTGCTAAATAAGGCCTCTTGCCTCCCTATCTGATATGCGAAGGGCCACTCTGCTATTCCTCTACAAACTGAATGTCAGTTTTCAAGGCAAGCAGTAGTTCAAAATTTAGGTGGATGCTGAGAGGTTCAACTCTGTAATGTTTAATCTCTTTTAAAAAATAACAGAAGTAAATATGGTCAACATTAATATTTGATAGTGCCTGTGTCCATTCTATGGACGCCTTTATTATTTGAAAGAATGATCTAAGTAAAATTTTAAGAATAGCGATGAAAACAGGTATGCCAACATGAATCAGGATATAAAGACTAAGAGTCAAGGGGAACTCTGGTCAGAATTCCAGTTGGGCAGTAAAAGAAAAAAAAAAATCACAGAAACTGGTCGGGTAGAAAATATAGGCAAGAGAAGAAAGAGCCTGTATCAGTGCTGAGACAACCTTAGATCTCCCAGTGAGACAACTGTCATGAACATCTTTCTAGGACAGAGGCTACTCTCTGCATGTGGCCTTTTTAAGGTAGAAGCAGGGAAGAGAAGTATAGTCTCCTGTTGTCAGGGAGTAGACTCTGTTTGCCACACCAGCACAGCTCTTAGGACAGTTGGTCCTAAATAAGTTTCTTGAATTGAAATGAGCACCTGTGAGAGTGGACAAACAAAGTCAGACATGGGACACGGCACCTAACGATGCTGACTCTAACCAAGACCTGACCACCTTGCTCGAAGAGAACATCTCGTTCCCCCTTGCTGGCTGCTGTGGGAGTTCGTAGCAGGATGGCATAGCACATTGTTTATTCATAGGCCTTTCAACCATCTTCCGCTTCTCATCCCCACACTCAGGATCACACTGAGTTGTTTGGATTCCTGCTGTTACTTCTCAGAGCAACAGCTCCGCAGAGTTGTGTGTCCTTAAAGGCCAAAGGGTGAGGCGCTTGACTACAGCCAGGGATCTAAGTAGCAGAAATCCTTTCTTGCCACCTCCCATTCGGCATAACTTCTAAGCAATGCTGTTGAAATTGCTCCACAAGCCAGATGGGATGTCTGTAGCCAGCAAAAACCTCCCAGGACTCAGCCAACTGGGGGAGTGCCCGGGGCCTGGCAGTGTGAACAGTTCTTTACTCAGTGAGCTCAGCCATGTGAAGCCCATGCATATACTGATAATCAGCTTCACTCTGCTTTCCAAAGCAGAAAGAGAAATGTAGCTCCTCACTTCCATATCCTGCAACTCCTTTTCATGTGTAAAGATACTCTCTCTGATCATCCTTTGAGTCTGATTTCATTGTCTATAATGCTGAGCCAAGAAATACATGGCAAGAAGCCTTGCGTCCTACCCAACATGGTGCTATCAGAGGCAATTGGAGCAGTCCAGGATTTGAGGGTCTTAGCCACCATCCAGGAGGAAATTAGCCACCATCAAGGCCTCATACATCTTTGGTATGGTACAGATCCATGGGGACATGAATCCCCCAGTGGGTAATGCAGAGAATGAGGGTGCTGCTCCCAGGGCTAGGATATGGACAGGAGGAAGAAAAAATCTCTTACATGGTAGCAAATGGCTGATCACCACTTCTCCGAAGGCTTCAGTAACTTCTTTATCTTAGCTCATTATTCTGTTCTAAAGCTTGTAATCGACCTTGATTTGCCTCCTGACTGCTGAAGCCCATAGACTTAAGGGAAATGTATGTGACCAGGCCTACCCACGAGGCAGAGGAATTGAGCAAACTCCCTCTGAGTGATAAATGATTCACTGGCACTTCTGACCAGACCAGTACTAAGACTGGAGGAAGCAAAGCTGCAGGAGCCACGCTCAGAAGCAGAGACGTTTACTCTTTGTAATCGGGTTTGTAGGCAGCTCAGAGCATCATTTGACAGGATTCCTCAGGGCCATCTCATTCTGCTTGATGTGCAAACCCAGATACACACATTTCCTCCCACTTTGCTATAGCTGGGGCCAAACGCCCTACTTCTCTCCCTCTCACTCAGCTCATCCACTGGAAACAGCACCCAGACACTCAAACTCTACCCCTTCGGTTCGAAGGTACTAACCCCATCCCCAGAAAAGTGAGGTGTTTGTCAAGGTCTCAGGATTCTCATTCCTACAATGTACACTATACCTAGATGACCCAGTTGCAAGTATTTTATCTATTTATTAAAGTGAATTCCGGGGGTGAAAAACTTTGGCCATAAGATTTGGGTGTAATACACAATATTTCAAGTGTGCTTTTTTTACAACGGATCTCTGCCTCCCAAAATCAAAGTGACTTCGCCCAAGATGTTGAGGGGCGGACTTTCATTTGGGTGTCCACTGGGCTATGTATGAGCTTCCCGTGAGATCAGGGGACGAGAGCTATCCGTTTATGCGTACCTGCACATATTAGCATTCAAATACATGATAAAGGATAAATGCATTAAGGAATAAAACAATAGCCTCATGACTCTAGGTTGAAATACAAAGTTAGATTCTGGCTGTTTGTTTGTTGTCTATCTGATTTTTGTTTATGGGCTTCTTTTGGTTTCAACAGGAGATCCCAGGGCAAAACTGTACCATAGTGGAAGTTCTTCAAGTTTTGGAGAGACGAAACGCACAGAACTGAGGCCCGCCTGACGACAGCCAGAGTTTGCCTTGCAGAGCAGAAGTTGAAGATGTTCCCCTAAGCTCCCCTCCACCTGAGAATACACCTGAAAATAGTTATTCTGCAAGAGCCCCGCAGAGCCCCAGATGTCTTTGTAGCTGTTTTCATCCAAATACCACAACTAGCCATGACGCCCCTCCTAGGAAAGACTGTTTCTGTATCCCTTCTGCAAAGGCCAGGGAACTATGTTCCTCTAACTTCAACTTCAGCAGTCCTCTGCCACCATTTATAATGGCCTGAGGCCAGGGTCTACTGGCAAAGTCCTAAAATTGGCCATTTTAGACTTTGGCATTTTTCGATATCTTTGGTCAGAAGATGCTCCAGCCAGAAAAACCATTTATGGGCTAAGCCCTCCACAGAAAAGAGAAGTTCAGACACACACTCACTGTCACGGCACCCAGGCAAAAGCATGCTCGAGCCAGTTCTTCCTCCAAATGCACAGGTGGCTCGTAGCCCCCATTCATCTGCTGGGATCAGAGGCAGACAGCCTATACAAGACCCAGAGAGGAGATTCGACTCCAGAGCTCATTCTGCTCCCCGCCCCGCAGTACGCAGCTCACCCCCCATACATGTGTGGGAGACAGGTGTACACTCACCTGAGGTTTCCTTTCCAGCCCTGCTCGGCACCTTCGCACTGACACTGACTGACGCTTATGGAAAAGACAGCCTCACAGGGAGGGAAGGAGAGGGAAAAAGTGAGTGAGAAGTTGAGATAAGTGAGTAGAAGAGAGGAAGAGAATGAGGAATAGAGACCAAAGAAAGGTGTTCTCAACACTAATGAATGTTCCTGTCTAGCTCTTTCCTCCACCTGCACTTTAGGCTCCGGGGGCAGCATGCCCCACCTAAAAATTGACCTGGGGAAAATAACAACCAAGTCACAAATAACTCTCCCATTTCAGTGTCTGCATTTTAACATGTGGGTGGGCCTTGCCTCTCTCACTAACATTCACGATAACAGACACTTTAGATATGTTACTCTTTATAGTTAGTGCTTTCACATACATGTTTTATTACATCTACTTAACAAGCTTGTAAGTAACACAGTAAAAAAAAAATTGTCTACCTTTTAAAGACAAGAAAAGTGGGAATCAAAAATAAGTTCTCACCCAAAACCACATGGCCGTGGCAGAGTGAGGACTCGAACTCAGGTCTCCTGGCTCCAGTCTGGACTTCCAGGGTGTTTATGTACAGACAGGGAGCTCATTGGATCTATGAAGGAGTCCACAAAGGATTATCAGAGCGCTCAAGACACGGCCCTCGGTTACTGTCACTTGCCTCATTTCTTGGCTTAGACCATGAAGTTACCTGCTAAATCACTTGTCATCTTGAAAAGGGGAGGACAAAGCAGAGGGGCCACCTCTTCTCTGGCCCTTACCGTCTAGGCTCACTGCTCTGTTAGAGTGTCACACTTTGAACCTAGGATGGTTCAAAGAGGGAGAGAAATGTGCTTCTTTATCAAGGTCTTAGTTAAAAGGCAGAATGGGGGTACATTCCAAGGGAATATATATTGGGGCTCCATCTAAGATAAAAGACCCCAACAATGGGTGGTTGGGGAAGGACCCTGCTTGGTGGGAGGGGAGGAAGAACCTGTGTTCTGCCTCTGGTCTGGGAGCAGCCGCACAGGGGCATCTGTGTCCTTCTCTAGCCGCTATCACCATGGCCAGGAACATGGCTTCTCTAAATATTATGTTTTTAGATTTAATTGTATTTCTTGCTATCTATATTTGTGTGTGTGTGTGTGTAACATCTTACAGAAGAGGCACCAAAGAAACAGAGAGGTTAAGTAACTTGTTCAGGTGCATTCTGCATACTCAGTGGTATTTCAGATAAGGGCTTTGCTGCTTACAAACATTATTTATTATATATTGTCTATATTACTATACTGTCTCCCAGTGATAGTGCGGGGGTTTGACACCAGGGTCTAAATCATATGTGTCTGTCCCATGCTGCCTTGGGAGTAATAAGACAAAGAAGAGCTCAGTAGAAGTGAAACATCTGGACTCCAGTTGATTATGTGTCCATAGGCCAAGCACATCTATCTGTGCACCTCAGCTTCATCATCTCTAAAATGACTAGACTCGGTTTGTAGGGCCTTTTCCAGCTCGAGCATTCGATGAATGAGTCTATGGAACCTTATCCCTCCTCTCACACTGGTCTATACAGCACAGCAAGAAATAAGCCTCCTTTCCCCCTAACCACTCGGCCCCTTCTCCGTGGGCAGCCCCACCCACAATGCTTCAGTAGACCGGGAGAAGGTTGACTCTGGGAGATATAACCCCCGCCACCCCACCCCCGCTCCCTCTTCCCTCCGCACCTGTCTCCAGGCCTTAGCTTCCTGGGGCACAGCGGGAAACTCCCACCTACCAGCTGGGTTAGTTTTATTTTGGAGAAAAGAGAACAGCTGGGTGATTTTAAAGACGGAACTTCAGACTCACTTAACTAGCCAACTCCAGTTGTTAGGCCCCGAAGCTGCATTTAAGGACAGGAGTTGCGGATGTGACATGAAAGCGAAGGGGCCCAGATGCTTTATTCCCCCCAGCAGGAGAGACTGCACACTTTATGAGATTTTCCCAACAAGCTTCTGCTAGATTTCTTTGGTCTTATTCTTCTCTCTATAAAAGGTATTTCCTAGAGTCTGGTCTTTTGAACCTTTTGGTTTAGGGAAGAAAGAGGTCAGCAAGTTAACAAATTAGACACGGTCCACCTGGCCAAGCCATCACCCAAGGCTAATTTTACTTGGTCTCAGCCTAACCCATCTCCAGATCCTGATACGTATCAAACGATGAAAAGTTTAAATTGGTAAAATATTTTACAGAGGGCTAAAGCAGATCTTATAGACCCATTTCTCATTAAAAAGATCAATGCCGAGAACATCTGATGCTGTAGAACTCATTCAATTTAGCAGGTCAGGCCTGACTAATCCTGTCTTCTGACTGGGGACAATTCGTTTCTCCTGAAAATAATTCCCACAAGCCACTGGATTATGTACTCTAAACCTATATTTTTTATAAGACATTACTAGAATGTCGTTCAAACCAAATCGACCCTTAAACAAAACAGTGGTTAAAAATCTACATCACAAATCAACACTTAGAAGTCATATGCAATGAATTCTAAATCCTATTAGAAATGAATTGTGTCTTTAGCCAAACAGCAGTGTCAGAAAGAACAGTTGGAAGCAAATCTGTTCAAAGTTCACATATTCTGAGTCCACAGCTGTTATAGTTGGAACAGGAGAACTTATTTTTTCAGACTTTCCTTAGAATCAATAAATTAAAACAAATAACACTACAGAACACAAAGACCACCGGACCAGATTCAAAACTGGGTTCTATTTCTGGCTCTGCTTCTTCTTACTCTCTGTGTAATACTGGGGGGAAACTGCTTCCAATTTCTGGACTCCAGTTACTTCACCCATCACATGAGGGTTTCAAAGTTGTCTTTTTTACTACACCCAGTGGTATTATCCTTTGGTTCTAAATTTCAGTGTGAATTATGTAGACAGACTTCTAATGTGGGGCCTAAACATTTAGGTTTCTATCCCCAAGGTCATACACACACTCATTTAGTTAACCCTAACGTCATCTTTGGGATTGCTTAGTTTCTCATTTTAGAGTGCTGCTTTCAGAGATACGGATATTTTTAAAGTTATTTTTATGTGTTTTTCTGGGAGAACCATTATCAAAATACCCAAAACAGGATTTCTTGTGCATTCCCCCCAAATCCCCATTTCTCCTACTGGGCAGAGACAAGCTTACATGTCTCTGTGCCCTTGAATTAGGCATAATCTTAAAACATGCTTTAGCAATGAAATGTGATAAATGAAGACAGAGGGGGCCCATCGTTTTCTACATTATTTTCCCTCTGCCACAGCTACTGACAATATTATGGACACTGGCTGCTCCAGTGTCCTGGGTCCAGGAGCAAGTAAAGCAGAGCGGAGCCCCCAGCCAACCAACAACCAATAAGGACCACGAGCGTGAAGGGAACATTTGTTTGGTTAAGCCACTGAGATTTGACTGATAGGACTCCATGTCAAAGAGATTCTCATTTGGGTGGGCTGTTAGAAGTAGAGTAGATTAATAATAAGCAAGAGATTATGTTATATATTTTTTTGCAAGTGTTTGCCCAATAGCAACAAGGATGAAAGCTTTGGTGTTGCAAAATCAAGTGCCTGAGACAGATAAGGGTGGAGCTGAGAAAAGCCAATGATTAGGGAGAGACTAAATAGTCAAACCCTAGTAGCTGAATCACAAGAGTAGGTTTAAGTACAAAAGAACTGATTCTAAGATGCTCAAGATTCACTTACAGAGGAGGTCCAGACTGAATGCTGAGAACAAAGAAATCCCATCACTGGTTTGTTTCACTGTTGCATTCTGCCTAGTTTACAGCTTTGCCATGTCTCGGTAAAGTGGTCATAATTTTTGGTTCCTTTCTGTCAGCTGTAATCTGCTGAGCAGTCTTGGGAAGGAGCCGTGCGTAAAACTAGCTAAAAGGCGGGGAGTCAAACTCATCAGAAGATATGTTCTTCATTACTAACCTAAATGTTTCTTATCCTTGCTTTGTGTTTCATCACAATTCAACAGCATTCACTTTCCCCACCAGTATAAATGTCATTAATTGCTGCAAGCAAAGAAACGCCATTAATTCCTACCATCAAAACAGAGGGAGCCAGAAGACGTAGGGGCTCTGCTTTCCTTACCAAAGTCAGCACCAAGGACAGCAATGAAGAAGAATGTAGGCTGCTCTGTCAGCAACTTCCTAGGTGCCACACTGTAGCATCTGTGGCCCACTTCACATTTACCCACCTACGGATCCGTAAGAACTATAAACAGGGTTATGATACAGTTTCTTAGCAGAATAATCTTGGGGCAGCTGTATAACAGATATATTTGCATCAGACGAATGTAGTTAGTACCAAGATCCAAGGCCTACAAAATGAGGTCATATTATCTGAATTGCAGATTTTCCCACCTGCTTCCCATGCAACCTTGAAGGTATAACTTTCTATTATTCTCATGGATTTTAAGTTCCTAAAGAATTGTTCTGTGAACCAGAGAATGAAGCCACCTCTAGGGCTGTGGGTCTCAAAGTTGGCTGCATATTAGAATAGGGAGCTTTTAAAAACCCTGCCACTCCACCACACCCCAGACCAATTACTTTAGCATTTATGGGAATGTGACCCAGCTATCAGTATTGTTCATATTGTTTAGGCATCTCCGTACCAGGTGATTACTTTTTAAAAAAAGAAAATCTAATTTTGGGTCCTTTCACCAGAGATTCTGATTTAATCGGCATAGGGAAAAGTCTACATATCGGAATTTTCTAAAAGCTTTCCCAGGGGATTCTAATGTACAACCACACCCTCAGAGGACAGAGACAAATATTGAAAGTGTTACCTCTCTAGCCCTTCCTTCTGAAGATAAGTGATACAAGGCCCTTGAGGTGGTTATAAAAGAAAAGTATTTGGATTAATTCATTAGATTACTTTATTCATGCCAAACATTTACCAGTATATAAGCATGGATTGAACATAGTCCCAGGGGGTACAATATACTAAAGATTGTATATTGTACAAAATCCTGACACTCAGAATCTAGCTCAAGTACTATAAAAATGTATAGTATATATGATATGATGGAAGGGGTAAACAATAGGTATCGTAATGAAATATTGACTCTACCTGAGAAAGGAGTCAGAATAAGTTTAACCCAAACAGAAGATACATAGATGTCTAGAAGATTCAGTAGTAGCAAACCAGTTAGGAGTATGGCATTCCAAGCCACTGGAATAGAATGTGCAAGGACATTGAAGCATAATTTGCCCAAGTCAGTTTTGGTTCTAAGAACAAAAATTGGTTGAAAAGTATTTTAAGCGGGAAAGAAAATATATGGGGAAGAGCAGTATAAATCAGGAAACCCAAAGAAAAGAACTATGAACTTCAATAGTGTCCTCTCTATCTCTGTCTCTCTCCAAACCAGACTATTTTTTCTTATTCTTACAATGGCTGAACTTAGTTGTCCCAGATGGTAGTCTGCTCCTGAATCGTCATGTTCTCATTTCTAGCAATCAGCACAAACTAAGTTGGTGTCTTTAAACTTTAAGTCCAAATTCCTGGGAAAGTATATGATTGGTCCAGCTTCGGTCAGATGCCCACTACTGGTCTAATCAGCTATAGCTAGGGTCATATAATACAAACATGGCTGTCAGTATCTTAACCCTCGACAGAGATAAGGACAAAACTTTTAATGAATAAAGGATTTGGAGGACTAAGCAGACATCCCAGAAGTTGCTTGACAAAGATATGAGACAATAAACCCAGGTTAGGGACCAAAAGCAAGGCAGGAAAACCGCACATAGATTGAAGAATGAAAAATGAAAATTAAAGAGGAGTTGATCTCAATAAGTACTATGAACTCAAAGCCAGGACTTATAAAGGGATAATACATCATGACCAAGTGGGGTCATCCTGGGGATATACAACTGGTTTCAAACTTAAAATAAATGAAGTAAATGTAATTTATCATATTATCAGACTAAAGAAGAAAATCATGTGATCATTTTAGTAAATGGAGAAAATGTTTTGACAAAATGTAATATCCATTCATGATTTTTAAAAACCTCAGCAGACTACAGACTTAAGGGAACTTAATCCACTTTTAAAAAGTAATCTTCACTCCTATTCAATATCATACTGGAGGTCCTAGTCAGTAAAATAAAAGAAAAAGAAAAGACACACAGAAAAAATGAAATAAAACCATCTCTATTAATAGGTGACAAGGAATCTCAAAAAACAAAAACCTACTCGAATTCAAAGTGAATTTAGCAAAGTTGCAGAATATCAATACATAAACTTCAATCATATTTCTATCTATTGGCAATAAATAAGTAAAACTAGAATAAAAAAGTACCATTTACAAAATTATCCAACAACGTGAAATGCTTAGTAATAAATCTAACAAAATATGTGCAAGATTTGGATTCTAAAAACTCTAAAACACTGATGAGAGAAGTCAAATAAAATCTAAAAAATGAATAGATATACCATGATCATCAATTGGAATACTTAGTATTGTTAATAACGTCAACTTTTTCCAAATTGATCTATACTATTAAAAACGATTCCAATCAGAGAGAAAGAAAAAAATGTTGTAGGTGATGGAGGCTCTGTTCATCCCTCTAGCGACCAAATCAAAGTTGTGACGGAAACAGGGAGCAAACAGCAAGGAAAAATCACCTGGGATCTAGATGAACAAGCCATACAACTATGGAGAAATCCAAGAAAGCACCCTGCAACAGCAAAAGGTAGGACAGGGCGAGGACACGGGGCTGCCAGGTCCCGAGCAGCTGAGTAAGATGGAGGCTGTGGCAGCGGCAGATGCCTCTTAAAGGGGCTGAGTCCATGAGCGGATTTTTGCAGTGACGGACCTGTTCGCTCTGAGCACCAGTGTCCACTCGGCTGCATGCAGGGGGCACCAGAGACTTACAGGGAGACATTGTCGGAATGAGAGCCAAGTTGAGACTTGCTCAGTACAGAAGTGCCGGCGGTGTCCATTGTTCCCTGTGGGGCCCTCCCCTCTACCAGTGCGCCGGACACAGCATGCATAGCTGTGACGTCATCAAACTGGATAACAGAAGTCACTCTACCCAGAGGATTCCCTGAAACCCTGCCTCCCCTAACTCGCGGCCCCACTCAAGCCACATCCAGGTGTATCTTCAGTGAGTCAGGTGCTCCCTGCTGGGACTCACACTGGTGGAGGCAGCTGACCTTGCTTTCTGGTGTGGCCTTTTGAGGCATCTATAAGCATGGCATCTGTGGATTGCTTGCTGAATCTTAACAGGTGGCCCCGGAGGGGTAGAGGCTTGGACTAAATTTGGCCTGCAGCTGAACCCCTCTCAGGACTGTGCCACTAGACACCTACTTCACAAATCCACACTAATATGACCAGGAGACTTAGGAGCTTTGCTTCATACATAGAAATAGACATGGAAAGGCAGCCAAAATGGGAAGACAAAGAAGAAGAAACCATATGACAGAACAAAACGGAGATCCAGAAATAATGGAGTCAAGTAATCTAACAGGCGCAGAATTGAAAACACTGGTTATAAAGATGCTCAATGAACTTTTGGGAAGTGTCGATAAATTCAGCAAAAACTTCAACAAAGAGATAAAAAACATAAAAATGAAAGTAGAAGTTATAAAAGGGAACCAGTTTGAAATTATCTGAATGAGAAGTATATTAAATGGAATAAACAAAGGAATCAACAAAGTGAATAAAGAAGAGAATCGGATGCCCTGTGTAGAGGACAGGACAGCCAATCAGGACACTCAATCAGAATGGCAAGAAAAAAGATGCCAAGACTATAAAAATAATTTAAGGATGATATGGGACACTATTAAGGCTCCAAAAACTCATCTGATTGGCATAAGAGAATAAAATCAAGATGTTGAACAGCTGTTTGAAGAAACAATGATAGAAAACTTCCCTAACCTGGTGAAGGAAATGAACATAAAAACCCAGGCAGCTCAGAGAATTCCAAAAATCAGGGATCCAAAGAGGCCCACACCAAGACACATCATAATTAAAATGCCAAAGGTTAAATACAAAGAAAGAACATTAAAAGCAGCAAGAGAAAAAAAATTACATATAAGGGAAGACACATATGACTGGCAGCTGATTTCTCAAAAGAAACTATGCACGACAGAAGGGCTTGGCAAAAAATATCCGAAAGGATGAAGACCCAAGATATACAACCAAGAATAATTTATCCAGCAGAGCTATCATTTAGAGTTGATGGACAGATAAAGAGCTTCCTGGACAAAAATAATCTAAAGGAATTTATCACCACCAAGCCAAAATTATAGGAAATGTTGGAGGGACTTCTTTAAGAAGAAAAAACATGTATCAAAAACAGAAATAAAGAATGGTAACAACTACATTCCTATCAACAAGTACCTTAAATGGAAAAGAATTAAGCGCTCCAACCAAAAGATAGAGTGGCTGAAAAGATAAGAAAACAAGGCCCCTACGTATGAAAAGGAAGAGAATGGAAAAATATTGCTTTGATGAACCTAGAAGGTATTTAAATCAAACAGAGAAAGATAAACATTCTATGACTTCACTTATATGTGGAATTTAAGGAATAAAAAGAATAAACTAATCAAAAACAGACTCACAAATATAGTGGACAATTTGGTGACGGACAGAAGGGAGAAGGATTTGTGGGGCTGGGAGAATGGGATGAAGGGTTAAAGAAGTACAAATTAGTAGCTGATGGATGGTCTTGGGGATGGGGAGCACGGCATAGGGAATGCAGTTAGCATTAATACGTTGGCTAGGTGGAGGGTCAGGGGAGGGAAGGAGCCATTGAGGGGATCATTTTACTAACTATATAGATGTCTAACCAATGTACGGTATACTTGAAACTAATTAAATTTTTTTTAAAAAGCTACGTTACGGGAAAACAAACAAACAAAAAAACAATTTCGATCAAAATTCCAGTTTATAAGGAAAGGTGAAGGAACTAGAATAGCCAAAATATTTCAAAAAAGAAGAAAGCTGAAAAACATCCACTGCCTGATTTTGAAGATGTATTTAAAACTACCACAATCAAGACAATGTGGTATTAATGAAAGCATAAACACCTAGATCAAAGGAACAGGATGGAGAGTCTAGAAATAGAACTGTGTGGGGCGGGGGGGACAGGGGGGCGGCCCGGGAGGATTGAGTTTTGACAAAGGTTCAAGATGAATCAATGGAAATGAATAGTCTCTTCAACAAATGTTGCTGGAATAATTGAAATTTGTATGCAAAAAAATTAAACTCAATACATGCACTATGCCTTGTACAATGTTAACTCAAAAAGGATCACAGACCTAAAAGTAAAACCTAAAACCATAAAACTTCTAAAATAAAACAAAATATTTGTGCCCTTGGATGAGTCAGACACTTCCTAGATATAACACCACAAACATGGCCCATGGAAGAATATTAGTAAGTTAAATTTTAAAGCTAAAAATTTCCCTTCTGGGAAAACCTGCTGCTACTAAGGCATGTGCAACACAAGCTAAATGTTGCCTGATGGGCAAAGCACCGATCTGATGACTCTGAGGAACTCTGGGTGGTCATCACAAGTCTGCCATGTGCTGGGTGAGCGTGAACAAGACACTGACCTTCTCTGGTCTCAGATTCCATCTGTAAAGAGGCTTGGCTGGTTTTGATCATTACTAGGGATCCTTCTGGATTCAAAATTTAAACACTAGAATTATTTCTTAGTTGTTTACCTTCTTCGAGCTTTAATATCACCACCCTTAAGATGATTGAAATGGAGGAAATCTAAGTTCCTATTATATATATGCCAAAATAGCTTGAGGGTCTAGGTGGGGAGACTTTCATGATACCTAAGCTAATAAACCAGAGTAGAATAAAAAAGCAGGAAGTACTGATCCACACAAACTTTACGAGAATGAACGACGGAACTTTGTATTATCGGTGATTCATTAAGGAAAACTGGTTCTTAGCTAAGCTCACTTTGGAGTATTCTTATTTGTTAATGGTGCATATTATATTATATCCATTTAATCATAATGTTGCAGATATGGGGCACTCTGAGTATTTCTATTAATTGAATATCAGTATGTATTAATAGTTGTCTATGAATTAGGAAAAAAGTAACAATAGACTAAACATAGATATGAGAATCCAGAGGGAAATTAGGATTCTGAGAAAAATTTTCAAAAATGGAAAAACTAAGTTTGCTTTATCGATAAATATTTGAGGGTTTATTACACAGAGATCTTTGTGGTAGGTATTACAGACTTCAATTTTCTAATCTGTCTGGACTCGAAAGGATATTTTAATATATTTTGACCTTTTAAATTGGACCATTCCTGTGGCTACTAATGGAGGTTATATTTTGCTCCATTACCAGGAACTACCATGAGCAGAAAGCATCCCCCTATTTTTAAGTTACTCTTTGCTAATATATTAGACATTTTTATCCAAAATAGTAAGTTCCTGCTTCAAAAGAAGACTTTGATTTTTTAAAAAATTCTTTACAAACAAAACAAAATAAAAACAGGTACCTCAAATTTTCCCTCAGATACCTTCTCCTTAAGCAAACGGTTTGTGCCTATTTTTCCCTTTGAGTCAGCTTCATATCTCTCCAGGCTGTGTTGACATTTGCTTTTCACACAGTGGAAAAGCCTCACTCACTCACTGTCTGGTTCTTCTGCCTTCCATCAAAGCCCTGATGCCCATGAAAGTTACAGCTGCAGTTAAGTAACTAGATGGACGCCACTTCCCGGGCTCCTGGTACCACTCCAGGGATAGACTACATAGCAGCTACCTGAACTTACTGAAACATTTGAAAATTGTTCCTCTGCATGGCCTTGCTGATGACTTCTCGTCACTTTAAAGGTAGTGCTTTGAGCTTCATGGTACCATAACCCCTGGGAGGCCTCCCACTCACCCTAACCTGCCCACAGCTTTCAGAAGTCTCTATCACACCAAGGCTACACACCCCTCCCACCAGAAGTATTTGGGGTGTGGGGGATGGGTGTCTCTCTAAAGCTACACAAATTCTCAACTGCTCTTCTTAATATTTGAATCCTTGGCACATAACTGAACAAACATCAGCATGGCCGCTTTTAAAAGAAAGAGGAAAAAAGGCTTTTCTTTAAAGCGACGCTACTTTCTCTACACAATTTCTTAAAATTCTCATTAATACAATCTTGTAGTCTTTAAATCCCTGTTTCTTGGCATTTAAATGATTACAGGCCTACTTGGGGGGAAGCATAAATGCTAAGCCTTTTCTAGAATTAGTTCTAATAAATAATGTCATTGAAGGAGCATGAGATGGAGATTCAGAAAACCCAGGTTTGGTTCCCATCCCTATTTCTTGTCAAATGTGCATATTGGGGAGTTTAATTTCACCTCTCCGGGATTTGGTTTACCCAACTGTAAAATGGGGACAGGGCTATTGTGAAAATTGAATGTCAGAAACATAGTAAAACTTGATAGATATGCCATGTCGGAAAACGTCTATCCTGACCAGCCTGGTTGCAAGAGAGCTGCCCAGGGCTCATGTCCCTTTTTACCTCATTTGAAACACTCATTGATGCCTCATTGAACAAGCCATCATTTCATGTGCATATATTTCTCTTCCTTCACTACACTGTGATCAGTTTTATCTTTTTTTGTTGTTGTTATTTCCTACCATACCAAGTGTGATCTTTATACCCAGCGGGCATTCAACAGATACTAATTGGTGGATTGATTAAACTTGAATTTTAACACTCTCTCAGCACCTTCCTGAATCAGAGAAACCCTTATGCAAACGCTAAAACGATTTACTAAGCAAACATTCGTTTTTAGGAGATCTTTGCTTCTGTAAAAAGAGCACTGACTCTGGAAAGAAAAACAGTTGGGCTCATATTCCGGTTTTGTCACAGACTGAGTGACCTTTGGTAAGTTACTCAGATTGAGCCTTAGTTTCCTCATCTTAAATGCAGTCAATTCTCACTACTGAAATTGTCTCTATGTTGTTGATGTTAAGAATTGTAAGATCCTCTGGAAAATAATAACATGAATAAATAAAATATGTAAGTGCTAATAGAAACTGCTTTAAATCTCTCACTTATTGATGTCCATACATTCATGTTGCCTCCACTTAAACAAGGGTATGCTATGTAATTTGGCCAGCAGCTTCAGAGAGGAAATCTAGGATTATGGGATATCCTGAAACTGCTGGTGCTTATAAGCAACAAGTCATCAAAAGTGCCTAGAGCTCTCAATAAATATTGGATTAGTGGCAGGTAGTCAGGCTTTATTGGCCTAGGACAATCATATGAGCTGGCAAGAACACTAACTGGCTGTCAACAAATGTTTCAGTCTAGAGATGACCGTAGGAACCTACACAATAATGCGGAGATCAAGATTCAATGTCTAAAAAGCAGTCTTTGACACTAGCAAACTCCAAAGAATAGAATATTTCTGTTGAAAAGGAAAGAAAATGGAGCTTTTATTGGATGTTTGCTCTCTGATCATTGTACTATATACACAAAAGTGCTTCCTTCATTGATTTCTTGCATCACGGGCAGAAGAACTGAGATACAGGCAGTTAGTAAGACGTGCCTGACATCACAGCACATCAGGGTTACTATGAGGGCCGGGCTTGGCACCCGGAGGCTGGAAAGGAGGGCTTGAGCCCTCATCCTTTTCTCAATAATCTACTCATCAAGCAGGAAAAACCCTGGCTGGCCTAATTCCTACCGCACCTGTGTGGAAAGATGGTTCCTCCCTTCTTCGACATCACAAAAGAATCCTGAAAACATGGCAACTCCCACTCATACCCCAAACCCCATAGTCCTGTCAAGGATACTACACAGTACCTGGTGCAATTTAAAAACACAGAGGGCCATGAAAAAAAACACACACACACAAAGAACAAAGAGAAGATCTAACCCCTTGCCTTCATTTTACACTGGAAGAAACAGGACCAGCAAAGAAAGCTAAATAATTTTGCCTTAAGTCACACAAAAAGACAAGAGAAAAATGACCACTATACTGAGGTTCGTATTCCACTGTCTTTTGGGCAAGAGACCAAGAGCTCTATTTTTTCTATCTTTTGTGTTCTGGAAATTCTACAGATCAGTGGTTCTCAAACCTAAGCAAGCATCAGAATCATCTGGAGGGTTTCTTCAAGGAGAGAGGAACGGGCCCCACCCCAGGGTGTCGGATTCAGAGATTTGGACTGGAGCCCAAGATTGTGCCTTTCCACCAAGTTGCCAGTGTTGCTGACTCTGCCGGTCCAGACACTACATTTTAAAGACCTCTTTGTAGAATGAATGCTGACTTTAGTGCTTTAACTCTTTACTTTAGTACCAAGTTCCTCCTTCCAATCTTTTGGGAAGAGGAGTAAAGGTTTTGATCAGACTTCTTCGGGATTGCAAATGTGGATTGTAAAAGTTTCTATTAGCAGTTACACATAATTCCTGAACCAGTGCAGTAATGGTGTGACTCTTGCTGGGAAATTTTTGGATAAAACCTGTGCAAACAGCAGCAAGACCTTGGAGACGATGGCGTCTTTAATTTTGTCTGTCCCATATTCTTTCAGAGCTGCCACCAGCAACCTGTCTGTTAGAACAGGGCTCCTCAAACTTTCCTGTGTCAGGACGTGTCTAGAAAAGGATAAGGTTTGTATAACACTGGAGTGAAAATAGAGGCTCTATGTGGTCTGGACACCCCAGGCTCTGTAACTAAGGGAATGACTATTTTCTTCTACCTGAACTGATTCATGGCATGGTTGAAAAATACTCTGTTACAGAAACACAGCAAGCAGAGGAGCCGAGTCTTCAGTATTAAGATTAAACATTTTTAACATAGAGGGGCCACCAACATTACTGGTGCCTTCTTATTAGCAATAGCAATGGAATCATGATGATCAAAAATAGTAATTAAAATAGGAAAATCTTAAGCAAGGACAAAAGAAAAAAGAAAGTCATTCAAAGGGTGAACATTATTTGCTAAATAGTAACTAAGGATACTAGAACTCGGATTCCTTCCCTGAATCTTAAGATACTGTCTTTTTTATTGTGTAAGAATAATTTTTATTTGACTCATTTTTTTCATGTCACTAAAACTCCCTTGATGCTGATTTCACTGAATCTAAGAAAACATAGCATGCTAGATGTACCATTATGAGGATATATCACTAAGAAATAATTCTGCCAACAAAAAATATGGCCCAATGCTTTATGACCATCTAAAAGCAGAATTTTGAACTTACAGAACGAGCCCTTTTAAACTCACTTAGACTTAGCCAATTTCCATATATTATTCTGTACATACATCATGAGGAAAAATAAGCTAATCCCATCACTACTTCATATTCCACATCTTACAATTATCACTTTGACTCCTCCATAACACACGCCCTTTTCCACGCTGTGCCATGCCTTAGCTCAACAGTAATGACCAACTTAAAAAAAAAAACAAGCAAAACGAAAACAAAAACTGATGCACTATTAATGCTAGGATTTTCTTCTAACTCCCATTCATTCATTCTGCAAGTTTTCCTGTCCACTCCCCAAAATAATCATGATAGCCCAGAACTACTGGCTATGATTGCAAGATTTACCCTGAATTCAAAGATGTAAAAACATTTCTTAAATGTGTCTTAGGGTTTATGAAATGTGGAAATTCCATTTAATATTGCTGAGAGCTCACAGAGAAGCAATGTCCCTGAGTGTAGGGACAACCTTACTTTTGTTTATGGAAGGGTGCCCTTGCTCAATGTAATAAAGTCCCCAAATGAGATTAAAAACCCTGTTTCTTTGGTGTCTTCTTTTGAAGGAAACTCTCCTTTTGAGTTTCTGAGCTGAAGCACACCACACTTTGAAATCCTAAGCTACTCTTATTAACTGCTGCCTCTGGAATAGTCAGTGTCACACATGACTTTAATCAACGGCTTTGGCAGCACAGAGGGCTCAGCAAAATGAAGCCTTTTACAGGTATCAGATTTCTTTGTATATGTCATATATTTGTGTCAAACTTCCTCTACAGAACAAACCGAGCATGTCCCAGGTTGGCAGAAAACCACTCCTTCCCAGCTTAAACAGGACTCCTGGCCAATAGCCGTGCTGGCCGTCCCCTTGGGAAGCAGCTTTTTCCAGGTGAAATGAAAATCCAGCTGCTGCTTTGCTAAGACATTCTTCATTCAGATAAGCTCAACGAGTACTTCGCCAATGGAGTACCTGCCCTGTGCCCAATAATCTTCTAAATCAGAATTGCTTGGGAGTGAGGGATACCGATTATTATAGTAAAGATAAGGAGTCCTCCCCTCAAGGAGCAGATGCATCGACTGATTAAACAAAGCTTGGACATATGAAATAATTAAAGAAAAATACGAGGTATGGATCGATCTCAAATCTCCAAGCAAATGTCAAGAAGTAGTACAAATGCCAAGCAAATACTGCGAGTGTAGTATTGACTGGAGTTATCGGGGAGCGTCCTTTGGTGAACATGGATGTAGCCGGCTTCTGAAGGAGACATGGAAGGCAGTTCCCCTGGAGGACAGTGCAAAAGAAACACGAGCGAGTTGCAGAGATACGAATACGGAACAGACATGTACATACGGAGTTTGGTGGACTGATGGATAATCAAGCTCACACGCGTGTTAGCATAAGCAAAAGAAATACAGGGGTGTAAAAATTTGACATGGAGATTATTTCACCGTCAGAAGAATCTTTCTCCTCCTGGCCAGAGGAGTTGAAAGGCTATGGAGTAAAGTCTAAAAAAACAACTGTCACAAAAACATAATAGTCCTTGTATACTATCTCTATCTTCCAGGTACGCATGAGGCACAGACAACAACGGTCAAATAAGAAAACATCTGGATGAATATATTCTTTATAACCAAATGCAGTTACTTTTAGTTGTATATACCCTAAACATGATCAACTAATTTATACTCGTAAGTGTCTGTATTGTGGTATTCATATTCTAGGCACATTCTCCTCTAAACCAACAGAAGACTGAAAGATCAGAAGTTGTGTTCTCCAGACAATACAGTCTCAATGATGTGATCTCAGGCATCTGTAATTACAAAATAAATTCACATTTCCATTAAATATCCCCAATATTATAGCATTAGATGGTTCCCAAATGGGAAAAAATTTGCTGCCCAGGGGATATTTGGAAATGTCTAGAGAATTCGTGGTTGTCACAACTGGACTAGAATCTAGTGGATGGAGGCCAAGGATGCTGCTAAACATCCTACAATGCATGCAACAGCCCCCCCACAAAATATCAGCAGTACCAAGGCTGAGAAACTCTGCTTAGCCCTTATCAATTTACATGCTAAAAATCAACTCCCCTCAAAATGTAACCCCCTTTCCTTGCTCTACCTCAAATATTTTAAGACATCTCCAAGAAGTTGTTGCAAATTTTTTTCCAGCCAAGTATATTTAAGTCCAAGTTATAAGATAACTGATAAAATATGATTTTAAAAAATAAGACTACATTATCTCACATAAAAAGAAGGCTACATGGGTTCGAGTCCTGTGCAGACCTTGCCCGTGTGGGGCCCAGGCCCCAGCTGCTGTGCTGCCACCAGGATGCTCATGGAGGGGATCCTGGCCTACTGTAGCCTCACTTTACCTGAGGCTCTACTGGCCGAACTGCCAGAACTGCACCCAGACATTGTGGGACTTCATGAAGACACGTGGCAGTGTGAGCATTCTCACGTTCAATGCTTGTCAGAGGTTCTTGATGTTGGTGGAGCCATTCTGGCCAACTGCGTATGCAGGCGAGGTGAGATGCCACTTCCCAGAGTGCCTGGAAGCCAAGAACCAGGACAGAGCTGGGAGCTGCAGGCAGCACCGCCCAGCTGGGTGAGGGTAACAGTCAAGCTTTGCATGATCCTCATAGACCAGCTTGGGCTCTTACTGGAGGAAGTGGCCAGTAAGGAGGTTCGAGAAGAGTGTGGCTACCACCTGGCCCTTCCAGCTGTCACCTGCAAGTCTGGCGTGGGACTTACCTACTTTGGCCAGAGCATGTTCCATGCAGAGGGAACAAACACCCAGCATGGCCGCCTGGATGGGGACCTGGCAGAGGAGGGCAAGCTCAGCAAGGTCATGCCCTCGGAGGATGACCCGAGTGTTCCCAACACCCTCAGCATCATCTTTAGCATCTCGTTGCTTCTTAGCCACATGACCCCGAGTCCACAGATAAATACACCCAAGGTTGCTTAACTCAGAAGCTCAGTGGCAAATTGAAACACTTCCCCCCAAAAGATATTTACACCTTAATCCTTGGAACCTGTGACTATTACCTTATATAGTACAAAAGGGTCTTATATGACTAAGTTAAGTATCTTGACGTGGGGAGATTACGAGTGGACTGTCAGGTTCCAGGTGGGCCCTAAATGAAATTGCATGTATCCTTATAAGAGGAAGGAAAGGGAAGATTTTATAACACACAGAGGAGGAGACATGAAGATGGAGCAGAGGAAAGTTTTAAGGTGCTGGCCTTGATGACTGGAGTTATGCAGAGGTAAGCTCAGGAATGCCTACAGCCACCAGAAACTGGAAGAGGCAAGGGTTCTCCTCGGGGCCCTCCAGGGTCTTGATTTTCATCCAGTGATACTAATCTTGGCCTTCCAGTCACCAGAATTGTGAGAGAGTAAATCAGTTGTTTTAAGCCCCCAAGTTTGTGAAGCACAAACAGCAGCGACAGGTAACTAATACAGTTGCAAAATGGCTATTTCACATCTAGGTATCACCTCCTCGATCAACTGATTCTGAAAGAAGAGAGAAAACCTCTTTTCACACATCAATAACCTTCTTCTTTAAACAACTAAAACTAGAAAGGGAAGTCTTTCCCAAGGAAACTCCAGCGAATTTCTCCTTAGGTCTTCGTGGCCAGAATGATGTCACATGCCTACAACTAACTCGATCGCAAGGAAAGAAAACACGAGAACCACGATTAGTTTAGCTCAATTCTGGTGTGCCCTCTGGAACCCTGAGAGGGCCAATGTTTCCTGAGGGAATTGTTATCTGCTCAAAACAAGACTGAGGACAAGGGAGAAGGGTCTGACACCGCTTAGGTAGGCAGCCAACGAGGCCCCCAGCCTCTTTGCCATGCCCTGAGTGGCTATGCTTACTGTGGCAATGCTGGGACCTTGACTGCTCAGGGGAGCCCAGCTGTGCTCACAGAGGCTCCCCGACACAGACACCCTGGGGGCTCTGCGAGACGTCCTTGCTCTGTCCTCGGCACCTCCATCTCAATCACAGGAAAGGCCCGTCCCTTTCACGCATGGATGAGACCACAGCGTGTGTCTTCATGGTCGAATAATGTGTTGTATACCTGATACTAATATAACATTGTAATGTCTACTGTATTTTAATGTAAAAGAAAAGAAATAAAGTTCTCCTCAGCAAGAGGGAGCTGTGATTTGAGAGGAGGCTGATTTTTCACCAGAAGAGGTGACTGGGAAATAAGATCAATACTGTATTTGGATTCACTTTTGCTTCTATCTGTTTTCTAGAGATCTGAATTTCACTGAAATTATGTTAGCAGCAGCAGCAGCGACCTTATCTATACCAAACTGGCTTGGACTACTTCCAACGTTCTTCATGACTAGCAGAGTTTAAGATTGCATCTCTGTCCTCTTTAAGCCTCTTCATCATTCTCCTTCAAGTTCTCATCCACGGCAACAGCACAGCATTAATAAAAACCTAATGCAGAAGGTTCTCGTGCCTCGGCTTGGTCCTGGACCGGGGGCGGCCAGGTCTAGGCTAGAGCCTAATGCCATGCAACTCTCTCCCCAACACTGTCTTCCACCTGCTGTACTGTGAGGGCATCTGGGCCGGATGGCATTGGCCAAAGGCACCAAATTGCAAAACAACCTGCATTTCTAAGTTTACCATGACTCGGCCACCGTGAAGTCATAAGAGGAGAAAAGAGACTTGTTTGCAAGGTAATGAATCATAGGCAAGAGACTAAGACCCTGTCAACATCTGTAGCATGCCCATTTATTAAAGGCCATCATAATACTTTAGGACCTTGACACGTGTTAAAAATAGTCTTGAAAATAGACCTCTTGTGCTTAGGAGTCTCTTTCTAGCATCACTATGATAATTAACGTCTCTTGACAGGTTTATCATTCTCTCATTCTCCGAACATGTTCTGAGGACCTTCTGTGATCAGAGTCTTGTGGCAGGCAGGCACGGGGATATGGAATCTCCAGGCAAGGCCTAGAATCCTCTAGGAGTTCACAATCCACTGCAGCATCTCCTCAACTTTTTAAAATTCATACTCACTGCATGCTTTCGTAACAGACTGTTTGTATATCCCCAAGAATATTTCATCAAGGGATAATTTCAGTAATCTGTTTTAGCAAAACAACAGAAATACTGAATTTTAAAATATGTTTTGACAAGCTTCAGCCTGCCGACTCCTGCAGTGATTCTGTTGAATGGTCAGTCTCTGGGTGAGCTGGGCATGCTTCTGTAGACTCCACGGTCAAAATGAGTATATTAAAGCTACGGTGAAGACATCTCCCAAGTTGCCCTGCTCATCAGTCTCACAGCACAGAGAATGTAGCAGGGCACTCCCTCCAGGAAGTTAGGAAGGACACATTATGCTCCTGTAGACCCAGCACGCTTCCTGTCAAACACCAGGACTTCTAATCACTTTGTATTCCATCAGAATTCCAAGAAGTCCAAACCCAGCCAGCCAAATGCAGAACAGCTCAGGAGAAGCAGCTGTAACAGTGCGACCAGTAAGGTATTAGAGAACCTCCCATCCTTCCCACCTTGTGTTATATAAAGAAGACAGTCTCAGGCAACGAGCAGTCCCGGGGGGCCAATCCTGGTTCTGTCACTGGGCTGGGTGGGTTTTCCTTGGATACCTTAATGTCTGAGCTTTATTTCCATTTTTTGATTACTTCAGGAAATGGGAATTATCATCATAATAGCTACAGTTGAACCCACTGTCAAAGGCCATTTGTAGTACGGTGTTAACCTCAAGTAGAAAATCTGAAAGGTCATTGAAGATAGTTTCTGTAAAGAAATCTTTGCTCCACCTACTTTTTTTTTTCTATACACATATCTTTATTTTAACATTTAAAAGAAGCACATACTCATTCTGACAGCTTTACCAGGCTTGGCCACCCAGTAAGTTACACACTCTCTCGGGGACTTGGAAGGTTATTGCACAGCTCCTGAACTGGTCAGGGCAAAGGGGCCACTCGATCCGGTCCACTCCAAGTTCACCTTCCACCAGGAAACCTTACCACAAACAGGCTGCAGGGTGGCTGCACTTGATCCCTGCCTCCGGTTACAAACCAGAGAAGTTAACACAATTCTCATGGTTACTTTCATTTTACCTTTTCTCTTTTCTTTCTTTCTCTTTCAGTCTGTCTCTGTCTGTCTGTCTGTCTCTCTCTCTCTCAATGTCCACTCTCTCTCTCCACCTGTCTCTCTTTCCACCTCTCTCTTTCCAGGCCCTCTCTCCATCTCTGTTTCCATCTCTTTCTCTTTCTATCCCTCTCCCTCCCTGCTCCCCTCTCTCCCTGCCTCTAGTTCTCTGTACTTGCCACTACAACATGTTGGACAGCTCTTTTTTGCTTGGATACCAGAAAAAATAATAAGAATTCTATCCCCATAATATCCTTCTTCCTTCTATATCATTGAGGCTGGTTCAACATGTAACAGAACTACAAGCTTTTATTTGTCTGACTCCTTAAAGTTGACAAAACCCTTTATGTACATCTCCGGTTCTCAAATGTTCGCATTCTTCAGAATCACCTAGAGGACTTGTTGAAACACAGATTTTGGCCCCACCCCAGAGTTTCTCATTTACTTGGTCTGGGGTGAGACCTGAGAAGTTGCATTTCCAACAGGATTGCAGGAGACCCCGACTGTCTGGAGACCACACTTTGAGAACCCCTGACATATGTCAAGTCAAGACGACTGATTAGCAGCAATTGCGGGATGCTGAGAACAGGACAACTGCTCCCTATGTATTATTTCTGTCCTTCGGCTGAAGTCACTCTTTGGGTTTAAATGAGGATCCTTCCTACTAAAGTGGAAATAGGCTATCTATGATAAATAGCTACAGTAGCCGTAATTCACCATTGCCATGTTATCTCAGACACTTTCCTTTAGATTAGCTCAAGGATTAGCAAACTTTTTCTTAAAAACCCAGAAAGTAAACATTTTGGGCTCCATGAGACATACAGTCTCTGTTGCAACTACTCTAGTCTGCCTTTGCAGAACAAAAATAGCCATAAGCATTGGTCAAAGGAATGGATTCAGCTACATTCCAATAGGACTTTAGTTTGCCAACTCCTGGATTAATTCTATCACACTTAGAGGACTTGAGGAAGACATGGAGAGGAGAGCCTCAATCCTTTTTTAGATAGGAGAAATTTAAAGGGGACCCTGAAAACGGAAGTGGTCCTTGGACAACAAAGAAATTTTCAAGGATGAGAACAGAGTCCCTGGGGTGGGGTCGGGGTGTTGGGAGAGAGGTGGGCGGATCTGAAAAAAGCATTCCTCTATCTGACTGACTGTAATTCCAGTCACCCTCAAGCTCACATCTTCAACAGGAAGCTGAGTGGCTCTTTCAGGTCTGTTTAGAGGCAAGTCAAAAGGGAAAGGAAGCCATAAGCCCCGGTGCAGGACGATATCTTGCTCCAGGTATTGGAAAGGAGAGGTCACTGTGGATAAGAGAATGCAGTTACTCAATCACATGGCCACTGGGGCAGCAGAAGAAAGAGCCTGACACAAAACCAGTAGTGGGAATCTGGTATTGCTCTATTCCAACAAAGACACCTACAAGCAAACAATAGATAAGAAAATAAGAAGAACAAATACCTCTTTGAAATAATAAAGAGCCCTAAAATATGCCTTACTTTATAAAGAAAGGAATGATTTGTGAACAGAAAGCTGCTCAGAGAATCATCTCAGCCTTTTATGGAGAAAGTATTCCAGTCCCCAAAATGGTACAGAGTGGCAGAGGCCATGGCCCACTGAGGGGCTGAGCTTCTAGCACCATGTATGAGTATCCTGTCATGGCTTCCCCCATCAACGGGATGCCTACTGCCCTGAAGAAACCCTGCTGGTCCAGAACCCACTAGATTTCAATGTGGACTTGCAAATGTCTCATCAGAGCCTCCACCTGCTGGAGGTTCCAGAGAACTGATGGATTTCAGGAGAGAAAAAAAAATTGACACACAAAGATAGGGCCACTCAGTTCAGTGTGTCAGAGGCCAGATTCTCACTGGAGTCTGTCCTGCCTCCAAAACCAACAGCCCTTCCACCATCCCATGTTGCCTAGGGATGGAAGCACACGTTATAATACTTAATATAATGCTTAAGCTTCATTTTATATTTCTGTTTTTCACCCAGTTAACTGACCTGAAGAGAATTATAATATTTCTAATACAATCCAAAGTGTCATTTATTGAGTATGCCACAGAAAGAATTTCAATTTTCTTTCAGATTAGTATTTGCTCACTGAATATTTAATGGAAAAGAGAAATTATTTGCTCTTTTCTTGATTACAAAAAAGTTCAGAATGGTGCTGTGAGAAATTCGAAAAGGCATTTGTATTGTCAAGATGCCATGTTCCTGCCAATACTTAGCTGGATATTAACTCAAAACCAAAACTGAATTCCCAACACTCTAAGGTCTGTATTCCTAAAATGGCAAAGAATATATTTGAAGGATGGCATTCTAAATAGGGGCTTGGGGGTGGGTCTTGGGTAGAGAATTTCAGAAACCTAGATGGTGAGTTTGAGGGAAAGATGCTTGGTTACTCTTACTTTCATATCCCAGAGGGACCCTCACTTTAGATGAACTTAAATCTGTTATGTAATTTTAGATGTTTAAATTAGAATAAATTATCTCATTCTAAGCACGGCTGAAATTAGTGGATATCATTGGTATCATTGTTAAAGCAGGTATAATTGACACAAGTCACATTTTTATGCATACATACATACGAATTAGATATAAAGAGTGAGATGAGAGAGATACAGAGAGAGAGAGACATAAATGCTATTATGTTACAGACATAAGCTATGTATAGGATATACAATTTGTATATAGATACAAATAGGGGAATATATTGGTATAACCTCCAGATGTTATATAAACCTACTAATTTAAAATAATATAATATAAAACAAGTGTATTAAGGCACAAAAATTCATAACCAAATTTTTATATTAACCGTATTCTCATCTTTCCCTAAATTATTATTTAATTGCAAGTCATCTGCTACTGTTTGAAATGATAACATTAATGAAATTGCATCTGCATTCCACATAGTATACTTAGCAAGGCCCTTGGGACTTTTGTGGTGAGGAAGAAAACACAGGTTTTGTCTAAGCTATCATAAAATAAAAATATGAAAAATCCTGCAATGATCCGACATAGAAAAGGTGGGAATTGGAGGAAGAATGATCTATATGTTCCCTAGCTTGTCAGGGTTCAAACATTTTAGAAAATTAAGGAAAAGAATTTCCATATACCAGAAGATTTTATTTTGTCTTTTTGAAAACAAAAATAATTCATTTTATTTTTTAGAGGAGGTACCTAGGGGACGTGTTGCACCTTGGTAGTCAAAAGTCAGGGGCCTCCGAGTGCTGGTGTGGATTAATCATCCCGTTTGATGTATGTTTCCTCAGAGTGACAGGTCCTCCCTGTCCCACTTCTGAACAGATTTACTCTAATAGGAATGGTGAGAAAGAACTTAGCCAGCATGACCCAGATGGTCTGTGGAGCTGCTTACCTGTAAACACATTCAGAAGCAAGCTAGTTCTCAGAATTTGTTTTTTTTCCCATTTTTATTGTGATATAATTGACAAGTAAAATTATATATATATATATCATTATATATATTATATTGTATTGTATTGTATTGTATTGTATTGTATTGTATTTATTATATTATATATAAAATGATATGTATATATACATATATATATCAGGTATACAATGTATTAATTTGATACAATATACATTGAGAAATGATTACCACAATCTAGTTAACACATCCATCAATTCACATGGTTATTTGGTGTGTGTGTGTGTGTGTGCACACGCTCACACCAAAAGACTGGTTTTAAAGGAGCCCTATAGCACATGTGAGCAAATTTCAAAATGTTATATGGACTAACAATTATTCTGTCTAAGTCACATCAAAAAGAAATTTGTTGCCAGGGAAGGAATGAGTTCTCTAAAGGATGCCTACCTGGCCAAAATAAATCCATTCTTTCATTTACATGACTTCATGTAGATTTGGAAAAACAAATACATATGTCAGGTGGAAGAGAATTGGCTTGACAGAAGTGCATAGAAAAAAAATGATCTGTGAGTTTTTGTTTACCATTGACATTATAGAAGTCAAAAAAAAAAAAAAACCCAAACTATTTTTTCTTTAAAGCAAATGCCATTTTACACAAAGTCAATAGTAGTATGGTCTGCAGATCGAGGGGGGCAATGGCTGTAATCTGTCTTCATTCCCTACCTCTATACACATACTGTCTCTCAAAACTCAGCACCTAGCTTTCCCCAATAGTGAGACTGTATCTAGATTATCGTGTTGAGTTAAAAGCATGTTTGGATAATTAAAGCAAGTCTAGAAGATGAACCTGACGTAGGGAGTGGTCAAAATCTGAAAACCATGTTGTAGAATGACTAAAGTTCATGAGCAAAGATCATCTTGGAAAAGAAAACCCTTAGTGGGATGCGATAGATGTCTTTAAATATCCGAAAGGCCACCTTGTGGACAAAGCAGATTTGCTTTCCTAGTATAGAGAGTAGAACAAGAGTCAGTGTGAAGACAACTTAGGTTTAATGAATAATGAATAACTAGAGTTATCGCATAACAAAATAAGATTATTTTGTAATGTAGTGGACATCATTTCACTAGAAATATTCCAACAGAGTGTGGACAACAATCAATCATGGATGTTATAGAAAAGATCAAAACAGATCTCAGGACTCAAAGTTCATTATAGTTCAGTATTACCTCTTATCCTTGAATCCTTTCCATAAATCCCCCATCACGATAAGGGTACATGTCCACTGACAAAAAAGCCAACCCTTTGAGAGGAAGATGAAGCCAAACTTGTATTTCCCCCAGTTTGGTTGCAAGCAGTCTGCCTCAGATTATGTGATTTGATTGTTGAAAAAAATTTTCAGATTCCTTACTGTCCTCCATCACTAACCTCCTGCAAAACAACTTCTGGAGTGGCCCCAGGAATCAATAATTTCAATGTACTTCTCAGATTATTCTCATGCACATTAAAGTTTGAGAAACATTGAACTAGATGAACATAAAGATCTTTCTGATGCCAAGAGGCTATGAGAAAGAACAATAGGAGGTAGTCTCAGTTTCCCCACAAGAAATAATTCAATTCAGTGCTATAAAGATATTTTAAGTGAATAGACATCTGCAAGCTTTAGGATCATAATAACCCCAAATCAATTTTAATATTTAATGAGGGATTTGCTTCTTTATATAGAACAGTCTACTTTCTTCAACGCCAGTTCTCTTGACGTGATTTCCACGGGTTGTGACAAGCTGGGGTACTCTCACCTTACACAGGCACATTCTTAGCCCCATTCCAAACAAAAATCACCAAGTATCACCATTATTGGCAGGTGCTGATTTGCTTTCTTGGAACGTGAAAGAGAAATTTAAAACTGGAAAATATCAAGTTTGACTATTTCATAGACCTTCGGAGAAACACATGGTTAAATACACTGAAAGGATCTGACCCATCCTGACCAAGTTATGGGGTCTTTTTAGTCAGGACATTTAAGTTCCTGCAAAATCTGAGTCTAACGTCTCCTTCATCTTTACCTCTCATTTCCTCGTATCACAAATCTTATACACAGAACGACTTGACAGACATGAGGAAGTCATATTCCATGAATGCTGAAACCATTTGTATTATGATGTGTGGCACTAAGGAGTTCAGATACAAAGGGCTGTAAGTTAAGTTCATAAGGGTTTACTGAGTACACCCTTTACACCTGGTATTGTAATTTTAGAATTCAAAGGAAGAAAGATGGTTAAATCAACCCTCAGGCGGGGAAAAATTACTTGATACTCATTCCTAGAATACTTGCTCTCAGGAGACTTCCTTACAAGCAGCAAGAAGCAGTTTTTATGCTTTATAAATTCTATCTCAAAGTTTTTCTTCATGAGTCTGTCCCTTATCCTTCAAAGGAAAACTAGACACCTACTATTCAGTCTGCCCAGAGCAGCAGCTCTAATCTTCTGGGAACAGTCCTTCTCATATCTTAAACATGGGGTTCAAATATGTGGGTATCACCATGGATTTACTGACAGTGTCCAAGGTTGACCTCTGATGGGTCCAGGCCTGATTTTTCATCCAAGATGAGTCAATTTAAGGTGCTGCTCAAGTTATTTTTAAGTTTAAATCAAGAGATTGACTTTCAGTCTCTCTGTGGAGGCAAAGGCGAGAGATATAGGGCATCAGAGCTGCTGGTGTCTATGCTCCCAGCCCTGTGGAAGAAGGGAGTTTGCATCGTTGAAGCCAACATGCAGAGAGAAGCAGAGAAGAAAGAAGAGCTGGTATTGTCTGGATCTGATATTCAGTTGCAGTGAGGCATGACTGTGCATTTGTCCTTCGGACACTGTGGTTAGGTACAGAAACCCAGTAGATTCCTTTCTGTGTCCTAGTTGGAGCTGATTTTTCTTTCTTTCAACCAAAAAGAGTTATACTAACCAACAGAGAATATAAAATATCTAGTAACTAAAGTCCTATGGCACATAGGCCCATAACTCTTCCTACTCCCTATGCATTTGGTCATCTTTTTCTGAAGGTCAATGGAGAACCCTGTTAACATATAGATCCAATCACAATATAAGCTCAGAAATTAAGTCCTGTAGCTAAGGGAATACTCTTGGTAGAAATCATTAGAACTTGAAAAATACTTTTCATTTGTTTTTAAATGTAGATCAGAACAAAGGATTTTTAGAAATAGGTTAAAATAAGAAAGGGTTAAAGGCTAATACTCCAGTCAATGTTTTCTTTTGTAACTGAGATATGTATTCAAAGCCCTGTGACACAGTAAAATCTTATAAAATCCAATTCTCTCCTACTCTCTAGCCTAAGTTAAAATCCATATCTTATTAAGATGTTTTCTTTACTAAGAGAAGAGTATCTCTAATGTTAACAACAACAACAACAACAATGAAAACCTAAGGAAATTCACAACAGAAATGGAACACAATATCGGTATCTGTCCATAAACAAAATAACAGAGTATGTATTTGTATGAGGGTAAGCAAGAAAGATGGCCAAGGGACATAGAGATAACACAAGGATAGGAGGGTGAGAGAGAGAGGGGGGGGTGGGAGAGAAATCAGAAAACTTGGAAAGCAAATTAAATGATTATAGATACTTTATAGCTACCTGATGTTTACTGACACCATGGAGGCTTATTTAATGCTAGATCTTTCCGATCTGGTTTTCAATAAGCACCAAACTAAATTAGCAGAAGAAAAAGGATGGATAGCTTGAAGGCATATACCGGTAGAATCAAATATAGACCTAAAAAACTAATGTTAACCAAACAGATAAAGGGAGTTGATTCCAAGAAAAAATAAAAACCAAATAGGACTCAATTTTCTTTCTTTTAGTCATCCATCCATCTACCTCTCTTTCAGTATTACACATGTAATTATGCTTCAGACACTGGACTAAAGGCTGAAGAGAATATAGCTATGGATCAGACAGGCCCATGCCTATAACAACTACCCCCAAGAAGGAAAAAAATGTGAACAAAAATAACCCAAGACCCAAGACAGTGTGAGTTTAATGAGTGACCTAAAGTATTCTTGGAAGCAAGGAGAAACCATTTCCTGCTAAGACCTTCACAATGAATGTTATATAGAAAAGGGACCTTACAGGATGAGTTCACTTTCAAAGCCAATCATCCAAAAATAGCAGCCCCCAGAGCATGAAATAAAAGCCCTCTGTGCATTCTTGATGGCTCCTAATACTCCGAAAGTGTCATAATTGACTTGTTTCTCTTCCATTTCCAGCTGTGAGGTCACATAGGTTTCAGAGGGTTTTTACTTGATTTCTTTCCCACCCTCTATAGTTTCTTCAGAAGATGGGATTATTATAAAATGTGCTTTTAAAAAGTGCTTTGATAGGAAGAAAAGCTAATCTCTGAGAGAAAGGGAGATATATATAGACATAGATATAGATATAGATATAGATATAGATATAGATATAGATATAGATATAGATATAGATATAGATATATAGAGATATATCTATATATAGGTATATATATAGATATAGAGATATCTCTCTCTCTATATATATAATAGCTCTTCTGCCTTTAGTGTGTGTACACCAATGAGGCTCAGACACTAGACCCAGAATCTGAAATTCCTAAATAATTCCTCTAGGCATCACATTCTCATAAAAACACTACCCAGATGGCATTCTGAACCAGAAGAGGTTCAAGACCACAAGCACAGCTCCTTGTACTCTTCATAACTGTCAGAATATGGGTGACAGAAAGACACTCTACCTCCTACACCCCACTCACACCCATTTCCTCTGGGAAAGGACTCCGGAGTAGCTGAAATGCAGAGTAGAAGCTGAAAGCTCCCTGAAAAATGCTAAATGGACTTTTACAAAAGAACAAATAGAAAATTCCTTAAAACCAGACAAAATATTTGTTGATCAATGTATACTCGTAGTTAAGCTAAAGAAAGTGAGAGTTAGTTCTTTCATTCCCCTAATGCTCTGTCTCTTTCCAGCATCACAAGATTAAGTCTCTGGTAGAAGGAGTAAAGAGATAATTGACATTGAAGAGTAATATGTTCTTGCTGTTTTAAAAAATAAAACAAGGGCAAGAAAAAATCAAATAAGCACAAATCTAAAGGAAGCAAATTGGCATCAGTCTGCTGATATGCAATCCTAGAAGTTTAAAAACCATGCGAGAAAAAACTCATCAGAGAAAAGAACTGATACTCAACAATTCTAAGCCTAGTGAAGTTAACATTCACTTATGAGAGTCACATAAAATCATTCAAGGAAAAGGAAAACACAGGAAGTATTTTACCCCAGTAGCCTACCTGAGGAAAACACTTGGGTTGGGGGGTGGGAAACTAATGAACCAATAAATAATCTACAAAGGATTTCAAGACTGAGGAATGATTAAGAGTAGAGAAAACAATGATAAAGAACAAATATTATAATATATAGATATGGCTATATCAAAAATGATACAAGATAGGCATTATAACTGCCTAGGAACATGTTAGTATGACTCCCAGAGACAAATGTCCAAAGATTTTTAATATAATTTCACAACTCTGAGTTCAGAATGTACTTAGACCAGGATGCACTTATTGGGGAACTTGAGAGAGAAAAATGAGAATTGTGTTAGTGGCTAAACGGACCTTACTGTACTGTTCTCTTTTTTCAAATCTATATTATACAACAGGATTGAAGGGGTGCATGCAGGGTGACCAACTCATCCTGGTTTTCCTAAAATTTTCCCAATTTTAGTACTAAAAGTCCCATGTCCCAGGAATCCACTGAGTCCAGACAAACCAGATAGTTGGTCATCATAAGTGCATGTAACCCAGTAAAGTTGCACTTAAGAAACATCAAAAACAACTTACGTGTAGAACTGCCCGACCCAGAGTGAGACAACTGAAGTTCTTAAAAAATCTAAAGCAGATCACAGCTGGGGTGGGTGGAGGAATTTCCTGCCCCCGCACACCTCAAAGACGTTTATTAATGTCTAGAGACATTTTTGGTTGTCATAATTGTAGGCGGGATGCTATTGGCATCTAATGGGTAGAAGCCATGTATACTGCTAAACATCCTACAATGCACAGGACAACCTTCACAACAAAGAATCATCTGGCCCAAAATATCAGCACGCCCAAGTTGAGAAACCTTGGTCTGAAAAAGCAAAATCAAGTATAAAAGTTATAACATTAAATGGAAATGTACTCAATTATCCCATTAAAAAGAAACTGTCAGATCAGATTAAAAGTAAATCCTAAAGATAGGCTATTTGAAGGAAACATACATAAGATAAAGTGATAAAGAAGTTTAATAAGAAATTGAGGAAGGGACATCAGTCCAGTACAAACAATATAGAAACAAAAAGGCAAAATTAATAGCAAACAATTTGGTTCTAAAGATAAAAAACATTTAATAAGATAAAGACAGTTCATCTGAATGGTAAAAAACAAAACAAAACAAATAAACAAAAAAACCTTAAAAAAGACGAAATTGTCCTAAACTTAAGCTGTGTAAATCACACACTATATCAATTAAATATATAAACCAAAAATTAATAGAAAAGGAAAAATTTGATAAACTATATAATTCAAGTGGGAAAATTAAAAATTCTTTCCAGATTAGTCAATTTTACTAGATCATAAATCAAAAACATAAACTAAAGTAAAAATAAAGAGGAATTAAATACTATAATAGAGCCTAAATCTTTCAGAGGACTTATTTTTTATAAAATCTTGTAATGTACACAAAAAAATACTTAAAATTTATAGTAGATATTTATAGGCTATATTCTGATCATAAGGCAAACAAAATAGGAAAAAAAACATCTTTTAAGTGACAAATTATTTTAGCTGCTTCGAAATTTAAAAACATGCTGCTCATATGTCTCTGATTAAAATTACAATGGAAATTTTATTTCTCTATAAAGCAATTAATTTAAAAGAAAAGACATCAAAGCAAAACTTACAGGATACAGAAAAACAGTATTTAGGAAAATATATATAGCCTTAAAAATCTTCATAATTAAAAAAGAAAAACAAATCCAAAACTAAGAACTTATCTAAGATATTTGGGAAAAGAGACAGAGGTCGACTCCAAAAAGAGGGAAATAGGAAAGTAAAAACTGAAATTTCTAAAATATGAAACAAAAAATTAGAAAAAAAATCAATAGACCCAAACCTAGATTTTTGAAGACGTAATACATTATAAAAGGCCTCTTACATTCCTGACCATGAATAAGAAAAGAAGTCTAGACATAAGACTGAGGTTATAAAACAGAAATAAAAAGAAAAGGAATTCTACTTGTAACTCTGGGGCAGCAAGTTTTGGGGTCCTAGAGAAAACAGATTATTTCCTGGTCAAATACAAACTGCTAAAATTTATTAAGAATAATAAAAAGTGAGAATATATCAATAATCATAGAAAGTATTACAAAGTCATTAGATATCTGTCAACTTTAGAAAGTAGAAAAGAAACCGCTTCAAATAATAGAAAAAAGTAGATGACTAATTGTTTTGAAATCAGTGTAACTTTATCATCAAAAATAAAAGAGTAAAAAAAGAAAACTATAGACCAATCTCACTTATGAATATAATAAAAATTCTAAATACGACTTCATAAAACATAGTCTCAATATATGAAACACAATATATTATGAAGAAGCTGAATTTATTCCATGGATGCAATGGTGTTTCAATCAGAAAATTTATTAACATAAACCACCACATCAAAAGATAAAAGTGGAAAAAATGATTATACCTAAGGGTTTTGGAAAAGCATTTCATAAAATTTATCAGCCATATCTAATAAAAGATTAAGTATAATACAAACGAATGACTTTAATTAAGTTTACTTATCAAAAATTAACCACAATATCATATGCAACAGAAGCAAAATATCATCTCAATTAAAATTAGAACTAGAAAAAGAAATCCACAATCACGATTACTACTTTGAAAATTAAACTGGCAGTTTCGGTAAATGCAATAAAAGAAAAAAAACTAAATAACTTATAAAATATTAAAAGATAAAAGATAAAATCTGTTGATTTTATGCTAGAAAACTCACGAGATGCTAGTAAAAAAATTTTAAACCTTATCAGACTAAAGATTTTGGTTGAATGGATTAATGCAGGACAAACATAAAAAATCAATAACTTTTCTCTATTCTAGCAATAAGCACAAACTGAAAAAATGTTAATATTTACAATCTGAGAAAAATCAATAAGTATTTAAAAACATATTTTAAATGAATGGGACTTACATGACTTACATGAATAAAGTTAAAGAATATTTAAATATAAGAATATTAAAATTAATAAGACAAGACATGGCATAACATGTTTATATATGGAAGATTCAATATAATGGAAATGTAATTTCTCCCAAAATTAATAGGCAGTTAATTCAATACAGTTAGGAAAACAGTTAATATGAAAGAACAAATGCCTGTGAATAGACAGTAAGCTATAAATAATAGAGAATCATGAAGGGTAACTTGCTTTTCCAGATAGAAAAAAAATTAAACAATTAGATATTCAAACAGAACAGTATTTATTCTGTATTTATTGAATCCAGAATCAGGTCCCAGTATATTGTATATGTGGCAAAATCAGTAGTCTACATTAGTGAGAAAAGTATCAACTATTTTATGATGGTACAGCTGGTCACCTATTCAAAAGGAAATAAAAGTGAGCCCCTATCTTAAATTAAAAATGTTATGTGTATTAAAGACTTAAATTTAAAAACTAAATTTATTATAAACGTCATGAAAGAAAATCAAGAAGGCAATTGTGTAGTGGAGGGGTGAGGAAAATTTTCTAAAGATGGAAAACTCAGATACTGAAAATTCAAAATTAGGAAAAATTTTGGAAAATTAAAATATAAAAAGTGTACATAAAGAAAAATACCATAAACAAAGTCAATATCATATCTCTGGAGGGGAAATGTAACAGGTATAAAATAGAGGGACAGTTCACTTAATATACCCGGAATTCTTACATATTTCTAAGAAAATAGATAAGAAACAGAAAGAAAAACTCTAGGTAAAGAATATAAATGGACAATTTATTAACAAAAATAAAAATGTCCAACAAATATGTGAAAAGATTCTTATATTGATGAAACTTTATTTTGCATGTAACTAAGTTAATAAAGAATTGTCATTTTACATCAGACTAATTACACGATTAAAACTAAACAGTGGAATATGGGAAAAACGGACTCTTAAAATGTTGGCAGATCATAAAGTGCTATGGACCCTCAAGAAAACAATCTAATAAACCCTGTCAAAATGTAATAAAGTTTTTAAACCAGTAGTTCCAAATTATTCCTGGAAACCTCTTGCAAAATTATTAGAAATGGACAGAAACTAGAAATTCTTATAAAAGTGTAAGAATTTACACTCCTCTCTGTTAGAAGAGGAGTGGCTGAATCATGTGTGGTACAGGCATGCCATGGAATATTATGTAGTCATTTAAAAAATGAATTAAAGCCACCAAATGAGAGATATAATGAAAAGTTCTTTATATTGTTTAATTCCAAAGACGGACTCAAAAAAACAAAAACAAAAACCCAGCATGAGTGTGGGTATAGGCTCTTCTTACCAGTAGAAGGAAAACATCAGAGGGCATAAATCAGATTGTTCGGGTGGGGGGCAGTGGTTACTGGAAAATGAAGGGGACAGTGATATTAGTGGATTAGAGAAAGTAACAAAATTTTAAAATAAAAAACATAAATATGATTACATTTCCAAATAGATTACATTTACAAATTTATAGATGTGAATAAAATTAAATTGAAAACTAAATTTAAACAACTGAAGGTAAGAAAAAAAAAAGTGAATTCCTGGTTTCTTTCCCCACTAAGACAACATAGTAGTGACAGAAATACAGAGAGAATGGCTCTACTTAATGATGAATCGTGACAGTGACATCAGTCTTGATGGACTTTTTCCTAATGTCAATCTCAAGAATTGATTCTGTCCCTCATAACAGACAACTTAGTCCTAGACAATATCTGTTCCAGGTTTCCCATTTGTCAGATGAGAAAATTAAGGGCTAAGGAGTTTTAAGTAATTTTCCCTAGAGAACCCAAGAGTGCAGAAATGGACTTAGAATCTGCCGTTTTCCAGAGTCTCCTCCAATACTCAGCCTTGTTCCCTGTTATTCTACAAGGTCCCTGTCATCCAGGATTTAGAAGAGTTCTTTCAGGATCGTACCAGCACGGAGGGAAGAAATAGAATCAGAAGAAATAGAAAGGCCTTGTCCTCTGTAGGGCAAGTAGATGGGATATTTTCTTGTTGAAGAGAGAAATATGTCATCTTACAAAGAATTCTTGCACTGGACACTGAATCATAGGGTGTCCCAGAGCTCTGCCCAGTGACGTATGCGAGTCATGCCCCAGCAGAATCTTTATGTACCTACCTGGCACCCTTACACATAAACTTATTTGCAAATGCTTATGCCCCAAATCCCCAAACCAATTAATTTTCTAACTCAGAATTGGTATTTTTACACATCCAGCAATTGTTTACTATTCCTACATGAATAATGAAAAACCGAAATCAAAATATTTGAAGTTATTCTTTCACTCCTTGATAAAAGAACAGACTCAGTTGACATGGGTTAGCTAGTTTACATAATGAATATTATTATTGAAGCCCTGTCACAAATTCAAGCCCTTTAAGTAAGGATTAGATAATTTTTATTTCCTGCAAGAGACTAAAATTTTGAGTTTGGTTATCTGACTATGTGCTTTCTTCACCAAAAACATCAGGCAGGAAACTATGGATCTCTTATAGCTAATTCAATATTTCTCCTAAAGGAACAAAATGGTGAAAAGTAAAACTGTCACATGCCAAAGACATTCCGTTTCTATTCTTGAAGAGGAATTTTTCACTCAAATGGTTAACCTTGTAAACAGATCTTTGTTCTGCTTCTATAGATATGCTTGCCACATAGGCCGAAGGATGACCTTGAGATTAACTAAAGACTCTCCCTCCCCTTTTGCTTGTTCTGTCTAGATAACAGATGTATTGCCTAAGTTTCTGTTTGAAAATCTCATGTCCTGTAACTGCCTGTAGCCCTTAGCAACTCCCGTACTCTGTAACCGCCTGACGACAAATAACCAATCGGCCCATGCCAACTGTAAAACTGTAACTGCGCAGGTAAACCCTATAAAAGTAAGTTTATCCCTGTGTTTGGGGGCCCAGATCTTCAGAGCACTAGCTCCTCTGGGACTGCCAGCATAATAAACCTGAATTCTCCAACTCTCTGAGTAGTGCTTGGCTTCTCACCGGTCTGATTATTCTGCAATATTTTCAAGTATATAGTAGAGACATGTGGCTAACATACAGATCATCCAAGCCAGCAACTCTCTCTAATTCCATCAACAAATATTGACTCATTTTTCCACGTAGGGTCTAGATGGGTCTATGTGAATACTAAATTCTGTCCCATATGACCTTGGCATACTTATTTAACTTCTCTATGACCTTGCTTCCTTATCTATAAAATAGGTTGTTTAAAGCTCTCATAAAACAGAACTTATAAAGTGGTTAGCTTAGTGCCTAGCATATAAAAGCACTTTAAAATAACCATTAGTTATATGGAAAGTCTCTATGTCATATATTCAACCCTATTTGTAAGCACGTGGAGTTCAAATAAAAAAATAAACAAATATCACACAGAAAAGTAGAGACTCAATTGTGGAACTTACGTGATGCCCTTCTGAGTTCTCGTGTACATTAGAAGGGAAGGAGGTAAATAAGTGTAATAAATCCATAAGAAAGCATCACATTTCTTAGAGAGAGCCTGTAAGAAGGGGGTGGGGTATGATGATCTGAATCTTTTATGTGTGAGGTGAATCTTTTATGTGTTAGGGAAGGTGAAGAAAGAACCTCAGAAACCATTTTTTTCCTCAGAAATTTCAAGAAAATAGTTTTCACAGAGCTGAACTGTCCAGAACAGTGGTTCTTAAACTAAATCAGCATGATCTAGGTGGCTCATTACAGCGTGAATTGCCAGCACCTCTGTCACTCAGAGTTTCAGATTCAGCAGGTCTGGGGTGGAGCCCAAGGACTTACACTTCTAACAAGTGCTCAGGTGCTATTGCAGCTACTGGTCTGGTGGCCACACTTTGAGAACCACTGCTCTCGATGATCTGCCTCCGTTTCCCAATTTGGTCTATTGACAAAGATCTGAGGAGGGGAAAATTGATAGAGTGGAGGAGTCCTAGAGAATTTTCACAGGCCTTTTCAAACCTTTCCATCACTGTTTACCACGCTCTGCGGCCTTCGAAGTTAAGTCGACAAGCAGCTTTTTAAATAAAAATACTCTCTTGTAAAGGCACTAAGGGAGACAAATGTGATTCATCTCCTTTTATTTGGGGGTCTGGAGAAAAATGACTCTGGTGTTTCACTATAGATTTTGACGTGTAGCCAGAGTCTGGCTTTGAAAAGGAGAGCAGCATTGGTGCTCCTGGAGACATGAGAAGCAACAATTAACATTCAGACAGACAGCCCCCCTCAGACTCCACCATCAGCCCAGATTCTTGTGCCCCTGGGAATATTGATCTGAAGAATCAATTTTGCTTATAAGTGAAAGGGGGTGAAAATCTAATTAAAGCACACAAGATGTGGTTTAAGTGCAGAATAATTATGCTACATGATGACATTATGATAGTTTGAAGATCAATCATTTGGAAATTTTTTATTTGGACTCCTTTTGGAGAAATCTTAACCAAAAGAAGTGACATGTCCTAAGGAATTATGCAAGCTTCTCCTAATACGGGCTTGCATATTCAAGGCATATATCAAAGAAATGATCCGATACGGGTTCTTTGTAATACTTGTGTGATCTAAATGTCCATTGTTTTAAGAGCCAATACTCAATTGCGAGTAGACTATCACACCACATAAAAAAAAAACTGCCAGATGTTTCTGGAGTCCCCCAGCGTATGTACACCTTTACTGATCTCTTGCTTCATCTTCCCGCTCCATCTGAGGCTTCTCCTTGTCCATGTTAGCTATTTCCTCCAAAGCTCCTTGAGATGATGAGCTATGGCCACTGACCATAATAAGAGTACCAGTGTTCAGTTAAGAAATGCTGCCTCCGGAAGCCCCCAGATCCCAAACTTTGGGGCTCTAGGTGCCGTGGGCACCAGGAATTAGGACTTTCTTCTCCACTCCGTGCCCCGTTCTGCACCTACTTTGCATTGTAACAGCTCCTTTGAACAATGGCATGCTAGTTTGCTAGGGCGCCCATGACAAAATACCATAGGCTGGGTGGCTTAAGGCTTAAGCAAGAGACATTTATTCTCTCACAGTTCTGCAGGCTAGAGGTCCAAGATTAAAGCGTCGGCGGATTTGGTTTCTTCTAAGGCTTTTCTTTCAGATGGCCACCTTCTTGCTGTGTGCTCACATGGTCTTTTTTTGGTGTATGTGCTCCCCTGCTGTCTCTTCTTATACAAACGTCAGTCGTATTAGATAGATTAGGGCCTCGCAGCAATGGCCTTATTTTAACTTAATTATTTCTTTAAAGACTTTATCTGCAAATACAGTTTCATCCTGAGATTTGGGGCATTGGAACTTCAACACATGAATTACGGCCAGGGACTGGGGGAGGACACAGTTCAGCCCATAATAAATAGAAACATCTTCCTTCTTTAACGTTTTATTCCACAGGAGTCCAAAGTCCATTTAAGGGACCTGGTGTGGGGGACAAAGTCTCACACCTTTATTTTCCCTTCTTTTCACCAAAACTCTTATCCTATTACAATACGAAAATGAATGTGGACGAGAACTAGATGTTGGTGTAGGTGTGTGCTGGGGAGAGGGATACCGTCTCTATCAGTCAAGAATGAACTGTTATGCTGACTTAAGTTAGATGCTAGCATTTGGAGACCAGACCATGCAATCCAGACCTCCTCTTTTACAGACCAGGGGGAAAGGCCCAGATCGATTAGGTGACTTTCTCAAGATCACACAGCTTAACAGTGGCAAGGCTGACTCTTCCAATTCCTAATCCTCTGCTTTTCTCACAACATGTGGTTCCATCCTATATGACACCTGGAGTACCTGTTCATGGGTCCCCTGTGCTCTACTTGCAGTCCTCAGCACCATCCCAGGTAGAACCGGGGGTTAGTGTTTCTAGGAGACCTACCATCAACACAACTCTCCCATGTTTCTCCTGGGAAATACCTCCACAAGGCCAGGGGGTCAGGGCAATGAAGGAAACCCCTAATCACACTCCGGAAGCTCCAAGTCTGGATGATACAGACGAGAACTGTAGAGTACATCTGAAAACAAGATCAGTGGCTCAAAAGGTTTCCAGTTAGAACTCAGTTCAGTCTTCATCTTGTGGGCAATGAACTTTGCCTATAAATTAGCTTTCTCTAATCAGAAAATAAAAATCTTGTTTTTATTTGAAACGTCTAGAAATTTGAGACAGAGAAGTTACTTTTAACCCAAAGCCTCAGATAATTGCTTCGATTGTCCAATTATGTCAATCCAAGAGACCTTAAAGTCCTGCACATTCCCAAACAGGCAGCCCATTAGCAACGGCAGAGTCACACAGCCTTTCCACATCTGCAGCAGCAGCCCGCATGCCTGTCAATCGGCTGCCCTTTTCTTTCCTCAGAATGACACTATGTGTAGAATGACCAAGGAAGTCTAACCACGTGGCCAAGAATTGGAAGACCCGGATAATGACAATGAGATTGTTAGATGAACATTATTGCTGCTAATACCATAATCTTCAGATACAGGACTTACCTAACACAAAGTATATATATACATACATACATATATACAAATCTGTCGAGAGAGAGAGAGAGAGAGAGAGAGAGAGAGAGAAAGAGGTGAGAACAAATTTTTTTTTTTTTTTTAAGTTAATGGCATCAGGAAGGACAAAATTAAGTCTTATACAGGCTTTGGTCCAGCAACTATCAAAATGTTCCATCGACTAATCAAAATCATTTCAAAGATGAATAATAGGACAAGGCCACATAAAATTGGTAACTTTGAAATCCTTCTGAATAATGACCTCACACATGTGATTTGGCTTATGGTTACCCTCTCTCACCACCAGTTAGCAATGCCCTTTCCTCCTCCTTCCCTTCAGCCAAGTCCTATTATCCTTCAGCATTAATTTATACATCTAATATTTATTGAATATATACCAGGTACCAGACATATTTCTAATCAGGTGACACTGGGTACCCTTAAAATATCCCCTTCTGATATACTTTAGGGTCTTTGCCATCCATCCAGCCTCATGCTGAAGGTATATTATGTATGGGTGGTTGTGTTTATGCCATAGAATCTCATCACCCTGTCTACAGCTAACTGAACTAGAGAGATTTCTGCAATTGTCTGGTATGAGACAGTGATAGTCAATATTGGGAAGGAATATGTAAACCCAATAAAAGGGATTTTTAATGTAGGAGACATAGTTGTGCATGCAAAAAAATAAATACAAAATCGGAAAGACACACCAAGAGAAGATACTAATCAGAAGCCATGAGATTTTAGAAGCCACAACCAAACAGAATCTTTTTCTAAGCAGAAGCCATAATATAGAGTTGCTAGCAGAGGAAAGAGATAGAAACGAGAGAAGCAAAGATTGGAGTGCTGCTGAGTCACAAGCAAGGCAATCTAGGAACTTATTATTAATTCACAAGAGCAGCTACTGAACATCCAGAGTTATTGTAACCTAAATGATGATAAATGGCATTCGAGTTCTCCAGTAGGCCTGCATACACAACCACTGAAGGATTTTTTGTCCTCTATTATTCCCTTGGTGTTCTTACAATCCTAAGGAAATCTAAGTGTGCCTCTTCTGCTCTTAACCCGGAGATAGAACCTGTCTAGCAGTCAGTGAGGGGAAAGACAAATATACCAACAATGCATTATAGTACATGTCATAAGTGGGTATTGCAGGAGCACAGAGGACCTTAAAATGAACCAGAGATAAATTCTTTCTTGGGCTGAGTCTTGAAGGTAAAATAGGAACTGTAGACATGGAGCAAGGACATCTGAGGGAAAAATTATTGGGTGTGAAGACATTGTAGCGCATAACGGTCTGTTGGGATCAGGAAACTACATGTTTTTTGATCTGGCTCAAGTGAATGCTGAGCTTGTGGGTAAGACCAGCGATGAGGTTGGGGCAGTTGGGAGCTGATAAACAGTCTGGTGACTAAAATAAGGTGTTTTTTAAAAAAATCCCCAAACTTATTGGGAACCATTGAAGGACTTTAAATAACAGACACAATAAGATTTATATTTCAGACAGTTCCTTCTATCTGGATTGTGAGAATGGACTGAAGTGTGGACAGAATGGAAGCAGGGAGTCTAGTTGGAACATAAATGCTGTCCTCCGGGCTGAAACTAGTGAGTGGCATGGAGTAGAAAGGAATAAATAAATAGGGGGAAAACATATTAAAGGGAAGGTAAAATATGCAGAATTTGGTGACATACAAAATAGATATGAGGGAGAATCCTAAAATAAAGCCACTAGTTCTGGCTTGACTTCTGGAAGGATGGTCGTACAAATCACTGAGACTAATATAGAACAGAATGAGTAGGTATGGGTAAGAAAGATGGGGAACTGAGGTTTGGAGATGGTACCTTCGACAAATATGTGGGAAAATCAGGCAGAAATATCAAGTAGACACGCATGGGCCTGGATCTCAGCGAAAAAATGTATGCTTGTGGCACCATTATATAGACAGTAATCAATGCTAAGCATGTGAGTATAATGATCATGAGATCGCATATAGAATAAGAGACAAGGATGGAGGATGGTTTCCCTGTACAACACCATGCTTTAGACAAATAGCAGAACCTCTGACAGCAGATGAGGTCAACTGATCTTCTCTGTAATCCTTTATTATTTAAAGTCACATACACTCCTTCCTGAAATGCCATGATAATGACTGTCTTATCCTTATTTCATAAGAACAATCATATTCTCTCATTGTTTCGTGTATGAAAATCTCACCTCTTCCCTATGTAGACACTCTGTCTCAAGTTCACTTTAGATGGTCTTTTATACATAGCACCGTGAGTGATAGTAGGGGAAAATACCTAGAGCCCTGAGAGCCTAGAGCCCTGAATGCCTCTTCCAAATCTGCCCCAACATGATATACAACCTTGAGAAAAATGTCAAAGTAGGCTACCTTTTAATTGACCCTAGTCTATGGGTAGGCATAAGGCAAAGTACTCTATATATTGCTTGCTTAATCTTTTTAACAAATCTATAAGGTAGGGATAAGTCTTCCTGCCACAGAGATTAGTAAAGTGAGGTCTAAAGAGGTTAAGTAATTTGCTACAAGTTAGCAATGGAAGCCAGTTTTAAACCGAAATTTGTTTTAAACCCAAAATCCTTTTCCTTCTATTGTCCATTCTTCTAGGGCAGATCACTGAACTCTTTTAACCTTAGCCTCCTCATCTATAAGACAGAGAAAGATTGAACAAGCTATTGTATATAAAGATACACTGAATATTATGAAGTATGATAGCAGAGAAATTAATACACATCAAATAGCCCCTTTGCTTCTCTACATTTTCTAGAGCCTATTCAGTTAGGTGGAAAAAAGGAAGTAGTGTGAACAATACATGTGAGAAATGACATACATCATCTCTGGGCAGAAGCAGTAAAAATTTCACATAAGATTCTCAGTCTCTCTTACTCTGATGCAGAGACTAGGGAGGTTGTGTGTTCCAGAAGGTAGAGATACAAGATGGTAGATACTCCATCATCCTAAATCCTGAGTAATTATGTAGAGTAGAATTTTCTACCAAGTAAAATATGGCCTCAGTATATAAGTAAACTTTTGTGGTGTTAAGTCACTAAGATGTAGGAGTAATTTGTTACTGTAGCATCCATCTGGCTTATCCTAACTGACATAAATGCCAAAAACTTATGGAAAATTATAGATAAGTCAATATTCAGTATTCGATATTCAATATTCAATGAGGCGAGTGAGATAAGAGAGCATTGTAATTAAGAGGGTGGGAAGTGGTGCTAGAATACATGAATTCCAATCCAAGTCCTGCCATTCCTAAGCTGTATGACCTTGGCAAGTAACCTCTTCGTGTCTCAAGTTCCTCGTGTCAAATGGGAATGATAACATTGAAGAGGAATTTTCACTCAAAAGACTAACTTTATAATCATCTCTTTGTTTTGCTTCTGTAGATATGCTTGCCTCATAGGCCGTAGGGCAGGGTGACCTCAAAATTAACTAAAGACTTATTCTCTCTTCTGCTGGTTCTGTCTAAATAACAAATGTAACTGCCTGCAACCCATAGCAACTCCTGGGCTGTGCTCTGTAACCACCTGAGGACAAATTAACCAATCGGTCCATGCCAACTGGCCGAATGTAACTGCGCGGATAAGCTCTATAAAAGCAAGGTTGCATCTAAGCTGGGGGCCCAGATCTTCAGAGCGCTAGCTCTTCTGGGACCGTTGGCATAATAAACCTGAGTTCTCCAACTCTCTGAGTAGTGGTTAGTTTCTCGCGGGTCTGATTTTTGCAACATTTCTGCAACAACATTACTTCACACAAGCTTGAGGAGAACTAAGAGTTAACTCACATATGGCATTTAGAACAAGGCATATGGAAGCACTCGATATTAGCTGTTATTTTTAGTCCATACTGCATTGACTTCAATTCTAGTGAGCATAGAAAGTCATAGAAAACAGTCTAAAGAGAGAATTCTCATATGTTTGTCCTCCAACAAAAATTACAAAGAAACTCTTCGTACCTCTGCAGGAAAAGGAAAGGGAAGGAGCAGTTCAGAGAGCAAAGGTAAAGTACTTTTCACCTCTTGACAACTGTTTTTTCTCTCCTTTCTCATATCTGTGGAGTGTTGCAAATGAAGAGCCTTTCTCTACACCAAAGAAAACAATCTAGACAATATATCCCCTAATGAAAGCATGTAGCCTGTTTTTGTACAGCCCACAAACAAACAAAATTTTTGTTTCTAAAGAATTGTAAAACAACAACAATAACATGGAAAAGACTGAGTGATAGAGACTATACATGTTTCACAAAACCCCAAATATTTAACTGATGGCCCTTTACAGAAAACGTTTGCTGATTCCACTGTGTTATGGTATGTGAACACCCTAATCCCAACCTTCCAGCTCAGCTCATCCTTAGGGAACTGAAGGAGAGGTTAGGGTTCCATATCATCTCCCCACTTCCCAATCATCTTCTCTTCCCACTGTCAGTCTATCATACTAATGAAATTCACGAATATGAAAAAAAAAAGACCACACTAAAACAAAAAACAGCTTTCGAAAGAGTTGCCTAACAAAGAGCGAAGCGGAAGAGAGAGGCAGTCCCATCTTATTTATAGGGACAATAACTGAAGATTTTCATTAAGCTTTTTACACATAAAAACTAGATCTTTTTTAGTAGTAATTAGCTAATCCACTTCTTTCTTCCCTTCTGTTTATAAATTCAGGGACCCCTGAAGGCAAGTACCTAAATTAGCAGACCCGAGGGACAGCCTTGCTTCCATATTTCTAATTCTTTACAATTTATTCTTTATTAAGCTGTGGGTTAAAAGTACTAGAATTAGTGTTCTTTCTTTTCCTTCAGAATGTATTTCTTTTCTTTCCCAAGGAACAGATTTTCAAAAGCAATGGACAAGGAACAGTTTCCAATAACGTCTGGTTGACAGCAACACAGGAGAGAAAACCAAGACAATTTTCCCCTCCTTTTCTCGCCATCTTCACATTTAATGAAGAAACATAATTAATGACAACCTTATTAAAACTAGCAAGGCAGCAAGACTTTAACAAAGGTAATAATTAAGCCATATTAACCCTTGGGTTAAATTTTGTCTGACAACACATGGCCATCTGGAAAGGCAGAGGGTACAAGACAAGGCCTAAGTTATTAAGCCACCTGGTTGGAGCCACCCCATCTCCACTTCTTTCCCACCAAGAGAATCTGCTTCCATGGCCTCTGACCTCATCCCAACCATTCTGTCCTTGTTTATACCTTTACCTCTGCTAGAAATAGAAATTTCCTTCATTCTGTTGAACTCTTCCTTTCTTCACTGCTTTATTAACACTCAACTAAGACTTTTAAGCCTGGGTCTGAAAGGTATTCTGACTCTATATTGGTTGGTGTTGACACTGACATAGCTCTAGAAACCTTCCAATGACCCTTAACAACCATAGCAAAGAATGAGACCCTTGAATTATCTATCTAGTAATGCTTTTGAAACAATCATTTCTGAGATTACATCACCTCTTGGATTCTTGTGGTGTCCTTACTTTGAGTTGTCCTCTATTCCAAAATATTTTTTTCTCATACACTTAATTCAAGACTCAGCTTAAAAGTCACTTTTTCTGGTGAGACTTGCTTGACAACTTCAGAGGGAAAGCTCTCTCCTTCCTATAAGCCACTAAATATTTGTTGGCTCACTTGTAAGTTATATACTAGTATTTAGCAATACCTCATATTATTAGCTTGCATTATGTTTTAGTGTTTTGTTTGTCTCCCAGGTCAATAAGAAACTCCAAGGGCCATATCTTATGTTCTCCATATTCCCTATGGCCATGTAGAATGTCTCATACATAACAGGTGCTAAGTAAATGTTTGCAAACCTGATTGATTACTTAATGAGTTCATAAGCTAGGAATGCCTTGTGTGCAAAGTTGGGCTTCTTTTAATTGTATTAACACAGTGATCCCCAAAAGTCATTGAACATTAAAATCTCTTGAGGAACTTTTAAAACTTCGGTTGAGAAGGTTGCACCTAATACAAATTAAATCTGAAAGTCTGGGAGTACTTTTTAAGAGATCCAAAGGGATTTCAATGTGCAGTAAAGTTTGGGAACAAGAATATTATCTTCAACTAGAGCTTGATCTTCCATTTAATTGTGCCCCAACTTTGATTTCAACAAACAGTTGAAACAGTCCTAGATGACTGTTTTAGAATGTGCATCATTTGCATTTACTGACAGTTTTATCAGTGTATATGACAATGTACTTTCCCTTTGTTTTATAAATATTCTCTGGGTAAGCATGGGCTCCTTGGCAACATTCTCAAAGAACACAGAACAGCATCACACATATGCACGTGCACACAATAGAAAATGATGATGATAATGAGGATGATGGTGAAAATGATGATGATGATGATGGTGATGATTATAGTAGTGGTAGAAGTGGTGATTGAAAAAATAAGAGCCACCAAATACAAAAATTCTTTAAATTTCAGTATCTAATTGGATCTGGGTAAAAATGAGGAAAGACGTAGCCAAAAGGTTGTGAATTCCTTTTGAAGTCCCTTTGGAAATATAGATTCTCCAGGTTTATGTTAAACCTTGGATTAAAGCAATCGGTATAATTTTATAAGCTTTATTTACTGCCCTTAAGGGAGAATGAATTAGATGGATAAATGCTGAATTGATATGTTGAAATGTTTTCTGCCTTATTGATGCTATGATGCAAGCATACTAATTGGAAATCTGTTCTACAGCGAATCTATTGGAAAGACAAAAATTAAATTATATTAGCTCAAATTATCAGATTTTCCTGATGTTGGGAACTTAATCACTATGATCTTTTGATTAATTCACCCTCTTCCAGCTCATTTTTATACTTCTGATTACTTTCCATTGCAATGTTCTTGAAGCCCATTTTAGATGCTCTCCACTCCAGAAGGGAGGCTGTGGGAACTAGAAGAAGACTCTGGTGCCAGATCATTTTGCTAATGGAAGATAATTATTGTGATTATCTCATCCTTGCTTAAAAGCTCTAATGGTAGCAGAGCAGCCTCTCCGACAGGGTGAAATTTCAACCAAAATATGTTGACTCTCTTTGTGGAAAAACTTGTCATATTCCTCATATTCCTCTGAGCAAGGAAAGACTATTTATTGCTAATTCATAGTGGGGAGAGACTCTTTTAGGAGAAGACTATCTAGAGTCACAGAAAGAGCTCTGGATCATTATTATTTTTGGTTTCTAGCTCTGGTCTGACTACCAGGCTGCTACATGACCTTGATCAAGCCCTGAAACCTCTGTGGGTTTTAGTTTGCTCCCTATATTGGAAAAAGTATTGGAAAGAAAAAGATATCTTAATGGGAATAAGCATTATTTCAAAAACATGATGTAATTTTATATATGTATTCTAATTATTCATGAAAATTATAAAATTATATATAATGTAAATTTTATAAATTTAAAGAAAGAGTATCAATATCTAGTGTCTTACTCTGGAGCAAATGCTACAGTCTAAATATTTCTACATTTGGTGGGCAAAAATCATAGCTCTGTTCTTTAAGAGATATATCACCTAGGGCAAGTTATTGAACTTCTTGTAGCTTCAGTTGCATCATCTTTAAAAGGGAAATTAGTTATTCCTATCTTGGGCAAGACTGAAATTTTGTGTGTGTGTGTGTGTGAAGGTAGTATAAGATACCAAAACCAGACAAATACAACCATCCACACTTTCAAAGAAACCAAAAACAACAACCAAAAAAACTCTTGCCTACTATTTTTGTGAACACTGATACAAAGAAGAAATTAAAATATTAATTCTATAGTAGACCAGAAGTATAACACACAAATACCACATTTATTTGATAAAGTCAATATAAGCTGGAAAATGATGAGAAAAAAATATGAATGAATTGGACTAATTTTATCCCCCCAAAATTTTAAAATTAAATTAAAAAGAAGTTAATGATGACTAAGAAAATTGAACAGAAATTTATTGAATATTAGATTATTATATTGAATATAAATAATCCAGAAATTGTCCAAAATATATGCAGGAATTTATCATAAAGGTGGCTTTGAAATCAGAGAGAAAAAGACAGTAAATGCATGATGTGAGAACACTAACATCAAGGGAAGATGGGATTAGAAGAATGGCAGTTAGATTCCCAATCTTCATCCTTGTGTGAAAACACCTAAATTAAAAAAAATATAAATCAGAGATGCAAGTATAAAAAGTAACAATAAAAATATACAAAGCCTTGATTGAAATTCTATAGTTTTGGTGAGGGGAAGGTTTTTAAAAATCATTTAAACAGATGCCATGAGAAGTGTTTAAAGTACCAGAAAAACACATGAAAAGTACATATGACGAATTCGAGAAACATTTCTAATAGAGGACAGAAGAGGGTCTAAGGCTTTAATATATAAAGAGCTTTCATAAATCAAGAAAATAAAATGCATAACTCAATAGAAACAAAGTATAGAAGGATGTATTTCACACACAAAATAATGCATTGGCCAATAAATATAAGAAAAACATGTTCACCAAAAATTTTTTAAATTAAATGAAACATATTTCCTAACTATTAGCTTGCTATAGATTTAAAGGTTGAATAATCTTTAGTATTGACTAGATTGTAAGTCATAAGCCACAGAGAGAAACAGGAGTGTCAGAAAATATGTTTTGCATATTAGTAGAAATATAAATTAGTATAAACTTTTAAGAGAATACTCTGGCCCTATTTATCAGCTTTAAAATGTGTTTAGTATTCATCCCAGCAATTCTAATGAAGAGGAATTTTCACTCAAAAAGCTAACCTTATAATCAGCTCTTTGCTCTGCTTCTGTAGATATGCTTGCCACATAGGCCGTAGGGCAGAATGACCTTGAAATTAACTAAAGACTCATCTTCCCTTTTGCTTGTCCTCTCTAAATAACAAATGTAACTGCCTGTAACCCATAGCAACTCCCCCACTCTGTAACCACCTAAGGACAAATTAACCAATTGGCCCATGCCAACTAAGCCCTATAAAAACAAGGTTGTCCCTGAGCTCAGGGTTCAGATCTCCAGAGAGCTAGCTCCTCTGGGACCACTGGCATCATAAACCTGAGTTCTCCAACTCTCTAAGTGGTGCTTGGTTTCTCGCTGGTCTGATTTTTGCAACATTTCTGCAACACTATTTTTAGCCATTTACTCTCCCAGTGATGGGAAGGACATATAGGAAACTCCGTTAGCTCTTATATGTTGGTCTAGGAATGGTCAATAGTAGTTGGAGCCATTTAGTTTTCTAAGTTACAATGCTCTGTATCACTTGTTTTTTTTTTCTTCTTTTGTTTGTGAATGTGTGTTTCTGTCATGAGCAAATATGACTGTTCTGCTACCTTCAAAAATGGTTCATGAAAATAAGACAACTGTACCTACTTTAAAGAGATGTTACGAATATTAGTGATAATATGTATATGCCAAATATTGATTAGCATCTAGTAAATCGTCAAAAAAAATATGGCTTTTTAATATATATTTACTTTGGGAAAAAAATTTAAAATGCTAACTCTTTCCCACCCCACCCCCAGCTTCCTTCTTTACCACCATCTTCCTTAAGTGATCATTTAGAAAGTCTACAAAATGTCCTCAATTTCATTATCTAAGTAATATAATTCCATCAAAACTAAGAAGTGAATAGAATTATGAAATATATCTTATTTCTAGAAGAATCTTAGAGAATCGATTCAACTCTTCTGTTCTGTTTAAAAATAAATACAATGGTTACCACAATTCCAAGGGAGGGAGTGTGACTTGCTGAACGAAGGCCTTGGCTTGTTAAGGCTGGGTGGATGTAGAACATACACAAATGAAATATTCTGTTAGTGGTCACAGGTGGGGAAGATGTTCTGAAGGAGATTCTGGGAAATAGAGAGGACTAACTTATTTGTGGGGAAGCAGGGACACGAGAAATTAATGTCCCCTACAAGTACTGTACTTTGAAATGATAATGGTCACCAAATAAAAACCTGGATATTGACCTGGATACCCAAAGGAAGTGCTCGTTGTGAGGTGGGAATAAGTAAAGATGATGAGAACTGATACCACAAAGGTGCACCTCTGCTGCTTCTGCTTTTCTTCTTTATCATTCCCATGAAAATGGGTAAAGGGCCCAGGAATAAGACTCGAGTCCCAAGATCTAGCTCTTTCTTAACTCCCAATTAGCTTTAAAACTTTCTTAATCACTTAACTAAAAAAGAGCCAACCTTTCTACTCCACTGTCCTGTTCTGAGGGTCAAATAAAATAGTTTGTTAAAGTACTTTACAAAATCAAAGAATGATTCCAATGTAAGATACTGTCATTGGTTAGCTTTCTCTTCCGGTTACTTGTTGCCTTTACAAAGCAGCCTTATTTAGCACACAAAGATGCATCATAAATGGTTCCATAAAAAGTAGATACATAGAACACACAAACCAAAGGAAGACTATTTACACATGGTGCTGAGAATAAGACCCCAAAGGAAGCAGACTGGAAAGTGAGTTCAGTAAATGTTTTGACCTTGTAGATTAACCCTGGATGCTCTCAGTTGACTGGCTGGCTATGTGACTTCCCAGATTTGAAGAGCCTACAGTCTTCAGCCCTCAGTTATTAGTGTCCCTTTGAGAAGGAAATCAAGAAATGCTCTCCCAAAAAGACACAGCCTTTCTTGAAGGCCCAGAAAGCTCATTTCAGGATTAGAGTCAAAAACCCTATTACAATTAACTCAACAGCCACCTCCAGAAGTCTTTGGTTGCACCAGAGGACACAACCTAAACTCACTGACCTAGAATTAATAAGATTTAGCTTGGTTTTCATTCATTTATTGTGCATTTATTCTATGCTTGCTAAGTATATCATCGGGATTAATCATACTAGTATCTCTCTAATTAGGAGAGCATAACAGACAATGTTTTAAGAGCTCCTATGTTTGAAAAATGTCTTTTTCTATCCTTTTACTTGAAGATTTAGAGATATAGAAGTCAGGTGTTCAGGCCTCAATTGTTCTGATAGAGAAATTCGATTTGATTCTAATTTTTGACCTTTTGTAGACAATTGCTTTTGTTGAATTGTTGTATTTGAAGTTGTTCTTTAATATCTTGAAAATTTTAGAAATTTTAGCATAAACCTCCATGTTCTGAAATTATACTATAATGGGTCTTGTTACCTATCCATTTTCACATAATTTTGCTGGGCATTTGGTGAGCTTTTTAAAGATGGAAACTCATGCTCCTCAGATCCGGGAAATTTAATTATTTCTTTAACAATCTGTTCCCATCAGTTTCCCTCTTCTTCCTGCCTGGGTCCCATTAGCCATATTGTGGACCTGTTTGAGCCTCTTTTTCTCATCATTTCTCTCCTTTTTAAGGACCTTTGTTAGTATCATTTTTAATGTCTGCTTCCTAAGAGATATTCAACTTTATCTCCCTATGCTTTTACTGATTTTTTCTTTCCAGCTATTTAATTTTCAAAATCTTTTTTTTCCCCCCTCTGAAAGATTCTTTCTAATAACATCTTGTTTGGGGTCAGAGATAATGTATCTTCTAGCTCTTTGAGAATGCTAATAAAATTGTATTTTTCTGTGTGCTTGCTTGTTGTGTGGGTGTATTGCCTTCTGCCACATGTGATGTTGGCTTTGCTAAAAACATGACTGATGACCGTTGGCTAGCCTTTCACAGGAAAGGACGGGTCACTCAGAAAGTAAATAATCAGATCTTTCATTAACTATTTTCTCTTGTATTAGTCACACCCTAAAGAAGAATATTTTAATCTCTGATTAAGGAGATTAGCCTAGCTGCAGTGAGGAAACACAGTGAGGGAAGGGATTTGGGAATTGCAAATTTCCAAACAATACTTCCACATCATCCACAATATGTTACCCCTATCCTCAGATATGACGTATTCCAGAAAAGTCAAGGTGTCCACTCTCCTGAAGATAAACCTCCACTCTTTTATCTGGGGTTAGGGGAGATGAGAAGAATGATAATGGGATTCAAGATCTAAACTTCATCAGATTTTCAGCCAATGCTCCTAATTTTCAATTTTATTTTCAGATATAGCTGGTCATGCCAATTGCTGTGTCTTTTAGGGTTTACAAATCAAACTCTTCTCAGATTCTCCCACTGCTGGCCTACCTTCCTCTAAGATCTGCTAAGTCATTTACCATATGGCCAAAAACTACTCTGCTTCTAATATTTTGACGCTTGTCTTGTTCACCTTTTCTTTATCTTTCAAGTTTTCAATTTTTTTTTTGTTTTTTATCCTTTATTTGTTTTTAGTATGATTCTCAGAAGACCTAGAGATAAATGCTTGTGTTTGATCATATTTAATCAGAATTAGAGAAGTTTTGAAGGCAATGAAAGGGTGAGGAGGAGGATCAAGACTCCAGAGAATCATGATCTGCAAACATCTTATAGAATAGTCATTAAACAATCAATTTCTATTTAAAATACTTCAATATGTTACTCCACTATCTATTTTACCATATCCATGCAAAACAGCCAAATTCTAGGTTTAAAGTACCAGAATCTTGCAAATAAAGGTAATAAATAATGGCTTGTTGCATTTTCCAGATCCTCTGACAGGAAGTTAAGGAACACTGCCTCTTAGCCAATAAACATTTTTAAAAGTACTGTTAAAATGACTAAGTTTAAAATGCCATAAAAATTATATCGAGATTTAAGTAATTTCTCTCTAATGGCTGGACTGTGTGCTTCAAATTGTCTACTTTGGGTTTTAAATTAAGAGATGACAAAAATATAAAAATTGCAGCTAGATATTCAAAAATGGGTCTTTCAGATTTTTACCTCCGCACCTTTAACAACAGGTAGCACTGGGACTTTTCCTTTTTGTTGAAGAACTAGACTCTCTTCCCTATTCACACTGAAATTGAAATGTCAGAGGCATAAGGCTGTATGAGAAAGCCATTCTCATAGGAGATCCCAAATTTATGAGCTACTCCATCCAATATGGCACACTCTGGGTCCTATGAGACATTTCAATAAGTTGAATTAAAGTCATTGACTTCAGGAAATGAAATTTAAGTAAACAACAACATTAAACAGCCTTGACAGACACAGGGGAATTATTATTGCTGTTGCTGTGTTCTCCCTAGCTTTTCTCTCTCAAAAGCTTGGCATGTACCCTCTACATTAGCAAGAGATGAGAAAACATGGTGTATGCAGACAAATCTTGATCTTATTAAATTGCAAGGATATTATTCATTTTGCCAAAGATTCGGGTCTTAAAATCTGAGGCTGTCCAAAGACCTAAGAACAGTGCCCACCAATTGATGTCTGCATGCAATCTGTCTTTCAGCTCCAGAAAAACATGTTAAAACATGAATGATGCCACTTTCTTGAACACTGCATCCAGAACTCCAATAAACACCACCTGTCAAAAAAAGTAGCACTTAAAAGGCCAGCACATCTTCTGACTACCCATCACCAAGGCTGGAAGGAACAGAGCATCACCTAGCCAGGCTCCAGAACATTGCAAAGTTTGTTCCCTGCTATTGTTCTGTGATCTTGCAACATCCACGGTGAGGGACTTGCAAAAAGAAATCTGTTTTGACATGGTAAAGCTAATTGCCCCCAAATAAAATATTTTTATTATGACAGCTAATTTGAAGAACTGCTGACTATGTCCTAGAATAAACAGCTAAAAATCATTATTAGAATGAATATTTTTATCTCACTTTTCCTTATGGAGAGAGTCATATCTAAGAGGCAAAATCTTATATGCCTCAAAAAATCAACATTATCTCTATACGTAAGAACTTCTTAACAGATGAAGAGCTCAGAAATGGCTGCATCTCAGAGAGAAACACTGATTTACATAGAATTTAGTCAACGTAGAACAAGTTTGGCTCTAGTTCTTATTTCTGACCTATACAACAATGTCCTGTCTCAGTGGTCACTAAGTATCGTCTCAATCGACACAAGGGAAGATCTAGCTTTCCGTAGTTCCCTCCACCTCCCTCTCCAGCAGACAACAGTTACAAGAAGGGAAATTTCACATCTCTATTAATCCCTCTTCCCATTAAATAAGGCCTGCTTAGTGACATTTCTGAGTGATACTGTAAGAATTCCCACAGACTTGGGTAGTTTCTCAATTTGGATCTGGAGCTCAGGCATGTCAGAAAACTAAGGTGTGGGGGAGGGGTCTTTGTTGATCTCAGACAGTTACAAGAGGGTTGTAACAGTTCTAAACATTGTACCCACACACAGCTGCATTCAAAGTCAGAAAGTGGGAGGTGACACAAGGGAGACGTATTTCATTTTTTCAGCGATGGAAACCTTTCTCATGACCTTCCAGCTAATTTTCTTTTTGTGTGTGCATGCTACTTGCCGTAACTTAGTTGTATGTTCACTGATATTTGTGGTGGGAAGGGCCTTTCTTCCAAGACCACTTGGTCAGAGGATGGGACTTCTAGAATGGCGGAAGAAGGGCCCCCAGAAATCCACATCTCTCAAGAGCGATGAGGATACTAGCTCTGATACTTGTCATCAGAGGCACTTTTAAGTGAGAGGTGCAAGAAGAGAGAAGTAGTGCTGCTCGTGAAATCTCAAAGTTGAGGGAGCAGAACCCATCGATGGTAGACGAGGGAGAAGCCTATAGTGCTGGCCTCAGAGTCATAAAAACAATTTTAAAATTCAGCTATTAATTTCAACATATATAGGTTCACAGAGTTAAAAAATAGATGCTTTATTTCTTTAAATTCATGTTCAATCATACCACCTAGAGTATACTATGAAATACAACTCTTTTAATCACCTTGCAGGTGGAAAAACCGTATCGTACTATATTTTAAGTAATGAAAGTTTCAATGTGGTGAATGTTAATATTCAAAATTTACCACATTTAAAAAAATAACCTTTGGCATTTTTTCATCTTAAAATACACTAGCAATACAAAAAATGAAAAGGCTGAGCCTCTCTTGACCCCTGAGAAGCCCAGGGCCTCTGATTACATTCTTCTCTTTATCGACAACATTGGTGTCCCAATCTTGATGTCCCAATATGGTTTTTTAAAAAAATCAAATAGCTTGAGGCAAAGCATTTACAGAAATCTACTAAAAGATCTGTCACCTGGCTTGGGAACTGTGCGTCCTTAGAACTTTGCTACTCAAAGTTTTCTCTGCATCAGCATCACCTGGGGTTTATTAGAAATAGAAGATCTCGGGCCCCATTGTGCAGACTTACTAAATCAGACTCTGCATTTCAATAAGACCCACAAGTGATTCCCATGCATGTTAAAATGTAAGAAGCTGTCCTTAGAAAACTTCAAGCCCAATGACTTCTTTCCCTGGAAGAGGAAGCCGGTTTGAAGAGAATAACACTTAGCAGTAGGAGGGCTGGGGTTTACTCCCAACCCGGTACACCCCTCCTCAATCTCCTGTTGCCTTCATTATGAAAGTCCCTGGAATTGCAGATACAAAGTGAAGAAACAGACAAATGTGACTAGCCCAGTGATCTGGAAAGGTAATGGTATGAGCAGTAAATACAGATTTAAAATGTCCTTTTTAGGAAGCCCATCTCTAACCTAGGCTTTAAGTGAATAAGTAACTTTTGGTTGGGTCCATTGTTTCATTCACACATTCTTTCCACAAACATTTTTAATGCCTGCTGTTTACCAGGATTTAGCCAAGACTCTTACCAGTACTTCTTAGCAATATTTGATGTGAATTCTCTTTAAAATGGGACTTTATAACAATGCTAAAAGGTAGTTTTTAAAAAAATGGATTTATAATATAGAATACCCTTTATCAGATTTGCAAATACCTAACTTTATCCATTAAGTTTGACTGTGACAGAAAATCCAGATTAACAGTTGCTTAAACAAGTAGAAATTTCTTTTCTCTCACGTAAATGCTGGCAGTCCACGGCTCGGGACTGGGGACAGGCCTTCTTTCTCAGCATCCCGCTGTACTTACCAGCGTGGTCTCCACATACAATGTACTGAGAATGAAGAAATGGGATGTCCTCTTCCCATAGCGACTCTTCCTGGAAGTTGCACTCACCTCTGCTACTCATTGTCACTGACCACAGCTCAGTCACACAGCTATACCCATCGCAGTCTAGGTTTTGATATTTCGAAGTCTGGCCGTTGTAATTAAAATGTCTATTGTCTTTACCACACATTTAAGGAACCAATTCGACAAACTAAAGCTGAATGAACATTGATACCTTTGTCTCTTTCTCAGACAACCTTGCCCTAAAGCTATGACAAGGCCCCACAGCTTCCAGTGGGCTGAAAGGAAGCTGGGATGGGGGAACACACTGGTTGGTTTTAGTATGTATCATTTGGCTCTCACAGCAAAGAGTTGGGGATTTTTCCTAAAGTTAGTGGAGAACTTTGTGAGAACAGATTGGAGAACCTTGTTGAAATCCTAGGTGGCCATTCCTTTTCCAGGTAACACCAGAATATTTACACTGGAGGAGGATGAATAGCATAGGCAAAGTCCTCCTTTTGATATCTGTTTTGTAGATTTTGGATGCCTCCAGAATCTGTGACCTTGGGCACAGGTCACAATAATTTTTTATGTATGGACATATTTTGCCTCAGGAAACCTAATGGTCCCTTCTGGTGCCTTTGTCCGATATTCACACACGGGCTACAGAAAGCCACCTCAGTCACTAGCAGAGCCCCTCATTCCCAGTAAGCAAACAAATATTCCTGGCTGGGGAGAGAAGAGTGGGAGTGGAGGAAGGGCTTAGGACCCTCAGAACTACTGAAGATTTATACTCTCTGCAGAAAGACGAAAGCAGTATAGATGGCATCTTGACATTCTTTCACGTTACATTTGATAGGGAGTATGGGAATCTAGGGCCCTTCTGGCCAGTCTTTGTCTTGGTTTCCTGAGATTTACACTCGTTGCAGCTCAAATAATTGAAATAAAATCTAATCTAAGGAAGGAGGCTTCCCTAATTTTGGCAGGTTTGAAAACAACAACTGAATGTTTTAATTGGAGAATGACGTGATCAATATTTTATAAAGAGTCAGCTCTCCAAGGTAAAAAAAAAAGCCAAAAATGTTAACATTTCTATTAAAACATGAGATTTTTAAATGTATCTGTGTCAGTAAGTCATCTTTCATATATAGTACAATTCAAATGCATTTAAAACACATCTTTCAAGCATTTCAGTCCATTTAAAGCATCTGTCTTTGGGGTGGAATTTTTCTCACTTCTTCAATGGCACTGGTCTTCCTAGTCGGTTCTGGAGTGACTTTGAGCAGATAACTCTTTGAAGCCATGTTTCCAGCTGCCTGCTGTTGCTCTTGGTTCTCACAATAGTCAGGGACTCTTACCCTCAACCTGTACAAAAGTAATCTTGTCACTTCTCACGAAGGGCAGCCTCTGCCCTCTCGCTGTCTCTGAATAGAGTTTCCCAGTCACCTCAGGGTGACTTTCAACTCTGCTTTCTACCTACATCCGACAAGTCCATCTTATTTCCAAGATGTCTCGCACCTCTCCCCCTGCCTCTCCATTCACTGTGCTCATTCATTCTTCGGTGGTTGTCATATATGCTGTCACTCTCTTCCCCTTATAACTGCCCGTATGCCTCACTGATAAATCTTCTGAGGTATAGTCTTGAAAATGGCACTCCACTTTCAAAACTCTTCAGTGGTTTCGTGTTACTTACAAAGTCTGTATGATAAAGGGATGCTAGATCTGTATATCTGGATGTGTGTGTGTGTTTTAATAGTGATTTTTTATATATATAAAAATGAAGTCACATAAGATAGATTGCAAAAAAATCAGAGGGCTCCTAATGATGCTAGGAAGACTAGCATGAACTCTTCCCAATTAGACCCCACTGAGGGCCTTCGGTCCCTCACGAACCCTTCAGGGAAAACCTCAGTCATAGCTACAGAATTTTGAAAACTTCTGGGTTTTTACATACTATGATTTCCTTCTGGTTTTCATATTCTATGATTTTACTAATGCGTGTAATCTCTAACATACAACAATCTCCAAAATTACTATACTTTCAAAACTTGAATACAATGTCCCACTGCTGAATCTTCTAATGTGCTATGATCTCTCTTTTCTCCATTTTAATTCTCCAGCCTACCTTGAATTTGTTAATCACATGGCAGTTGTCACTTTCTATCCTGGAACAAACTGAAAAGTTTCTTGAAGCCAGGGACTTTGCTAATCCACCTGGTAGAAAAGAACATTCAGTATAATAAGTGAGTTATCCCAGAATGCATCAGAGTTTGAGGAAGGCGTTCCCTACACTTCCACAATGTGGAAACCTTGTTAAAATCAAATGGCTATGAGGTAACTCCAGCAGAAGCAGATGGGCCCCTAAATAAAAATGAGACTTTCTTTGGCTAGAAACATAATGATACAAAATTAGAAGAGTCTACAAAGCCACCTTTACTTCTGGCACCAATTGCAAGCTCAGAGGTCTCCAAGACCACACTGGGATTCAATAATTTGCTAGAAAGACTCATAGAACTGACTGAAAGTTTTTATACTTGTAATTACAGTTTATTGCAATGAAAGGATACAGATTCTATCAGCCGAAGGAAGAGATGCATGGGACAGGATCCAGGAAAGCTACCAATGGTCAGCTCCCAGGGGAGTCATGGACAGTACTACCTTTTCCAGCAACGATGAGTGACATTGTACATGGCGTACTACCAATCAGGGAAGCTAACCTGATCCTTGCTTTCCAGAGTTTTCATTGGGGCTCCATCACATAGGCATAGCTGACTACCCATATACTCAACCTCAGTTTCCAGCCCCTGTAGAAGTCAAGCTGATACAGTATGACCCCAGTCTCCACCCTAAATCACACTGTTAGACTATCTGATGAGGCCAGCCTAATTCACATTGTTAGATTATCTAGTGTGACCTAAGGTACTCAGACGACCAAAGACATTACAGTGTTTAGAGGTTTTCTTTCAGAAGCAGAATGCAAAGATCTAGGCAAGATTAAATTCCATACTACACAAATAGATATTGGATAACTGGAAAATGCAAAGGAGAAAAATCTTTCACCCAGAAGCAACTAGTTTTACAACTCTGAGATTGAAATACTTAGAAAGGAGGATGGTTCAAGTGTGAGCATCCTGACTGCACCTTCTAGTTAAGAAGAGACAAATGTAAAATAATGTACCATGTCCCCAAAAGTAGCCATTTGGTTTCTTCCTTAGTGAATCTAGAACATTCTTTCTAATTTCAGCTCCCCGAGAAAGTTGGGATCATCTCAAGGATTACAGGGAAGCTAGAATAGCTGATGCCAACACGAGTTTGACACTCGTAGAATAATATCAGCTATTAAAAGGCAAAGTAGCCTTCCCAAGGCAGGATGCCTTGGCAAAAGCTTCATAAACAAAGAGCAAAACAGCAGATAAGATTAGGATGTTTTGCAGGAAACAAATTTCCTCTCTAGGATCCATTTCCAAAAGGCTCCTTCCATCTCCTTTGGCTACCAGCTGAACTATTGGCTGGTGGAAAGATAGATAAGGAACTATCCTATAAGAGGAGGTAGTAAGCCCTACCAGAGACCCCAAATTCACACAGCTGCAGCTTACTTGCCACCACCTTTAAGGGACTAGATTTCCCAGCCCTGAGACAATATCCATCCATCAGCATTCCTTCTCCTCACCCGTGTCCCCCTGAACTCTTGGGCACTACTTCTCTTTGTTAATGGGTGTTCTGTCTCAAAATTTTCCAGTGAAAGACCCAGTTTCCCCAGGAGATACATATGGTATTATCTAATTTTAGATTCAATGATGACAACAAATTAGTAGTAGTAATAGTAGTAACTAATATTAAGACATTAGACTTTAAAAAGCACAAACAGCGATTCTAGCTCAGTGGGTTTAGGGTTATATCAGAGCATAGTTCTTTTTACAAAAGCCCTCCAAGCCGTCTGACACAGGTTTCTGCTTAAAACCCTAATTTACTCTAGTAAAGCAATATGTATACTAAAACAAATCGGGGTTAAGAGCTCTGATAGATAATAGCATTTCATCGATCCTGCTTAGGCAACTTTACTCTGAAGACTTGACCAAGATGTCTAAAGTTCTCCACTGAGAGCACCACCTGCAAGTAGAATATCTCATTGACTCTGCACACACAAATATCCAGTCATCCGAAGACAGGGACTTAGATGAGAACCACTGGTGTTAGAATGGCTAAAATTTTAAATAAAATGGAAGGAAGACTGACAGGACCATGTGATGGCCAGCACGTGGAGCAAGTGGGACTCTCATATACCATTTGGGGAAGTACATATTGTTACATCCACTTTGGAGAAGTTGGCAGGTGCTACTAAGGCTGAACTTATGCTTGCCCTGTGATTCAGCAATTACACTTCTAACATATAGCCAGTCTCTGGCCATGTCGCCCTGAATGTGTTCGATCTCATCTGATCTTGGAAGCTAAGTAGGATCGGGCCTGGTTAGTACTTGGATGGGAGACCACCTAGGGATACCAGGTGCTGTAGGCATAAAAATAAAAATAATAATAATAAATAACATATAGCCAACAGGAATGCACATATATGGGCATCAAAATGCATGTGCAAGGATGATCAGAGCAGGTTTTTTCATAGTACCCCCAAATTGGGATCAGCAGAATTTCTAAACTATGGAGTATTCATATACTTTGTTGAGACGGCAATGAAATGAGCAAAATACCACTACATGTGACAACACAGATGAATGTGGTTATGAACCAAAGAAGTCAGACACCTGAGTAAACGAACTATTCGATTCCATTTATACAAAGTTCAAAAGCATGTAAGACGAATTTGTATGGGCTACCAGGTCACCCACAAGAGACACAATAAGAAAAAATTATGTTCTGCTTCTCTCCCCTTTTAGAGGCAGCATAATACAGTAGGTAAAAATTCAGGATCTGAAGCCAGACTGCTCTGCCTGCGTTAATTCCTTTTTCCCTTGTGCTCTATGGCAAGGTATGGGATCTCTCTTTGCCGTTTCTGTTTGTGTGAAAGATGATAATAATACCTACTTCATGGGATTTGTCAGGAGAATTAAATGAATCCCCTTTCCTGACAGTAACTTTCTCTCCAGGACCAGTTCCCAGCATGCCATGGCCCAATCAGACATATTTCGAACATCAAAAAGATGCTTCAGACCCAGTCTTTTTCTCCCAGAATCCTCTCCTGGGAAACTTAGGTAAATTTGTGACTCCAAATCGAAATGGAGAGAAGGGCACTTACACAGCCCCTTTACGCACCTGGCAGCAATGCCTGCCTTCTAAATGCCAGTGGAACTGGGAACAGAAAGCTGCCTGCCTACAGTGTGAGCCCCTGATCCGTGCCCAGCTAAGTGTTTACTGAGAGGCCACCGGGCACTGCAAGGTGTGATGTGCTACGTGTATCAAAGTTGCACGGTAGTTATTTTCGCCCTTGAGGATTTCTCTAACAGGCACATCTGAAATCAATCCACAGTGATTTCCTGTGTGATGGCTGCTCTTAAACAAACAAACAAACTTATGGAATAAAAGTAGAGAACGTACAATTCTACTAAATGACACACTGAGTAATCTGACCTTATGGCCTGAATTACTTGGAGTGGGGACACTGTCTCTCCACCCCACCCCCATAGTTCTGCAATAGTGACCTCCCCTAGAGGAGCACTGACTAAGCCAATTGCTTTGCAGGAATGGCAAAACTCAGCTAAATCTCCCCTACATTTTATTGAAATCTGCCTTCCTTGGGGACCTTGGTCTACGCTGGCCTGCAGTAAGCTTTGCATTAAAGGCTCAGTCCCAGGAAGCCAGGTCTGCAATTTTTCTACTCTTTCTGAGACCAGATAGATAAGTCTCCTTCTGGGACACAGTATAATCCAGGCTTCCCTCATGTGGGTGAGGCACGTTCTCCAAAGAGATGAACTTGAATTAAAGATAAAATGTATGTCTGCTGACTCCTGTTCTCTTTTCTCCATTGGTTCTAAATTCCAATGGGCAAAAGAAGACTGTTATTTCGAGAATCCCTTCAAACTCTACCACCGCTCCACGGCCGTAAAAGCCTCAGTGGACACAAGGATGGGAGACTGTCCTTTGGTGGTTTTCGTGGCCCCTGAATCTCCTCCTGCCTCCTCCTCCTGTTACTAATTCTCTATAGTGGGTTTTGCTGCTGATGCTGTTTTATTACTATTTTACCACTCTGAGTCGCCTCCGGTTCCACTCACAAGACCACAGCTCCTTCAATTAGCAGTGCTAACACTGGCTGCCTCTCTAAGGCAGCCACTTAAACGGACTCTCTCCCAAACAGCTCATTTTGATTGGAACAGGAAAATAAACACCAACAGATTATCACAGCTGTATCCGGCACTACCATCAGAAAAGTGATCCAGGGTTGTTGTGTTTTAATTTTTCCAGACTCCCAAAGATATTTTTCTTCTGCTTTATATCGCCCAGGCCCTGCTTTCATCAGGCAGCTTACTTTGGAACAAGCCAGCAATATATCCCCTTCTCATCCTCTATCACTGAGGAGGCATTAAAAATGCAACTGCCTTTTCTTAGTGAACAATTATCTCACTCATTGGCTTGATTCACTGATCTCTTAATGACAGCTTTCCTGCTGTTTCCTTTGAATGTTTAAAATATGAAACAACCCTGTCTTGTCAAGCTGAAAACTGTAGCTGAGTTTTTAGTAGCTGTTTCCAATAAATAATTTCAAGGGGTTTCAAATTATCCATCATCTGACAGCTCTCAGGAAGGTTTTCTCATCTCCTTCAGGCATAAAAAGCCATTCTAACCATGGCTCTGTCCCACTGATTACCCTCAATGATTTTCAAAATCAGTTCCATTCTTTTGAAAGAACCTCTCTCTCCATCAATATTGATGGGTGCTTAGAATGAACGCATGCCCTGGAGGAAGGGCTCTATGTGACCGTTCTTCTCTGGCCAAGATGAATGAATAAATGGATTATAAAGACTACAATGGGATACTGATCACATTTATATAGAACCTTATGAAAAGAAGCACATTTAGAAAGAGAAGATCTGGGATGGGAGAAACTAAAGCGATTTCTGATGGGAGGGGGCAAAAGTAGCATCTTCAAATGGAAGAAGAGTCAAGTAAGTAACTGAGAAACACTCTGACAGAGGTCACCACAGGAGTCTGTGGTATACTTTCCTGTCACCATAACTTTCTTCCTCCTTTCTTCCCCATGGAAGGATGAGGACAACTCAGAGAGGGGAGTTAGGAATGCAGTCCTTAGTGCATTGATAGCTGGTGCAGAAAGATGGATGTAGCGTGGAAAGGGTTCTGTAGTGTGGAAAGGGTTTAAGTATGAGAGCTTTACTAAGCAGAGAAGTTCCTGGAGTAGAAAATGCAGTCTTTAGATATCCAGACTCTTTGTGTCCAGAGTACCTGAGGTTAAAAGCTGAAAAAGAATGGAGGAAAGTAGCTGAGGACAAACTCTAACTCTAGGAATTAGTTCTCTGACTCTAGAATAGGGATTCTGAATATTTGTTTAAAGTGTTATTATAAAGTTGAAAAATAATATCAAGGTTAGATTAAGTTTAATGATCCAAAATAGCAAGACAAGATACTAATAATCCCTCTGTATATTTCTTTGAATCTTGTACTATGTCTTACTGATATTGAAAGTTCTTTTAATATTGCTATGCTTAAGTTTGTGTTTTTTTTTAATTTAAGGAAAACCATGCTATCAAACGCAACTATGAGCTAAGCTCTGGGGTTATAAGTAAATATAAATGAAGTGTTTCCTAGACTCAAAGAGGTCACAAGCTAATTGCAGAAATACCCATATGACCTACCCTAACGAATGCAGTGGGGAAACGAGGTTCTTCCCTTTTGCATGTCATCACCAACTCTAAAAGATTTAAAATAAAATGTTCTCTGTTACTATCTATCTAATTACATAAATGCAAACCAGAGACCTAATGGTTATTATAACCCACTCTCTTAAATCCAATCTTTCACTGTGTGGATTGATGTAACCATCTCACCATCCTGTAAGCCTGTGCACCTGTCTGAAGCAGCCACCATCACCACCACCCCAGCTTGCTAATGCACACTATTGACTAGATAGCTTCTAACTGCTCTGCCCATATGTACTCTGGCACTCCTTTAATCTACCCTATGAACCAGAGGCAGAATTATCTTTCCAAAATACAAATCTGATTGTGTCATTTCTTTCCTCTAGTCTCGCCAAAGGCCAAGAGGTCCCTTCCCCTCATTGTGCTATCCGCTGAAGGGCCATGCTCCCTGCCATGGACTTTTAAAATAAACATGACAGTCCTTTTGCCCTTAACCACTGCTCTTCATCTTGCTTACTCATATTTTAAAGCAGGTGCTGGTCCGTGGCCTGTTAGAAACTGGGCCGCACAGCAGGATGTGAGCAGCAGGTGGTGGGTGAAGCTTCACCTGTGTTTGCAGCCGCTCCCCAGCACTAGCATCACCACCTCAGCTCCGCCTCCGATCATCAGGCATTAGATTCTCACAGGAGCACCCGTCCCTTATGCCAAAAAGGTTGGGGACTGCTGGTTTAAAGCCTGATCAAATATTTTTTAAAAACCTCTGCCTCATAACAGGTGAAATTTTGTATTTGTTTATGTGCTTTTGATTAACAGCTGTCTCTGACCAGACCAGCATAGTGTTTGATATGTACTAAACATTAAAATATGTTTGGGTGGATTAATAAGTCAATAATTAAATTAAAATAGGATTGCAAAATGAGATTCAGAAATGAAAGTAGTCAAAGACAGATTGACAGAAACGGCCTTTCAGTTGGGTCTTGAAAGGTAAGTCGTTTATTAGAAGAAATTATGAAGACTATTTGGGGCAGAAAGAGTGGCCTGAGAAAAGATTATGAAAATGTTCAGTGTATTTCAGAGCTATAAATCCCCTTCGCTAGCTGGCAGGGAGAGGGAGTGGAGAGACCTCAGATTTGAGTACGGGATTAGGCTTGAGTGAAGGAGGGAGAAGCAGAAAGACCCAGGAGAAGCTTGAACTTTATGCTGGGGGTACTAGGGACTTGCTGAGAGTTCACCAAGGAGTGGAATGGCCCAGAACACAGAGGGGAGAAAGGATAGAAGGAGTGGATCTTGCAGGAAAAAGACCCATCTGCTGGCAGATAAAGATTTAATCTGATACAGTAGATAAAGGAGTGTAGAAAAAGAGTCCAATATGAGAACCTTTCAGAAAGCCAGTGGGATTCAGTAGCTGAGTGGCTGTCAGGGGTCGAAGGAAAAGAGCACAGGTGATATTTATTTTTAAATAAATATCATCTACCCAGTTGGGTAGATGAGATTTTCATCAACTGAGACAGAGACCTTAAAAATAAGAGGTTTGGGCATAGCAGAGTTAGAGAGCAAACAAATAATTTCACGTTTGGATCTGTTGAATACTCAAGTATAGACAGACATCCAATAGGCCATTGGACACCTAGCTATGGTCCTTGGGGAGAAGCCACGGCTGCGAAGGCTAAGGGTGCAAAGGTGCAATTTATACCCAGTCCGGAGGTGGCAAATGAGCTTCAACTTATGTGGTTGTTCCAACAGATACACACTTAATGCTGTGACACTGTATTAAGTCTGATTTTGCAGCCGCATGCGAAATCAGTGGGAAAGAAATTTATGAACGGTTATCAATGTCAGCTGTGAGTATGAGTAAAAGTGACACTTATTCAAGATTTATTACTGCATTCAGATCATCTAGCTTGGACCAAACTGCACAGAAGTAGTTATATTGTGGTAGTTAAAAAGCCAGAGCGCTAGTAAATTACCTAGTCCAAGCCACACTTAGAAGCTTTGGACTTTGAAAAAGCTACTTAACTTCTCTCTGTCCCAGTTTTTTCATTTTTAAGAGGCAGACAACAATAGTTCCTACCTTGTGGCACTGAATGAGGTATAATATGTTGATAACACTATAATGACGATATAATAAGTGCTCTTTAAATGATAGCTCGTCTTCTTTTTTTATCTTTACCTACCTGTCATTAAAGTTTGATTCAACAAACATACGTATATTTAGATGCCACTATGTCCTTGTACTTACTTAGGCAAAGGAATGGTGACATGAAAATAAATTTATACAAAGGTGGTCACTGGTGGAAACTAAGGGGGGCAGGAGGGAACAAGACAAACACTGAAGGACAAACTTCTTAACAGACAAGTAAAATGACAACTACAAATATCCCTCCAGGTGCTGACTAGTGTTCACATCCCAGCTTGGCCACAGTCAGTACTTCCGTAAAGCTTATGCATGACTCCACTTTTTCTGACTTGCATGCAACCTGAGGAGCGAGTCTGGTCCCTTGGGTACTGTCATCAACGTGGAGAAAGTTCTAGTGTTCAGACCCTATTGTTCTAGTGTTCATTGCCCCAGTCCACGTATATCTTCCTACCATTTAACAGGTAAATAACATTTCATGTTTCATGATACATTTGGTAACACAGGAGATATTAAAGAGGTTAAGTCAGTGTGTGTCCAAAGACACAAAGCCACTTAAGATTTGATTAAAGATTGCATAACCAGATTTGCAGGACAGTATCCAGTGTACCTTGGATAACTTTCTTTACATAGAGGTCGTGGGGACCTTAAAGGAACAATTACCTAAGGATGATCTAAGCAGGGATGGAGAGATGGAATCCTGGCATGTTTCTAAAATATTTATAAGCTTTGAAATGAACAGTTTTAGTAAGATGGGTAAGTGGATGATGTCAATGTCTGTGACAATCTACGGAACCCATTTAGTCACAGAATTTGGAAACTGAAAGGACCTTAGAGGTCATGTGGTCACCTCCTACACTGCCCAGAATCTTTTTCAGCAACTGTCAAAGAATTTCAGAGGATACAGCCCCTCCAAAAACCCTAGAACCTCACAAGAGGATGGCATACTAGAAATCATCTAATCCAGCCGCTCAAATGACAGGTAAGGAATCTAAGACCCAAAGTGAATGAGTGACACATTCAGGGCAACCTACCATTTGTCTCCAGAGCAAGGCCCGGAAGCAGATCATTTAGGTTCAAACTGCACTGCCTCAACTTAAGATCTTAAAAGTAAAATCAGCAATTTACAGATGACTCTTCTATTATTCATTTTTCACTACAAGTAATTTGAAAAATGCCATTTGGAACTGGGAGGTTATAAGAAAAAAATATGGAATTCCAGCTTAAAATTAACATAAACAGTTTGGTAACCAGATAACCTGGTCCTAGGAAAACATTTCTGGCTTTTGAAAGGTTCAGAGGTATGCAAATAGTAGGAAAACTCCAACTGAAAGCCTTGAGTATCTAGATAGTACAATCATAATTATAGAAAAAATTATGCAATAGGTTTCCTAGTTAGGCTGTATAAGTGCCAAATAGGGAACACTCCTATACCTTGTTTAACTGCATTTGGGGTGGGATTGAGCCAAAGAGATAATGATAAAGTTTATTGTGTAAGAACATGCCAGTGATAAAGATATGTTCTCTCTCATCCTCACAAGGAGGGTATTATTCTGTCCATTCTACAATTTTAGAAGTTGAAACTGAGAAAGTTATTCTAACTTGCCCATCCTCCCAAATAAATTTTTACAGACACTCAAGTGGTTAGCCTGTAATTTAGTGGTCTAGAGTCATGCCTCTTAAAAAGCCTTTTCAAGTAGGATGCATTGGAAGAAAAATGAAATAGAGACCCACATCCTGGATTTCCAAGAACACCACCCACCTCCCCTCTATCCAAAGGAGTCAATGAAATTAGAGTTCTAAGCTGTAGGTAGCCATGTCTTTTCCCGCTAATACATGCATTCAGGCAACCCTCTTCCTAACACTGTCTGAACGGAAATCTCTGCAACAATTCTTAACCAATCCAGAGTTGTACTGTTTTTCATTCTCAGTGCCAAGGGACATGTTAGGTTGAGTGTTCTAATTTGTAATTTCCATCAAAGTTTAGTGACTCCCTGTTGACCACATACAGGATAAAGCACAAATTACCTTGTGATATGCTTAGGCTGGCATTCAAAAGCTCCCACATTCTGGCCTGAATTTCCTGTTTCATGGTCTGCCCAGCCATTCCATTTTCCAAGCTTCTACTTGAGCTAAATTGGCCTTATCTGTCTTCCAAACACATCCTATACTATTCCACCTCCACATTTTTGTTGAGGCCATTGTTTTCCATATCCTCAGATGCTTCTTTTTCTTTTATCATTTATCTAGATTCTAACCACCCTCCAAAATCCAATTCTGATTATTTTTTTCACTTGTTGAAAGAATACTACTTTTATGCCAAGTCTTATACTATGTGCTAGGTATAACTCAGTATATAATGGTGCTTTAAGCTCACATTCTAATTGAGGGTGGGGGAAAGAGAACAATTAACATGTAATAGCCAACTACAAAAGTTGCCATGAAGATCATTTATGATAAAAAACAATTTATTCCGATGGAACGATGGCTCCTTACAGTGTTGGTCAGAGACCTCCCTGAAGAATAGGCATTTGAGATAAGACTAAACATACGACATGGAACCAGATGTCCCAAGAGCCTTCCAAGTCAGAATTAACAGGGCAGGCAAAGGCTTTGGATAGTGAAAGACCTGGAGCCAGGATGAGAGTGACAGGAAGCGAGGTTAGAAATCTCACAGACTTTCTAGTTGGCAAAAATCTGCCTTTCTTCTGAACTTATCTCTTACCATCTGGACCATCCATTAGGTTCTTTGGCATAAACTGTCTACAAGTGTCACTTGTTTTTAATTTTATCTCCTTACATAGGAATTTCCATAAGAGCAAGTATCCTGGTTGCCATGTGTCCCAGTACCCTCCAGCAATAAAAGCCCGTAAAAGGTTCTCAACAAATAATTGTTGAGTGAAAGACTCCAATTCCTTACTTACGGACAGGGCTTTCTATGGTTCAATGTCACAGGACAGAGTATAGCACAAGGTAAATAATGAAGTTTGCTGATTGATGGATTCTCCCCTTTATTATGGGAAAATTGATCTACCTGCAGTCTTGGGAAGACTGCCTTCTGACTCTTACTCTTTTCTATGCTGTTGCATCCTTCTCCACTGGCAACCTCATCTGAGCCAATTTCTCCCTTCTCCAAGCACCTGGACTTGGACCTGAAGGTAAGCCCGTGTCGGTAAAAAATGTTTAACAATCCTAAATCGTGTATACACATAACTGTTTTAATACATTTCATTCACTCAGAAAACATTCAAGAATAAATGAAAAGAATTACAATATTTAAATTATTATAGTCAAGCTATTTCACTCCAGAGAGAAAGCAATGGGATTGAATACGCTTCATTATATTTTTAAGATCACGGTTAACTACTTTGTAATATAGTGACTTAGAAGTCTGAGTCAAAGTTCATGGTATTTCAATACCTGTTTTAATGGCTCGAAAGGTAAAAATGATACCTCAAAATTATAAAAGTTGCTCTTACAACCTAATTAAGTTCTACAAAAAAAAAATTGTAACAATAAAAACACTATGAAATAGCTTTTTTTTTTAACTCCCTTAAGAATGGTTTGGTGGATTGGTGATACTGGTGGTGGTGATTTTTCTGGTTTTTTATTTTGATTTATTTGGGAGGAGAGAGATCTATTACTTCCTTATTCTTTTTTTTTTTTTAATCACCTTGCCTGGAAGAAAAATTTTTTATTTTGGTTTTTATCTATTTGCTTACTAGCATATCATTCAATACCATAGAAAGAGCCATTTGTCACCATAGAAAAACATCAGCCAATCTATAACACATATCTAAGCACATATATATATACTCAATATTTATAAGTGGCATAAGTCTAAGTACTTTGTCATAAGGTAACCCATGAATCACTATGAGACACAACAGATTTTCATGGTAACCATACGTCTCATTACATAACATTACAAACAACTGTATTTTAAAGGGACTTGATATCTAAAATTAACTATATTGATGATATCCTACAATTTTGTGCACCTCAGACTTCAATTTGTTTCCTAAAATGTTTTGTCTATAAGTCGTGCAGTTAATAAGTTTCACATGTGGGATCTTCTGTAAAACTAACCTACCTAGAACTTAAAATCTAATTTTTTGATTCCAATCAAAGCAGCTGTTCTCTGATAAAATACTGCTTAATAGTAAACATATTCTTACTGTGCAGAATATGTCTTCTCTAGGATATCTTACCTTTTTTTGAATCACAAATCGTCCTTTATCTATCTCAACATTTAAACGTAATCTAGCAAATAATATAAACACTGAAACTTGTTAAAAACATGTGTACTTTTCTTCAAATACACAGCACTCTCCCATACTTTATATTTAAATCTTTGTCTCTAAATCACCAGCAAGGTTTTCTAATGTGTCATCCAAGCATTCCATGACAAATGAGTTGAGTTTGTGATTATTTTCTTTGGATTAAATCAGCCAGTCTTGCCACAAGAAGAAGAATGAGTGTTTCCCCACTGGCTTGTGGCTTTCTGCCTTTGTTACTCTGTAAGTAGTCTCAAATGAGGCTCCCCGTGTGTGCTTCTGTTTAGTAAAAATTTTGTAACATACCAGATGGAGTATACAACTTTAAAGTTTGCCGAACAAAATTATAGAAGCGTGCTTTTCTTTTCTGAGTATTTAATGCTCAAATGACTTCTTCATTGTTACAGCTAAATATTATAATTAACCAATAGCTCTTCTCTGGATGCTCTGAAGATCTTCTATTTGTTTTTGATGTTCTGCACTTGCCCTGTGATACGTGTAGATTAGATTTATGTCTTTCATTAATTCTGGAACTTCACTGGCATTATCTCCTAGAACACTGCCCTTCTCACAGTCTCTCCTTTGGGAACTCTTATTAATAGATGTTGGGCCTTCTTTTATGCGTGCCTCTTAGTCTTTCTTTCATATCTTTTTACCTTCTTATGACTTAATATGTAAATTCTTCAGATGTATTTTTCAGTTCAGTAATCCTTCTCATCTGTATTTTAAAAGTCAATGGATAAATTTAAAAGAAGATTAATTTCAAAATTTTTTTTTATTTCTAAAATCCAATCTGTTTCTTTTTCAAATTTTGTTTGATTTAAAAAAAAAATAGTATCCTGTCCTTTCCTTATGTGTTTGATGCCCTATTTTATACCTAATTACTTGTAACAAATAGTCTGATAACTCTATTTGAAGTGAAGTGTTTTATTGGGAGAAGTAACAGGCACATTCACATTCATTTGTTGCTTTTGCTGACTCTAGCTCAAGAAGGGCTATTTCCTTATGGGGCTCATAATTCTGGATTGTGAGCTCATATTCAGTGAGGATTTATCTGTGAGAACATTATGTAGCGTAGATTGAGGTTTTCATCCCTCCTGACAGGTATTGTAGTTTCTCTGCCAGTTACTTAAGCAGCTTTCCAGCAAGGGACCTTTTTAATATAAATATCTTTGTTAATATGTACATTTGAGGTTTTCTAGACCACACAGGATAAATAAATTTTAACCTCAAACCTGAATAATGGCATTTCTATATCCAGAAACTCTTAAGGGACATTTATTTTTACCAAGACCCTAGAGTGCATGGGCACAGTTACTTGATATCTCCCTTTGATACAGAACTTTGTCTCCCTAGTCTGTACCATTTTGTACTAAAAATAACCAGAATTCCTTGGAGAAAAGGCTAATTCCAGGGCTGAGGCAGGGTAGGTACAAACCTGGAACATCTTATTATACAAGATAGTAAAAGGTACTCAAAGAACAATGTGGATAGGTAAAAATAAAAAGACAAGAACCAACTTTAAGGGCCACACAAGGGCCAAATATGGATTTTAATCCATAAAATAACAATCCACAAGTTCATACTATTGTAAATAAGAGAATGAAGAGTTCTTTCTTACAGTAGATTGCCAACTAATCAACATAGAAGGAATTATTCAAACAGAAAATCATTAATGAATGCGAAAACAAGTTGGTGAACATTTGAGGACCAGGACATTTACTTAGTCTCAAAGTAATCTCTAAAAATTACTACTATAAACAAAGGGCAAAATAGTAACTTTAGAGTGGAAAAGAAACTAGACAAACATCTTAACCAAGGGATCAAAGTTGCCATCACCAGTAATAAGACAAAGCAACATCAAACACCTCTGGACAAGAGGCATGGAGATGCTCGTATTGTCACTTCCGTTGTTCTCCTGCCCATAACGCATACCTGAATTTAATCATGAGGAAATAGAGAAATGAAAATTGAAGTCTATTTTACAAAATGACTGGCCTATGCTCATCAAAAATGTCAAAGTCAGGAAAAACCAAGTAAGGCTGAAGAACTGTTTCAGGTTAAAGGAGACTAAAGGAGACTAATGTGTGATTCTGGATTGGAACCTGGAACAGAGAACATTGATCATATCGATACTCAATTTTTTTCCCAATTTTGATCGTTTTATGCAATATGGTTATTTAACAGAATTTCCTTATTCTTCCATAATATGTACTAAATATTTAGAGATAGTAACCTATTTAGGTTTAATAGGGAACAATGTCTCCAACTTATTTCAAATAGTTAGAAAAAATGCACACATATATATATATACACATACACAGTAAACAGAATGATAAAGCAAATTAGGAAACAAATGTAAATGATTAGTTATCTGGGTAATGGGTGTACAGGAAACATTTGTACTATTCTTACAACTTTCTTGCAGTTTGAAATATAAAAATAAAATCTTACAAAATAAAAAGTTTCAAAAACTAAATAATCTCTTAATCCACTTATCCAAGCAGATGTCTAATGTAACATATTTCAATACACTGAAAGCAAAGAAATGATTAAGGACATACTTCCAATGCTCTGAGCCCCCCCCTCATACTCTTGTTACCCATAACTATCTGCCAAACTGAGGGCACCAGTTTCAAACCTCTATACTAACTACATAATACAAATAATATCTACATACAGAGTATGTACTCAAAGGGATAGTTCACATTGGTATGTTCACTTTTAATACTTGAAAGTCTTGATTTGATTTCAAATATATTTCATTGAACAACACTGCAGCAATTTCTCCCTAATACTAAATATTATTTCAACATCTGGCTGTTAAAAAAGAAAAGACTGATTACCTTCTAAACAAAAATCTGCTTATTATCCTTGATATTCAAGTGTGCTAAGAAAATCTATTCTAATGAGTACTGATATTTATTTATGGCAGTGATAATCATCAATATGAATGAGAAAACCAATGAATTTCCTTCTAAATTAAAATCTGAGAAGTTTAGCACTTCAGTGCAAGACAAAAAAATAATACATAGAAGTAAGCAGAGAATATTTATTCTTCTCATATAACTTTTAGGGTTTTTTTTTCAACATGTACACATTTTTAAATTAGAAAAGCTAAAACAAAAATTATTAAGAATCAGATTTGGTCAATGAAATACAGTAATTCTTTTATTTCAGAAGACTTTTCTGTTGCACAGCATTTGCAGAAGCATATTGCCCCTGGAGATGCTTGAAATGAAACAAAATAAACAAATGTTAGTCATTCTGTCCAAAGTAGGAGAGGTTAAGTCCTGCCCTGTGGAACTCTACAATTGGAAACGACAAGCTGGAAATCTACTCATATATTTGCATTTCTTCCCTAAATCATTTGAGATAAGTGTCACCCCCAGAACTAGGGCCCAGGGAGATGGACACACAGTCCTGAGCAGAAGGTATACCCGAAGAAATGTGTACGTCTAGTGAAGGCTGACGAAAAGTGGACCTTATGCTAACGGTTAAAATTTGAGATACATGAAGAAAAAAAAAGTATTCGAAAGCCTAGAAATCCATCTGAAAGCAGCAGCAGACAAGGATTTGCAGGATGACTCTACCAAGTTCGTGATGGAGGGTGTCCATCCAACTTGGGAAGGAACAAGAAATAAAATGTGCCCAGAGGGCCAAGTATTGGGCAGGTCTGTGGTTAGCACAAGGAACAATGGACCTGACTAATCTGGTCGAAGTCACCTCAACTTGGAGTGTTCTGAGACTATGGGCCAGAGAGAATAGCCCAGCAATTGAACATAAAGTCATGTCTGAGGGACATCGATGGCTCAAACTGCAGGGCAGTGACAGGCTTCCTTTTTCTCCCTCTCACTTCCCTTTCCAATCTGGAATTTGAACTTACTGTAACCCTCATTCTCAATATTAAAATATATATTGCATGTCAATCTCACTCAGCAGACTATTAGCTTTGTAAAGGATAGGCCAACGTCTGTTGTATCGAGTGTCGAATCTCTAACACCGGTTGAATGAATGAATAGATAACTGAATCATCTCCTGGCTGGAAGTCTGTCTCCTGAACTAAAAAGGAAGATATAAAAACCCCTGGTTGAAACCAAACAGTTAAGAAAGATGACCTTGCCTGCCACTGGTACTCTAAACAACTGTCTGCTTTCTTCACCTGGATTCCTGACCCTGCTACCTTAGCTGTATTGATCCCTAAACTCCAGCAAGCCATTCAAAGCTTGAAGACGTGGAATAGGCTCCTATGAATTGCTGCAACTTCGCGTTTGCTCCTAAAGTGCCCCTGCCATACAGATGTGTACCTGCTGAATTACTTTGATTGAGACATGCCCCTGCTTCAGATACCACATGTCCTTCCAGAGCAGCTCAGCCACTGGTTTGCGGAAATATCTCAAGACCAAGCTACATGTCTATCAGTTCTAATCTACCATCCTATCTATCTCAGCAGCCACCAGGATGTCAACATGGCAAGTTAGTAGCCAACAGATGTGATCAAGGCTGCCATTAAGAACTTCTTCACTGGTATAAAAACACTTTGTTCTTCTAGACACCAAAATAAAAAAGCAAGACTACAAGACAAAGTAAATGGATAGTATATATGTACATATAGCCACATGCACATATATAAACATATAGTATAAATAGACCAAAACCTTAAAATGTAATTATTTTCACACAATGTCTTATAATTGCATCTTATAATTGGAGTTACTCAGCCAAATGACCATCATGATGTTGTCAAATGTTTGGCTGCTATTCGTAACAATTTGAAGGTCAGAAATTCTATGCTGCCAGACTTTAGGGAAACTTTATGCTTAAATCCTGAGGCTATTTAAGGTAATCTAACAATGCAATCCTTTGATAGACATTTGCCCATAGTGAGAAAGATGTCCCTAGTAGTTTCATGGGGAGACTGGCATGTTCAATGTGCATGAGACCTTCTCCAGTGCCAGGGAGTACAGACCATAAGAGACAGCTTGCAAACACCTTCACAATGCTGTGTTGGCAGGGAACAGAATCATTAAAGGTAGATCTGCATCATGCATATCTATAACTGAACTTCTGTCAATTGCATGCTCACCGCTGACCATTCTCAATCATCTTAAAGGCAAAGAAGCCCCTGAAATTCAGGTCACCCCAACATGGACAAGACTGACTATACTGCTCATATGCAGACATATAGAGGCAATTTTGGAACACTCACGAGACACAATCACAGAGCAGAGATGTCAGTATACTAGCTATAAATTGCTCCACATATTCTTATAGTGTCAGTAACGTACATGCCTTCATTTGGCAAAATCAAATTAAATCTTGCTCAACTCTCAGCATGCCTGATATCATATTCAAGTCCTAGCATTGTCATCCCGATTCTCCAAAAGAGATCTTTCGACTCACAACTTCAGTGGCAACTATTGTTGCCACAGCCCTGAGATGCACCACTGGCGCCAGGTTTTACCATCTGTCTGGCACTGTCATTCCATCCAAAACAGAATCTCATTTGCCTAAGTCACTGCCAAAAATCATTGTTGTCCATTTGGAGCTAGGCAGCCTTGCAGGTGGCTTGACTTTCTTCACGGAGAATCCCTCGCTCATGCTCTCAACGCACCTGTGCTTAAGGCGTGGCTCTTCCAGGCACTCATGCTGGATGCCAGCCCCACCCTCAGGGCACACCCTCCTCAGGAACTGGTCCTTCCCTCTTTCTCCTACGATCTCAGCCTTAAACATATGGTAACTGGGCTGCTCCTTTTTTCAACACGAAGCACAACAACTCCCCTTCCTTCTCCCTCAGACTGTCCTGTTAAGTGCTGCAGAGGACATTTGATTTTGTAGCCACGTTTAACTTGACCTCTCAGCAGCTTTTAACAAAAGCTGGTCACATCTTCATGCTTAAACCCCTTTCCCTTCAGCTTTATTGATGCCACACTCCCCCACTTTTCCTTCCACCTTGCTGGCTACTCTTTCTCAGGCTCCACTGCCAGATTCCTAAGTGTTGGAATTATTATTTATTTATTCACTTTAATAAACAAGTAACATTTCTCATTAATATTTGCTAAATAACATTTGCTCTCAATGCCTTGCAGATATCACACCCCAAGTCTCAGTTTTTAGACGTTGTCCCTATTTTCAGCTCTCTAGATTATCTCGCCCAAGCTCATGGCCTTAAATACCATCTACTCATTGGTATCTCCCAATTTATATCCCTGGTCCCTGTCTTTCCCTGGAATTCCAGATTTGTTTACCTAACTCCTTGCTCAAAATTTCCACCTGTACCTCTGACAGAAAAATCCAACAACTCATCATGTCTAAAATTAACTGTTCCCTGCCCAGATATGCTCCCCACCCCATCATCAGTATCCTACAAAGGCAAATGTCAAATGCATTCATTCTGAGTTACCCAGGCCAAAATTTTGCAGTTATATTTGATTCCTTTCTCAACCCTCAACTAAATCATCATCATTTCCTTTGGTCAGAAGTATACTCTGGCTACTTGTCTTCACCTCTGACATTTTAGCTCAAACCAACATCTCTCATCTGGATAAAAAGAAGAGCCTTCCATCTTCTACTCTTGCCTTCCCATTGTCTGTTGTTTGCACAAAAGCAAGAGGGATACAAAACCCTCCACTGGCTTCTCATCATGTGGAAAGTATATCCGAAGCCCTTTCTACATCTTAAAGGCCTGCAGTGGTTTGACCCCCACTATTTCCCAGGCTTCATCCTCTGCTTCTCTTCTCCCGTCTCGACTCCCTTTGACCAACCTGTTATCCCCTTTGCTCATATTCTTCCCTGTGCTCTAACGTTCCTTCCTGAGACCTTGGCATGGTTCGCGCCTTCATTTCATTCAGGTCTCTGCTCAATTATTCCTCAAAGAGGCGTTCTGACATCATCTAGGACAGCAGCTCTTCCCTCTCTTCCACCTCCCATCGTACTACTTACTAAATTTATCCCTTCATTCTGTATTATCTTAGCTCAACTTTCTTTTCCACGTAATACCTATTCTCCCTATGTATTTGTTAGAAATCATATTGATTCTCCCAATGGATTATAATACATTTTATCTTATTCATTGTCTTCTCTTCAATGTCTAGAAGGGAACTTGGTGCCCAAAGGTAAATTACTGTTTCTTAATGAATTAATTTTTGTTTAAGCCAGTTGGAGTTGAATTTCTGCCACCAGAAAACAATAGATTTGACCTAAAAATAAATATATGCTTGTTTTTGTTATTTCTGTTACTTAACGATATGAAGAATAATCCTTACCCAACTATAACTTCAATAACACAAAGAGACCATGCTAGGAAATCTCTTCCAGACAGTACTTTATTAAACCAGAACCTGATGCATAGGACAACATTTCAAGTATTGCAAGTCCTCAACATCTTTTCTTCAACACCATTTCATTATAATGTTGATGAGATGTCATAGGAACTTAACTCTTATTTAAATCAATTAGCCTATGGTAAAACTAGTTTCATTATACATCATTTTGCTTAAAGTCTCAGAACCTATTTATGATGTTAAGTGAGGACTTATGTAATTTTGAAGGAGTGAAACAATATAAGTGATTGCAAATTCAGAATTCTCCCCCAGTACAGTAATTGATTATTATTTTTCAACATGAAGTTCTAGTTTTTTCCCAACATTTCTGATTTTGGTTTTATGATTACAAAAGGGACAGGGAGACAGATTATAGCTCACCACTAGTTTAAATTGGCCTATTCTATTATACTGTGATTCTCTAAGATACCAGATTGTCAAGAAATTATCATTCATTTATTCAATACATATTTAATACCTTGGAGTTGGTGTTCAACTCATCCCAGTTTGCTGAAACTTTCCTGGTTTTACCACTAAAATTCTGGTGTCTTGGGAAAACTCTCAGTCAAACCAGTTTGGTTGGTTCCCCTATAAAAATTATTTGGACCTAAGCAACAGGGTAAATGTTAGAGTCATTTACTGAAATAGAAACAACCTGGAGAGGAACAAGTAGGAGGACGTAATTAAGATTTGTTTTTTTAATGCTTACGAGGCATCCAGGAGGTAGTTGCTTAAATGAATCCGAACTTAAAGAAGAGGTCAGAGTCAGAGTTTGGACCCATCATCTTATGGATAGCATTTTAGAGTGATGAAATTGACTGATATTACCTAGGAAATGAGCATGATAAAGTATCTATAGACATCTCTTTTTGAGGAGTTTTGCTATAAAAGAAGCTCTCAAGAAAGTAGTTGCCTGAGCACACTCATTCAACACCTGTGATGTGTGAGGACCTGGATGTAATGAAACAGGCCTCAGGTGATGGGAAAAGTCATTTTATAAAATGTAGCTTTTTCTCTTAAGGAATATAATATCCAAAGCTAGCACCCCCAATTCTAGTTTTTCATCCAATCAAGTAACAATTTTCTAAACAAAATCAATGGTTTCTAGTTCAAAATGGTCAGACTATTAGATTCAATATAACCTCTATCAACCTATCACTAAGATACCCATAAAGATCATTTTTAAAAAAGATTCACTACAACTTTGGAAACTAAGACTGTCAGAAAACATAAAAACAGAATGTGAGAGAAATTGACACTAATTATTAAGTAGATAGAACTAGAGTAGGGAAAACTCACATAGCACAGCTCAACTTTGCTTCAGGAAAGAGGTAACTTAATAAAAGATGCTTCTTTCAACTTCTGGATGAAAATGGTAGAGCGAAAACAGGCTTTTACTTTTGTTCCCTTCTGAATTCTCACTGAAACTACAGGATTGATTTTTATTTCAGACTTAAGACCAAAAGGAAGAAAAGAAGATGAAAAAATAAAACAGCAGCATAATTTCAAAACCCGAAATGTAAATAGGAAACAACCGTCTTACTTACCAGACCAGTAGCTCGCTACATCCCAGAGCAGTTGTAGGGAAAGCTCAGAAACAGCCTGATTTATACAACAGATGTTAACAAGTAATAATCTTAATTATCAGTAACATATACATTAGTATTTCCCTTTTGATTTTGACACTTGGAGAAATGAAGAGAACTTTTGTAAAACATAAAGAAGACATAAGCTAAAGAAAAAATATCAGTACATGAAAATACAGAAAATTTGTTCTAAAAGTAAAACAAAAATTAAATTAAAAAAAAAGATTAAAAAACTATAGCAGTAGTCCCAATACATCTAATTTGGTTCAATTCCTCCACTAAAAACAAAAGTTCTCAAATTGGGCTAAGTCAAAACCCACCTATATGTTGTTTATCATTATAGAGACTTACTATTCAATAGAAATGAAGTAAACTTTACTGAAGAGCAGGAGATTTTAAAATCTATTTCATCTCTCTCTTTTTCTTTGTCTGATTGAGAAATCGTCATTCTCAGAGTTATCCCAGATTAAGAACACTGTCTGTTCTTTATCTAATGTTATCCTAGACCTTCTGACGGAAATTTAACGTTCCTCCTGGCAGACACCATTGGCTGCTTAAACCTCAACCACTCCTCCTCCTTTCTTGAAAACCCACCCCTGAGTCTGTTAAATTATCAACTACCCCAGGGCTCAAAGGAAACCAGGCCCCTTCCCCTCACCTAACGAGAGGAATCTTGATTGTTCTAAGCTAATAAATGTAACCTATTCCCTTTGTCAGTGACTGTTTTTACGAAAGGACAAGTGACAACATTCTGGACAAAGAGACTTGAGAGGTGATCTGCTGGGGACATTCTGGAAAAGTTTTAAAGTGTAAAACTAGGTTTTCTACTCCTTGAATAATATTGTATAAGATATGATGCACCAGGAGCTGCTGGAACTCTTGCAAACATAGTCAGGGGAAGGGGTGTAGGTGACATGTGAAGATTAGCTATAACAGGATGATAAGGAAAATCTGAGTTCTTGATAACTTTGTAGTATAAACTTAACCCCAAGAACACCCGTATTTTTGGATTTAGAAGATAACACATTTTTGTTATTATTCAATCACATTTTGTTTAACTTCCAGACAAAATCAGCTAACTCATTCCTTACTTGATATATAAATACCCATAATTTAGGATAGTTTTATGTTTAGGTGGTGGATTTGGGGAGGATCCACATGGAATTAAACTAGTGTGGGGAGGCTCAAAAATGTTTGAAATGATTGCAATAATCTTTCTAATTAGTGGTCGTATAGAACATGGGCAACCAAAATAAGAAAGCAAACCCTCCAAAAGCAAAACTCAGAAGTCTCCCCTGGGTCTCTATTCATTAGTGACTCAAGTTGTTTATCTTGAATTTTAGGTATTTATGATAATAAGATGGAAGCTGGAGATGGAAATTAGAAGATTAGGGGAAAAAAGTGGAAATATTGGGCAGGTAGATTCATTTATAACACCTGGTGATCTCATCTTTTGTTTTAATAAGTGTTGAAAACAGGTAGACTCAGCCCCCATATTTTCTTAAAATACCTTGAAGCTAGTAAAATCTACTAATACTATGTAACCAGACTCTTCTCCAATTTATTTTTATATATTGAACTCTTGTGTCATGAGTACAATGTAGCTAAGTTATACGATAATAAGAAAATGTTAACAAAAACAAATTCAGTGACATGGAAATGAGAGAGAGACAGAGAGAGACAGAGAGAGCTCTAATGCATACTCTTAAATTACTTATGGTTCAAAGAAAGAATCTAAACTACAATTGCAGACTGTTTAGAAAGTAATGATACTGAGAATGGAAGATACCAAAATTTAAATGATATGGCAAAAGCTATATTCAGCAAAAAATCCACAGCCTAAATTCTTTCATTTTAAAAGAAAAAATAAAATCAACTCTAGAAACTAGAAAAATTACAACAAAACATATCTAAGAAAAATAGAAACAAGGAAAATATAATGATAAAAGAAAAAAGGAATAAAATTTTAAGGGATACATAGTACAAATTCTTTTTTAAAATGCAAGATCTTGATTCTTTAAAATTATATAATAGGGAAACTTCTGCCAGAGATTATTCCAGAAATAAATGAAAGTATAAATTGTAACACAAGGAATGGCCAGAGTTCTCTAGAAAAATATAAGCAAGCAAATTATACTTAATAATAGGTAGAGAAACTGAGCAGAGCAAGAACAATGGAAGAAATAAATTGTTTCCAATGAATTATTTCAAGATTTGTCCCAGACAGTTGTCTTGGTATTTAAGGGAGAGATGATTCAATTAAAATTAATCCCAATGCGTTTTGCAAAGAAGGCATAACCTTTGCATAAGAATGTTAGAAAGTAAAACAAAATTAAAACCACAGACTATTTTACCCAAACTCTAAAACTCAAGTCTTAATAGGAAGCATTCTGAGTCCCAATATTCAATAAGCCAAATTTTAACCACTTAGTTACAGCTTAACACATAACAGAGACATTTTCGGCCCACGTCCCATCTGATTCTACCAATTTCACATTTTAAGATCTGACACTTACAGCACTTGACTTCCATTTACCAAGTGCAAGATTCATTTGCTTGCAAGTGACTTTCTCACTTTCTTGGGCAGAAAGGGAAAGTATTGACTCATGCTACAGCAAAGTCCAAGAACGTGGTAGCTGCAGGAATAGCTGGATCCAGGGATGCAAGAAATGATTATTTAGCATGTGCAATGCACATATGTACCCAGCCCACAGTCCACTCTCAAAATCATTCACTCTGGCATGAGCTGCATCCACCCAGAGGAAGAGGCCTCCTTTCCTTAGAACAAAGGTATTTGTTGGTTCAGAGTTCCCTGGGTGAAATCTGAAACTGGGCCCTGTACACAGAAGGCAAGGAGAGACCAAAGAAAGAGATAGGCCACTCCAGGTCAGGAGGTGACAATTTTAACAAGGGAATTTACTTGCAAGGCTTGTCTTAGCCACCAGATGAGTAAATCTCCACACCTACCAGAATCCTAAAAGTTTACATAGAAGCCTTAACAGGCTTTAGTCACATATACTGAGCCACTGGTCTCAACAACACATTGCTCTCTCAAGACTGAGTCTTTGAAAATGGTTCCCACAGTGGGGAAAACATACATTCCAAAAACAAAGAAGGAGGTGAGGAGCCTCTGGTTGCCCAGATCTGGCCTGCAGGTCAACCAGCAGTCATCTCTCTATGACCTCCTCCAACGCCTTTTCTCCTTACCAAAAAACTCTCCATTTAGGCAGGCACAGGCCAAGCTTTCAGGATTCAGTCTGCCTCGCTCCAGCTCCCATTTTGCTATCCTCTCTGACGGCTTTATTCAAAGATAGGCCATCTATGTAGTGACCAAGATGATGCTGGCCAGCCCCAGGCTCGCTTTGCTCTTGGTGCCCAAAATCCAGAAAGGGGAATGTACCCTTTTCGAGATACTTCTTTAAAAAAAAAAAATCCCTTGATATGTTCTCATCAACCAAACCTGAGTCACCTTACCTGATTAGCAACTCTTGAGTCACGTGGACACAGAGCTAGAGAAAAGCCATCCTCAGCAAAAATGTGTGATGCTATTACCGAAGCTGAGGTTAGGGGTGGTAGGTAAACAATCTTACAAATACCTTTCCTTTTTCTGTATTAATCATCAAAGACATTATCATCTTACTTGACATCTGCACAGTATTTTACTGGCTGGATTTTCCTCACAGTGTTAATAGAAAGATCGATCGAGATATCCTGCAAAACGATGCTTTGTAACAGAGCTGTGAACAGATACGAAAGACTGTTGTTGACACTTTATACACATGCACGCACGCGTGCATGTGCGCACACACTCGCACACACACACATCTTGAGTCTCAACATTGCCAAGTGTAAAAGGATAAGTTTCATTCTGGTATTTTGGTTTGGTTTAATATTTCTTTACATACAGACATATAATGCAAGCCAGCTTCTCTTTCTTTTGTAAATAATCAAAACTCTACCAAGAGAATTTCATTTATTGAATTAAAATTTGTGAGGCTTTTCTTTTTTTTTTTTTGTCTCTTTATCCTGCAAAACTTGTTTTTGTATTTCAAACTGTTAAGTCAGACTTTTTCGGTGGTTGAAACACAATCCTATGGATCGATCTTGAGATTGATTTTGGGGAAAAGCAACGATTAGAACACTACAGTGACATTACTCTGTTTACCAAATTTTGTTTTTAATTGCTGTTCCAATGTATTCGAAAAAGGCAAAACTTCATGTTCCTGTATTGAGCAGTTCCTGCTGTGCAATATTGGGGTTTTTTTATAATTATTTTTTAAATTTTATTTTGTTAGTTTCAAGTACATAGTACATTGGTTAGACATTTATATAGTTTATATAACGATCCCCCTAATTGCTCTTTCTCTCCTCTGGCTCTCTACCTAGCCATTACATTAATGCTGACTGCATTCCCTATGCCGCGTTCCCCATTCCCGTGACCATCTGTCAACTACTAATGTACTCCTTTAACCCTTCACCCCATTCTCCCAGCCCCCCAACTCTCCTCCCACCAGGTTGTCCTCTATATCTGTGAGTCTGTTTTTGATTAGTTTGTTCTTTTCGTTCCTTAGATTCCACATATAAGTAAAATCATATGGTATTTATCTTTCTCTGTCTGGCTTATTTCACTCATATTGTTTTGAAAAAATTGCAAAGAATAAAGTCAAGAGATCCTGACCTGAATTCAAGATTCAAAAGGTGAGGAAGAAGCCCCCTTTTATCACATACCCAGGGAGCTATGATGCATTAGACCCCAAATTTGAAGCCGTGATCTCCTTACCCCTGGTGGGGAAAACTCGCATAGTCAAATCCAGAAGGCAGGTATCACTTCAGTCAGAAGTTGAGTGGCTCATTCAGAAGGGTGTGTGTGTGAGAGAGAGACAGAGAGAGGCAGAGACAGAGACAGAGACAGAGACAGAGTCAGAGACAGACAGAGACAGAGACAGAGACAGACAGAGACAGAGAGAGACTTCAACCAAAGGCAGAAATTAGAAAATAAATGCTTATATTGCCGTGCTATTAGGATGAGAATGAAAACCACCTTAAAGATGAGTATTATCTTTGATGTATCTTATCATTTACCTTAATTGTATAGAAAGCACAGATGGCTATCTAAATACATTTTCAACTCTGAGAAACAAAATAACAATAAATTTCATTTTGGGAAGGGAGTAGGCATAACACAACATAATGGTGGTATGACAGCAAGTTAGTTAGATGGCAGTTTTCTGACTCTGCCTTTCTTTCGGGATATGAAAAAATCCAGATCAGTGCTGAGTTCAGAGAAAAAGAACAATGCTGTGAAAACAGTGGAAATTAGAAAGTATGACTTCTCTGTGTACTCTGTCCCTCCTAAGCACTGAGTCACCTGACAAATATTTGTGCTTCCTCAGTGAAATGGACAAAATACTGGAACAAGCTAGTAAATGACACATTTTCAAAAGTGCAGGGGGGCTACGGAATGAGGTGGTTCACATTACATGCTTTTCTACAAATGCCTTAAACACACAGCAACAATACAGAAGAAAGAGCCTGAAGGGGGTCTCATTTTAGAAAGTGAGCACAGAAATATTTTCCTTAACCTTGGACATGTTAAGAAACTACATAAAGTCCCAATGACTTTCCATCAAAGACTCCTGCAGAATTGGCAAAATCTGTGTGACATAAGTCAATTACGATTGATTCACTGGATCAAATTAACTTTCAAACTCAGCATATTCTAGGTGGCCAAGCACCCTGGCCCTGCTGCAGAGTTTCACGCGGCTCCCACAGAGTGCCCTTCTCCATTAGAATCAATTGCAGCCTCGCTTACTCTCCCAGAGTTGGCATTAACGCCATGTGCTCTGCCATCGTAAACTCTGCACCACAACTGCCTGTGGGTAGGGTAGAGGACTTTAAAAACAAGGAAGTGGGACTCAGACTGAGTATTCACCCAGCATCATTCAGCTCGTAAGTGTCAGATGCAGAACACAGATTCTCTGACTGTTGTCATATTCCCGTAATGGTGGTTCTAGACCTTTATTTGTTCCTTAGGTATAGTATTTAACAAGATTATATTCTCCTTTTTTGTGGTTTATTGAAACATAATTGACAAGTAAAATCGTGAAAGACTATCTTCTCATCATTGTGTGTATATACATATACTGATATATATATACATTTCACAATTATATATATGTATGCGTATGTGTGTATGTGTGCATATGTGTATGTGTGTGTGTATATATGTGTGTGTGTGTGTACACGAGAGAGATTTTGTCCTGAAAGGCAGGCCCAAGCAGTATTCATCTCTAGAGCACCTCCTTCAGCGCTCATAACCGTGCCTGGGAGATTTTTGGCACTCTGTATGTGTTTGGTTATGTCGATGCTATAAATGGTAAATATGGCATTGATTGTATCAACCACATCACCTTGTTACCTCGGAGACAAGCACCACCACTGCACTAAGCATTTGTCAAACTGAGACTCTAAGAAATATCGGAAGTTCGTTCTCTGGACAGTGAGTTCCAAAGCTGTATCCTCCCTTCTAATGTTTTTTCCCTTTCTCCCTCTCTCAGCCCCACTCCTCTGGTTTCTATTAAGAGAAAAAGGCTATGGAGCAGTCTGCTTGTATTGAAGAAATGTCTCAGCTTTTAACATCTTGACTTGAGCACAGATTTTCTTTCTCAGAGCTGTCTCTTTCTGGTTTCCCTGGGCTATCTTTGCCTAATTTCACATCCTGGTAATTGTCTTGTAAAAGAACATCTCCTAGATCTGCAAATATATCACACTACATTTTCTTCTGTTTATATAGGTCTCTTCCACATGAAGGGTAGAGGCATAGTTATTTGTCTACACACACATGGTATATACAATGATTTTTTTTCTTCAGACAAATCTCCCTGGCTTTCCATCTCTTCAATGGAGCTTTAAAACCTCCAGGCAGATTTTATCAATGCTTCATCAGACTTCCATTGTCCAGGCAACAGACAATACTCTGAATGGCTCCAAAAGAAAATCACTACCTGCTGATAGCCAGGGTAGATGTCACTTACCAGATGTCTGGCTTTCATTGTTGCTAACTTGTTTAATTTCTGCATCCAGCACTGAAAATGTTTTGATCCTTCAAAGCAGAATGTACACTGTACCAATTGATTCCAAATGGCCTCTCTTTAGATAGGATTTTTATTTTATTTGGTTGAACGGTTCTCTTTCATTTAAACCTGTATTTATGTGGCAAATTCAAATAATTCATTCTGCTTTGCATTTCAAAAAAAAGAATGGCCATGTTTATGAAATCACTGTTGAGTTGCAATTACAGTTATTTGTCTCTGGGATATACAACATGTAATTGGGTCAACACTGTTAATGAGTGACTAGTGTTATCATTAATGAGCTACTAGTGATAGTTTCAATGTTTTGTCCCCAGCAGGTGGTAAATACAATATGTTAAGTTAGATAATTATGTTAATGTTTCAAATATCCACAGACCAAGGAAGTCAATAGAAACATACAACTAAGAAGTTAAAAAGAACAAACACAAAAAGGTGGATTCCACATTTACTCAAAGGGCATTAGCCTCTGCTTCCTAGGAATTTTGTTGTGTATCTCAGTATCTGGTTCTATTAATTCGTAGTTCATCAAAATGACAAGAAGAGAAGGCTGTCGACATGGGCAAGTAATAGACTTTAATGTTTTGGGCTTGAGATGTTTAACTTTGTAAGATAAACACCATTCAGGCAGTCAACAAGACTATTATTGTTCTATCCTGAAAAGTCATTGTGCAGACACTTAAAATAATGAATAGACAATCCTGTTCCTGTCTACAAGAAGCTTACAAAACCTTTAGAGAAGCAAGATGTATATACAGGAAATACTTAGCAAGACACAAGAACCAAATATGTGGTAGAGACGATAATGAATTTGACAGAAAGAAAATGTGGGCACTAATTGGGAAAGTCTTTATGGAGAAGGCAATTTGTATCAGAGATATTTTTGCCTGCAATTATAGAATGCTTAATTAACTTTAACAGTGAAGACGTTTAAATCTCTCATATGTAAAAAGTTTGAAGTTAGGAAATTTCGGCAATGAAGCAGCAGCTCAATGTTACTGTCAAAGACCCAAAATGCTTTCTGTCTTTTCCTCTCTTCCTTCCTCAAAATGTCGGTTATATATGTAATCACTATGTGGCTGCTGCAGCTCTGACCATCAGGTCTTCCTCCATGGGCATCCCTAGCAGAAAGTTAGTGAGTGAGACAAAAAGAAAAAAGCCCTTCTTAGAGAGGAAGAGATAAAGGTCCCCACAAATCTCCAACCTGTTTCCCTTCACATCTCTTTGGCCAGAATTGCTCCTTGAAGCAGCCACTGGTGAAGAGGAATGAAAATCATGATTGCTGTGAAGGGCTTAGCCCAGCCATAGGCAATGGAACCAAATCAGGATCCCAACGAGCAATAAAGAGAACAGGTGTTCAGCAGGGAACCAAGCACTGAGGCAAGGCTCCCGTTCCCAGATCGTGGTCTCCATAGGCGGGATGCAAACCAGGCAGGAGAGGCCCGAGGCTGTGGTAGAAATCAAGCACTCAACACTCTGCAATCAAGTGATACAAATGATATCAATGACGATCATTATTTTATATAAATGTATTTACATAGGTATATAATTGTGAAATTATATATATAATTCTCAAACCAGGACCCCCCACAGACACAAAAAAGAAAAGAACAACATTAAAACCAACTACAGACTTGCGGAAATTCTGGCTAGAGAAATGAGACAGCAGCCTCGAGCGAGTTTTGCTAAGTACCTCTTGGCTAGTGCTACTTTTTGTCACTTAGTGTTTGCTATATCCCGCAGGTGATAATTTTTAAATAGCTCAGAACACCTAATATTACATCTGAGACAAATTTACTTAGATGTCTAGATTCTGCCAGTGAATCATAGAAATTTGACCTTTCTAACGTCACTGGCCCAAAACCTAAATTTTCATCAAAATTACCAGGAGAACTTTCCAAAAATAGGTATTCCCAGACCCTATACCAAGACTTTCTAACCCAACTTTCAAGAGTTAGGGCCCATGAAAATTGCCTAGAGTACTGTTAGGACCGTAAAAGCCAAGAGGTTACTACCTGTGGCTGTCAGTTTTCACTGTGTGTTGCCATGGTAACAACCTTAAATCCTGAGTGGATGCAACTACAGGTTTCTTTCTCACTCGGGTTACACATCAGCTATAGGGTAGCTGTGGTTCTGTGGCTTTGCTGCATGCATCTTCCCCATCCTGAGGATCAAGTTCAATGTTCCTCTACATTTGTTTATATCTGTTTATGTACTGTATGTATATCTGTGCTCTAAAGATAAAAAAGGTAAGATTTCTTTTTGCCTCAAAAGAATCAGTTTTACCCCAATGGGGGTAATAGAACCCTGCTGAGAATGAATGACTTAGGCTAAAGATGTAGCCACCTTTCTGATCTCATGGGAGAAAAAACCATTAATGAGTACCATGAAATGGCTTTTAGAGGTTCTGTTTGGACATGGCTTAGGTCACGTCTGCTCACATGCTACTGGCCAAGTCAAATCACAGGACCACTCCTGATAGCAATGAGGTAAAGAAGTATTCTTCTCCCACTAGGAGGCAACAAATGGTATATGACAAGTTATAGGGAGGGCAGAGAATAATTGAGAACAGTAGCTCAGTCTAGCACACTGTAGGTCTTTAAGTGAACAGATAGAAACAAGAGAAATGATTATTCCCATGCCCCTAATCATAGCCATCATTTATCCATCTGCAAGTAAGATGCTACGTATCACATAAAAATATATATATAATCAAGGTGAAGATGGGCAGCTGACATGATAGAAAGGTTAGAATTTTTTAGTTTGGGAGAAAATTTTAAAATAAAAAGGGTCATTATCAAGGAAAAACAAAAAACAAACAGTAGTAATAGCTCGGGCTTATATATACAGTAAGTTCAAGAGAGAGCAGAATGTTAGAACCAGGAAATACTGTGAAATGTGAAGAAACAATTATGGAAGAAATGAAAGGTGGTACCATTTTATTCATTTGCAAAATGTCTGTTATATACTACCTGGGTTCTAATCCCCAAATTCATGAGTAAGAGAGGTAACACAAAACTATCGACATGGCACCTGACCTCTACTCAGATTATACTCTAATATGAGGAAGGTGGGGATTTTTTTTTCAAAGAAAGGAGAAATTTTCAAAATTATGAAAATACTTTCATCTGTCAACCATCTTTGACCCCTCCAAATCATCAGAGGAACAAAATAACCTTTGCTCCTTCATGATTTTTGTTTTCTAAGAAGAAAAACATACAGTGAAATTTGCGGAGAGTTACTCACCTGTTGACCCTGATTGATCTATCTTTTGATAGCTTGCTTTCAATCATGGACCGCCTCAAATACTGTCATCTACAAAAGACTTTTGAAAACAGATAAATATCCAGTTTTAAACCCTGACTTACTGCTTCTAATGTATAGTATTTCGCAAAGTCACAAGTATCTCTTGTTAGACATTCACAGTCTCTGATAAGGAAATACCCAGAGTCAAGAGCAAATATGTCAAAAGCACAAAGCAGCAGCTCTTTCCCCAGGCCTAGGGCCACTACGGTGTCCCCAGACACTGCAGATGTTTTCTTCCTCTTCAACTTCCAGATCCCTCGCTGAAGTAAAAAGGGTTGGTGACAATATCTACATTGAACAAGAAATGGTTTTTCAACTGAAACTTAAATCTTAATAGTGGCATGAATGTTAGCACACATTTTCTAAAATATATTGATAATGACTAATGCATTGATAATTTCGTTCGATTGTCAATTCCTCTGAGACATAGAGAACAGAGTGTGTGAATTTCACTGAGACATGAAAAATATTTACCAAGAACTCATTCGTTTTTTTTGTAACCAACAAGAAATTTATTGATCATATTTCTCTCTCTTCTGAATTCTTCTACCTTGAATTTGGATCATATCTCTCTATCCTCAACTGCTCCTCCACTATCTCTCTAAAACAATTCAATAGGTTCCAATTATCTCATGCCAGAGGACCAAGTCATTAACATATTCTTTATGGTGTCACCTCCCACCACCCAGTTCCCAGAGCTCACCATGTTGGCTCATTTCTGGGCCCTTAGCTGACTATTTCTTTAAGTAGGTTGTTCTCTCTTCCCCATCCCTTCCACCTGGTAAAATTCTACCCATGTGACCTATTTAGGTCTCTGCTTCGATGTTGCTTCCCCTTAAAATCCTTTCCTTTACCACCCCTTTTAGATCAAAATAGGGACTCCTCTTATCTGTTCTCATTACACATTAACTTCCTCCAATGTAGCCCTTATTACACTGCACTATCACTGCCTTATCCACATTCCCTTACACATAAACCTCCATTAGGTCATGAACTTAATGCATACAGGAACCACGTCTGTGCTGATTTTACTATTTTGACTTCAGAATCTAGTCCAGTACCTGGCAGGCCCATAGTTTTTATTAATAAATATTTGTTCAGTAAGTGCTGGACACATTTTGTTCTAGCCCAGTAGGAAGAGTGGGCAGAGCTAACTTGTAGCAATGTGTGGAAATAAAAGTTTATTACAACCCAGCATTTGTTGGGAGCTAAAGAGTCTGAAACATCAAACCCATGGAGGTGGGAGCAAAGCAAAAATGAATTCAAAGTAGAGTGTGTGTGATGGTTGTCAGTGTGGAAGATGGAAAGGCCAGGCTTGGGGGACAGAGCCACAAGGGACGGCCTAAGGCAAGTGACTTGATGAAAATGGACCTGTTATCATACCCTCATGATCGAGGCAGAATGTAGGATCAGACCAAACGAAAACATTGAACCAGCTGGACAACATGGAGATCAAAGACACTTGGGAGCTGACATAACCACCCACAATAGGTAGTCCCCATGACATTGTTGCTTTTAAGGTTTCAAGCCAAACTTCAGTCAATCCTTCTGCTATGGTGCCATGAGCCTCTTTTTTGCCTGTGTGTTCAATGAGTCTTTGAGGGCAAGACAATGCTTTTCATGAAAGCTTTGTACTTTACTGGAGCATCTCCTCAAAAACAAGGAAAGAAACAAATAAGCCACCACCTTAATTTGGATAAGCTTAATAGGTCTAAAGCTTTCATCTATGTCATTTCATTTTTTTCTTAATTTTTTTTAATTTTAATTAGTTTCAAGTATACAGTACATTGGTTAGACATCTATATAGTTCATAAAATGATACCCTCAATATCCCACAGTGTTTGGATTCTCTTTCTGCTTTTTATGCCCCACTCCCAGAGTGTCTTCCCTTAAGCTACCAGGAGGTATGTCATCAGGTGCTAGAAGGTCCTTGGGCACCAGATTCTGAGGGGAGTGGGGAGAGGAGGGAGTGGAATTCCCAGGACTCTGTCCACAGGGCTCAGAATCTGCAAGCAAGAGGCCTTTCCCAGAAGCCAGAATGACAGTCTTATGGGCCCTTCTTGTACCACATCATGATTAAAGAGTCTGTTTTGCAGGGAAGGAATATTTATCTATTGGTTTATTTGTGTTTTTAATTTTGCTTGATTTGTATTAGACTCCAGGAAAAATATAAATTACAAATACTATTCTCATTTACAAATTCTCAAACTGTGACTGACAGGTTAACAATTAACTCACTTCAGGTTATAATGTCTAATGAATGAAGTCAGAAATAAAATTATTACATTCACCTGGTTAAAACGATCAGATTTGTGTCATAGTGAACAAAGCCTTGTGCTTAACATCAGATACCTACCCATATTTGACTCTCAGATTTGAAATTTTTTCTCAGACCATAGGCTATTTACTTAACCTTTCTGGGCCTCAGTTTCACTGTTCATAAAATGGGCATAATAACAGATACTCACAGCCATATGATGTTTTATATAAGAACATATGTCTTAGCTCAGGCTGCTTTAACAAAATACCATAGACTGGGTAGCTTAAACAACAGACATTTATTTCTCATGTTTTTAAAGTCTGGGAAGTCCAAGATCAAGAGGACTGGTGAGAGCCCTCTTCTTGACTTGTGGATTGCTGCCATCTCGCTGTCCTCACATGGCAGAGAGAGAGAAAGAGAGAGAGAGAGAGAGAGTCTGTGCAATAGAGAGCAAAAGCGAGGGAGAGAGGGAGGGAGGGAGAAAAGGGAAGAAAGAGAGAGAGAGAGTGAGCTCTGATCACTCATCTTCCTCTTGTAAAAACACTAATCACATCATGAGGACCTTACTCTCATGGCCTCATCTAAACCTAATTGTCACCCAATAGCTTCACCTCCAAATGCCATTGCATTGGGCTTCGGCATATAAATTGGGAGAGGGGGTAATACAAATATTCCATCCAAAGCAACAGAAGCATTTATGTATGGGAAAGCATCTAGCATAGTGCATGGCAAATCAATGTTTCCTGCTTTCCACCCTCCTGAAGTCCAGTACTAACCAGTATACAACTACTGGTGGACTAGAAGAAATTCTGTTTTTCAACTGAGTATTGCTTGGCAGGGAGAGTCCTCCAGAAAGCAGAGCTGAGTGGTCACTCTGCTGGTATCCAGGAGGTGCTCTTCTTCATGCAAAGTGAGCTCTCAGTCAGTAGTTCTATTGCTCACTGTTCCACTGGACTATATTCTAAATGATTATTGGGTGAATTCTTAACAAGGTCTTTGCTGCTTCTCATTCCTACTGCCGAACACATTGCCCGGCACACAGTTGATGCTGAATAAATATCTGTGGGATATACATGTGGTTGAATTTCTATAACCGGTTCACTGCATTTTGTTTGTTACCTACTATGGAAAAAAAAATATTATACGTTGGAGAGTGGACATCATTTTCAGGAAGGAGAATTTAGGAACAGCTAAAGAGAAGTGATGATTCCAGCTTTACGTAGAAAGCAAGGATAAAAATTCCCAAACTTAACATTTAGCTTACCCGAGACCATTAGAAAAAGATATTTGCAATCTCTCTCACAGAAAATATTCAATCTTTAGGACGAAATAAATGCAGCAAGTGGAAATGAATATAATTAGCAAGGGTGCCTCTTCCTTCCTCTCCTGTTAATCTCTGCTCTTTACCTGTCCGCATTTACAAAGGTCGTGGCTGATCTGCACAGGACTCATTCCACTTGGAGCTCTTCTGTGTTTGGTTTGTTTCCCTCACCCCATAGCACTTATATTTTTACAGTAATTTCATCTCAGAGTAAAATATGAGAGCGCATCCAATCCATGGGAGGGTGTCCCTCTGCGTTCCTTGGATTCCTTACTCTATGGGAGCATGTTGGCCTCACGCCCAATAGCCAGCACCTTCGGGATCATCAGAGTGCTGTCTGGGGCCACCAGGACCACTTGCATGCAGACGGTGTGGACCACAGTCATCTGATAATTAACGCCCCACCCCCTACCAGGGGCAGCCTTTAATCAGTGATTTGCAAGAGTGGAGGCATACCCCATCTCTCATCCCTTGACCTGGATACTTCTGAGGCCTTTTCCAGAGTTTCCCCATGGGATTAAAGTCCAGTGTGCAAGGCTGGCTTCACAGCACACCCTTCCCTGGGTGCCTGCCCTTCCCAGTCTCTCTCCTCCCTATTGCGCACAATACACGTGTTCCTAGCACCTCCCATTAAACTGTGTGCACTTGAAACCTGGAATCAGGTTCTGACTCTGGGGGAACCCAAACAAAGACAAAGAAGAAGAAAAAAGGTATCAGAAATACTCATGAAGAGCCCTTCTTGTAGATGCAGCATGGGAGCATTTCCTTCCTCGACCATCTTTCCTCCCCTGCCAGGATTCCTCCCCAGTCTCCACAAACTCCCAGGAAAGGCATGTTGAGAAAGGGAATACCGCCAGAAATGACTGATAGTAATTCCTCACACTTCCCCCTGATTCAAATTCAAGGCCTCCAAATATTGGGCTCCCTCCTCTAAACGAGGGGACTTAGAGAAGTCAGAGACTCTTTTTGGTTTGTTTTCAGCTTCTGACACAGCAATGACTGACGTCGAGGCTGCAATAGAGTCCCGAATTTTTGTCCAATTGAGATGAAAATTATAAAGTCAGTGAGTAGTGTAGAGGGCATTGCCTATTGTCTAGAAGCCCATCCAGCACGGAGCCCAAACGTCCCCTTCATTTGCTCTTTAACACAAAACACAATGACAATAAAAGTATGGCATCGAGCCTCTCTCTTATCCCACAAATAATTAGAAGAACACGAGCCTCTTCTTGTGACATTCATCTTCTTATTAGTATTTATCCCTGTGATCAGAATGAGGGTACATGGTCCATCTGTCGGAGGACATTCCTCTGCATTCAGTTAGTATATCCTCGCACATCCCCAAAATGGGGCCACACTACTAGTTTTAAAATGCAGTCTGCATGTTGGTGCTACTGTGCAGTGAAGTCCACACAAGGCCAACGAGAAGACAGAACAATAAAGATAGTGCAGAGACTTCTTCATGAGCTAAATATGGCCAATTAAAAAACAACTATCCTTTATCCTCATGTTGTATGTCTCTTCCTTTTAGGATATCAAAATTTCTTATAGACAATGATAAAATTTTGTTGTTTTTTATTATTCAGTCAGGTATCACGTTTTGAAATTTTACTAATTTGTGAAATCACATTTAAGAACAAAATTGTAGAGTAGACAAAAATTGACCATGTCACTCTCTTTTCAGAAACCTTACTCTTTCAGGCTACTTTGGATTTCCCTCTAGTTCCTCTGAAGACTCGAAGACCTGCTCCTAGCTCTTTGCAACTCCCAGTGAGAATCTCATTGATTTTTCAAATAATAGTTATCAATCAGATATTACGTGCCAGGTGTTGTAATACAGAATAATAGAATTCCCTGGTTCTCAAGATGCCTACACTTAATGAGGGAGACAGGTCCCTGGAAAATAAATCATAAGATAATCTTAGAGGTGTACTACAGAAATGGTTACAAAGCTAGAAAGAAGAGGATCTCTCCCCACAAAAGAGGATCCAGGTTTCTGAGTAAGATTCCCTATAGTAAAAAGGATTTATATTCCACTGAAAAGTTACAAAAGCTTGTGAGAGGATTGTATTATTGGAATAAGCTTTTAGGCATTAATAGATACACATGTATATTTACACATCTTGTACACATCTCCATAGTGACTATTTGAAAGAGAATGATATCCAGACTAGATAAGAAAAATGTATCTGGACAAAGATGGGTGGCTATTATTTTGCATGCACACAATTTAGGGTGTTCGAGGAAAGGATGATCAGCTGCAACTGCCTATAGTTGGCAAAGAGGGTATTACTCAGGTGATTATAGGAAAAAATAACTTGAAAACGTTAACAATACTATCGATATTACTATCACAGAAAAGAAACAAAAACAAAAAATTGTATCAGAGGGTTTCCACAGGATCTGGCCAAGTTTGCAGGCAATAGTAGGGAGAAAAAAAAAAAAAGATTAATCTAGTATTCTGTTAACATCAATCTAGAATTCTGCAGTTAACTTCTGGGGTATAAGTCAGTGCTTGTGCAGCCTTAGGACTATAAAGGCACCCGGATGTCCATGTGGATTCATTTAGAAAATCTTGAAGGGTAATACAGCACATAATCTCCAGCTCAACTGTACTGGATCTAATAAACCAGTTAGTTCGTCTTTCTAGTAACCTTGTAACTGGATCCATGAATGTCATCATGTTATGGAAAATCTGAGCCTATTAGGCCTCAAAGATTACGTTTCTATTCTACAAATGGTCAATGAATTTATAGTGAAAAAAATATTTAACTTCACCAGTTCCCAAAGAATGCAAATTAAAACAGAACGAACATAAAATGGTTTACCTATCAAACGGTAAAAGACAGAAATGTTAGTTTCTGCTGCTAACGAGGGTGTGAGGAAAGCATGTTCACCTGTACTCTCAGTGAGATTAAAAATTTTTCAAACCCTCAAGAGGGAATTTTGGTTATATGTATAAAAAGTCTCAAAAAAAATGCACATATCCTTTGACCCAGCAACTCCATTTATTGGAATTTGTCCTAAGAAAATAAATGGACATATGCTGAAACTGGAAATAAGGTAAAAATACAGCAGTAAAATATATTCAAATAGTATGGCTCATCTATAAAATAGAATAAAATGCAGTATTTAAAATTTCAAATGATAGTCTATATTTGGTGATGTGAAAAGATACACATGATAAAGGGAGGTAAGAAAAGTCACAGAACAAATGCAACTGTGGTTCTGTGTGAAGAAAATATACATGTTATACACCCGATAATCACATCCATGAAGAAAACAGTTCGAAGAGAGATCAATCAAAATGTTAATATTACATTAACAGTTATAGAGGGTTGTTGGTGATTTAATGTTTTTAATTTAAATATTTTTATTTTATAAACTTATATAATAAGTGGTCATTGGAAAAATGGGCAGCCAGCTGGGGGCTTACTGAAGGCAGGAGTGGTACAGTAAAGTCAAACCAGGCAACTAGGGCTTGGGAAATTTCTTAATGAAACGTAAAAAGTCACTTTCCCTCTTAGGTCCTCGGTTTTCTCATTTGGACTATGAAAGGGATTAACTACATATTCTAACTCTATTCTTGACCATTTCAGGCCCAGGAAATTTTCAATGGGTACCATGATATTTGAATACCAAGAGAGACTCACCTCTTGAATTTTAACTATCAGCAATAAAGCCAGAAAAATTCATCACAAAGATATCATTAGGATATATCTCCTCTACCTCTCCATGGCTCCTTACAATGCAGATCCTCGTTTCCTGTCTTCCCTTCCTCCTTTAGAATTTGAATCCAATCTATGCCGTGTAGAGATAGTAACCAACATACTTTTCTGCTACAAATTTGTCCGGTTTCTTCACTGTCTCATGAATTTGGCATGTTTGTTGCTTATTTCTGTGTGAGGAATAAGATCTCTCTCCTCTCCCTACCCCAGTCTGTGCATATCTGTTTCATCCACTTGTCAGAGCTGAAATAGAGCCTCTTTCTGGGAGAAAGCCCTACAGACCCATTTGGTTTGCATCAGTTCTCCTCTGTTCTGACATGTTTTCACACATATGATGTAAATTTACCTTCAATCATACTCTGCCTTAGCAACTCTGATGTTTCATGTGTGTTTGTTTTATGTCTCCAGAATGGAAGTTTCTTTAGGGTAAAGATCAGGTCCTGCAGTTCTCTGTATTCCTTGAGGTATTTAACAGATATTCTGCAAATATCTTTTAATGAGTGATTAAATAGATGATAAATATATTTTCATGGGCAAGTAAGGAACCATACATGGATAAGGCATCAAGCCTAAAAGAAAATAAATGTCCTTCAGCTCTCCTAAGACATGTCTACTGGTTGCTGGGGACACATCATGACAATGTGTGAACCAAGAGTGGAATCTGGGAAGGGACCTGCTACAGGAACATCAGGTATCCTCCAAGGCCAGCCATATAGAGCCCCGTGAGTTAGCGGTGCGATTCCACACTGCAAAACGTGGGCAGGCTGCTATGGACTTGGGGCAAGGACCATTAGACTTTAGACACCCTAACAATCTCTCAAATTGACAAGTCTCTTCTATTTCATACAGAGAGACAAGACTGACCCAGTCGGTAAGCTAACTCGACTCTTCCAATACGGTGATTCTATTTCTGGCCAGGACTGGCTCTCTATGTAGGCCCTTGCCTGTGGTTGCTAGAAGCAACTGCAAGAGCAACTGACCTTCCCCCAATCTGCTGATGAACTTCTGCTAAGGGATGGATACCAGGAGCTCTGGCCACACATCCTAGCGGTCTTCTCCTAGCTCCTACTCATTAGTGCCTCTCACAGCCGGCTAGGACCGAACAGCATGGCAGAGCTGCTGGTAGATCTGCTTTCTAGCTAATATCAGTTGGAGGGAAGGTATTTTTAACCTCGTTTGGTTTTCCAAGATGAGAAGCAGAGGGTGAGGCAGACACTGCAGTGTATGCTTTAAGGGATGGATTACTGTGAACTCAAACCTGAAATCTGCCTGGCACAGAACGGCTTTCCAACGAAGGCTGGCTATCTCTGCTAGCCCAGGAATTCTGTGATAATACTAACAACAAACTCCCATTTTCAAAAATGGCTCTAATTAAAAATTAGCATATTAGCACGGTGTTTAGCACACTCTGTGTGTGTGTGGGTGTGTGTGCACGTGTGTGTGTGGTGCATGTGGAGACAGGGAAAGAAGATGATATTAATGTTGTTTGGCCTTACATTATAAAGCTGTTCATAATATTTCATTATTTGAAGAAAATCATGAAAATCATGTTAGAAATTCTGCAACATATATGTAATTAAAGAATATGCTCCAAAATTTTAAATAATGATCTGTTAGGTATAATTATAAATACTTTAGATGTATTATCTCTTTCTGTGTTGATTTTTTTTATTATAGGCATTCATTAATCAGAAAATCAGAATTAATTAGGAAAAAAAAGAAAAAAAATCTTGTCAATTGGCTCTTTCCTGCCAAGAGCTCTTTTTGGATCTGTGACATCCGCATTCTGGCACTGAGACATCTTGTGTGCCTGCACACAACAGCTTGTTCTTGAATATCAGCTGAGGCATTCCTGGGCTTCTATGTCAGGCCACTGCCTTTCTTCTACCCTCCCAAAGCTTAAGTACATGCAAAAAAAAAAATCTCGGGCCCAGTCTCTGGCCAGGCTGGTCTGATGTTAAAGAGTGAGCCTTCTTCACCTGTTAGACATAAGCCTCTAGCCAAGATCCTGCATATTTCAGCAAACAAAGGAATTAGAACACTGTTTTCACAATTCTCTACTTGTGTAATCCTGGAAGCTAAAATGTATTTGCTTCTAAAATGGAGGGAAGAGAATCGAAGGTCCTGGGGGTGATTGGCTTTCCTGCTCCATGAAAAGAACAAGGTGACACCGGGTGACATGTAACAGTAGGGCATTAGAAATGGTATAGGAGCATCCAATTGTAATTAACCTTTAGAGCTCCCGGTCCTGTGATGTTACTGAGGCCAGTACCTTACCTGGCTTTTAAAAACAGTGTTGGAAGGTGATGTGCATTCAAACTAGATTCCACAATTATACCAGGTGTGCTTAAAATTGCTCTCTGTCTCCTCAAAAACAGGCAGAGGATTTGGGGCTAGTCTAAAAGAAGCACTCGAACACTGATACATGCAACTTGGCTACAAGCTTATTTGTTGGACAAAGCAAAAATATGGTAGCAGCCAAAATCACTTGTATTGTTTCGCACTTTGCCATTCAGAAAGTGTCCTCCCTTACACTTTCGTGTAATTTCTATAGCATTTTGTCGGGCAGGTTATTAATCTTACCATTGTACAGATATGAAACACAAGGCTCAAAGAGTTTAACTGATTCACCCAGTATATTAATCTCTGGCCTCATCCTCTATGTTGGATGAGTGGCTACTAATTGGAATCACTCAGAGAGCTCTTAAAAACAATGATGTCAGGGCACTGATCTCCTCCACCCCCACCACACCTCCCGAAATAGATTCCACTTTAACCGGGGCATAGTAGTTGTTATTTTTTTCTAAGAGTTCCTCGGTAGACTCAAATATGCAGCCAAGGCTGGGAATCAACCCGTTAGATGAAAATCACGACCCACCGTGGTGTGTAATGCACAGAACAGGCTATTCCGTGATAGTAGAAACCTTTTCCATTGGAGAAGGATAAAGACTGATGTTTTCAGGCTAGAGCTGTGTGTCAGTTGAATGAGTGATTGCTTACTTGGTATAATTTGACAACCAATAAAAGATACCCCCAATCTAAAATGGGATCTCCTCTGTCCCTTCTCTGTGCCTGACATAGTGAAGAGCTGCAGGGCTGGTGCAGGGTCAGAGTCTGGGGGGCCCCTGTTGGGGCAGGCATTGATCGTTTAATGGCTAGCCAGAGGTCCTAGTGAATGGACTGAAGGGTGTGGGCCGCTGGGGGTCCCTAGAGGACCTCGGAGCAGCAGGTTTTATTAGCAACAATACAGAGGTATTCTTCTCATTGAACAATCACTATGGCTATATTGGTGTATATTAGCAGGATAACATCTTTGACTATCCCATCCCAATGTCATTCTGCTAAATGTTTAATAACCAGGGGAAGGACAGGAATAGGAGTTCTGAGCTGTAGTGTTTTCTAATTCCTATTGTATAAATACTCTCACCATGGCCAGTTTCAAGCTGCCAAAGCAATGTCACTAAACCCTGAGGTGGGAAGAGATGAACAGTAGCACACCATGATATAGTATTTATACCATACAGATATAATAAATGTATAACCTTAAGAATACAGATAATAATAAAATGTAATAAAGTAATTATTGATGTTTTTACCACCTTTTAAAATATAATTTATTAAGCAACCTAAATGCCCATCAACAGACGATTGGATAAAGAAGTTATGGTTCATATATACAATGGAATATTGCTCAGCCATTAAACAAATGAAATCCTACCATTTGCAATGACATGGATGAACCTAGAGGTTATTATGCTGAGTGAAATAGGTCAGACAGAGAACGATAAATACCATATGATTTCACTCACATGTGGAATCTAAGGAACAAAAAGAACAAACTAATCAAAAACAGACTCACAAATACAGAGGACAACCTGGGGACAGCCAGAGAGGAGGGGGTTTGGGGGGCTGGAAGAAAGGCATAAAGGGTTAAAGAAGTACAAATTAGTAGTTGATAGAGGGTCACAGGGATGGGGAGCACGGCATAGGGAATGCGGTCAGCAGTAATGTAATGGCTATGTGTAGAGCCAGAGGAGAGAAACTGTATAAATGTCTAACCAATATACTGTGTACTCGAAACTAATAATAAAATAAAATTAAAAATATATAATTTATTAATTTACCTAATTTAATTTTTAATAAAGGCTGAGTTTAATATACAGCTAATAAAATTCATGAAAATGTTAAGAATTGAATTCTCAGGAACCGGTACAATCTGATGCTCGCACATCATTGAACCACCCCCATCTGATCATTAGTGTCATTGTTTGAAGGAAAAGCTTGGAAGGGTCCTAATGAATAGCGTATATTGTGTCTGAGAAGGGCAACACAGTCATCCAATAGTATCTATAAACAATTTATGGCAAATTAACTTGTTAGATTGACTGATGAATCATTTTGTAATACTCCGTAAGAAAAGGCAAATAGAGAAGAAGCCTCAATACCCTTATAAAGAACTGAAAGATAAAAACACCAAAACACAATAAGGTACATAAAGCACAACGACTAAAATGCAGTAATCCCTAAATAAATGACAATCGCTTTTACGTTTTTTGGAGTGAGCAAAAAAATTAACATTTGATGCACATTTAATACTTGTTAGGTACTATGCTAATACTTCTGAAGGCTGATGTGATAGCAAGAAAAATGGCCAATGGGATACAAGAGTTACAATACTAAAACTTATCTTCACCCCATCCACTGATAAACAGGACAGTAAGTATATGCAGTACCAGTGATAAGAGCAAAAGACACAAACAGACAATGCACTGTTTTCTTAGAGAGGTTAAGCCACAGGTGTCTGGAGTAGCAGGAATAAGGACAGATACACAGAGGAGAAATAGTTGCATCTTGAGTTGCTTCTTAAAGACTAGGGAGGAGTCCTTTGGCCATAACCAGTGGGCCTTTAGATTGTGAAAAGGAGAGAGAGGGGAGGGGAGGAGGGAGAAGAAGCGGGGGGGGGAGGAAAAAGCTTGCACGAAGGTTCAGGAAGGCCTAGTAAGTATATAGAAAGATCCTTTGGTGGCATCTAGGCCATATGATGAATGTGTTGTAAACTAGGTCTGAGAGAAACTTGCCAGGAGCTGGGACATTGCCCCGTTGGCTATACAGGCTTCACAAGGGGGGTGAAACGGAAAGCAGCGTGGCCAGTGCACCTATTAAATTTGTCTGGTGGGTGGGGTGGGGAAGACCCAGTTGGCAGACAATTTCAGTTTTCCGGATGATAGGTGAGGAAGACTAAATGAGAAATACCCTCACCGTTGCTCAAAGAAGTAGAGAAAGAGTGAACTGGAGAGAAATAGCGGGTAAAATCAATAAGACTTGGTGACTGCCGGGTGCAGGTGGGGAGGTGAAGAGGGGAATGAAAGGTGAGTCCGTCAGAGGTTTCCGAGTTGGGCGACGGGCGGACTGTGGCGACAGTAACTGAACCGAGAACGGCAGTGCGGATAACCCGGTTTCAGAGACACAGCAGGAAAAAGCCCAGCGTGAGGCCTCTAAACGCAGTGGGCACGAATACCTGGGTTATTTCTGTTTTATCTCCTACCTGGCTTTGTGACCTAGAAAGTTCTTTACTCCAGGTCAAGAGGGGCAAATAGGACGATGCCTATGAAAGTGCTTGGGGGAAATGTTTGGGAATACATGCAAATGAGAATCAAAATGACTCTTTATGCAACAAAAATGTATTACTTCAAGATCCCCAGGCCCTGGGAGCCTGTGCCAAGGGCCCCGGCCAGGCTCACTTTCTCTCCTCCTCACCAGCAGCTGGGTCAGGGCAAATAAAGAGGCGCAACTACAGAGCAATCATCTTTCTTCTTTACCCAGAAAAGTATTAGAAATATATTTATTGGGACCAGAACGGAGGACAGAGAATCAGAATCTGTTTTCTGTGGCAGAGACACACTGGCCAGGGTGACTGCGCAGGAGGGCAGAGAGAAACCTAAAGTTAATATGACCCTATACTGGATCAGGCTGTAAGGTGGACTAGTCAGGGGCACAGGGCTAGACTCGGGCATGGACCCAGGAATGTGGCCACAAATAAGGCAGGAAAGTGAAGAGGGAAGAGGACCTTAGGAGGAATAGATGGGGAGGATAAACCCGCTCATAGAAGTCAGGCTAAATAAAGTTGGTCATGAACTCACAGCAGGAGCAGCCAGAGATCAGCTCTGCTGAGACCAGAGGCAGTATTCAGGATTATTCCCCAAAAAGTAGTTCCCACTGCTTGTGCCTCTCTTTGCTTTGGCAGAGTACTGTGGGATTCTCCGAGAAACTCAACTCAGTCCTAACAAGCAACAATCATCAGAGGGAGTGAGGCTTTCCTCTGGTTCAGGAGTTTCAGTGAAGGCAGCAAGTTATCCCTGGGATGGGTGAACACGCTGGGTTGCTCAAGTCACATTTATTGAATTTATTTCCCAACTTTGGGCCAGCAGTCCTGGTACTGGGTTTTTTTCATCAAGACTCTGATGCCAATTAAAGTAATGACATGAAGCAGGGGTTACAGTCCCAGCAAAGAGTTTCTACTGCAGGAGCTCGCTGCAGGTGGCGACCTGAGAAAATGCAAAGCCATGGTCTTTTCTAATTTCCAGAGGAGACTGGGATGACTATTATAAATATTCTACCCCTCATCAAATAAATCGCATTTTTAATGATTCAGAAAATATAATCAAATACAAATCATTCTTGAGAATTAATCAACTAAGTATAGGCTCTGTAGGGATCAGCTGTTCAACCCTGACCTTGAGCAAGGTACTTCCCTTCCCTGAGTCTCAGGCACAGTTGTTAGGAAAATGAAGACATTGTGTCACAGCATCCCTTAATGTCCTTCTAGTTAGTTTAAGCAATGTAAACAAAGCCAGCAGGATCTTCAAACAAAAGCAAGACTATTCTGCTCCTTCATTCTACCTGTATATGCTGAACATGTGGCCCTGTGTTGGAAGAGATTTTAAATCTCACAGACAAATTAAGACAACAGAGCTGACAGTTTTGTGGTGGGGCAAAGAATCATATCTGAAAAAGATAAGTCCTCCTCCAGCCTTGGCCCACATGCGGTTCCTTGAAAGACAGCTCCCACAGCACATCCGCTGGCTTCAGGAATGACAGCTCTGCACCAGAATACCACGAGGAACCATGCAATTTCTCACTCACCCAATGTCTTCTCAGAAAAGGACACAAGAGGCAGTGACCGGAACAAAGGTGACTTGTTGATTTCTTTGTCCACGACAAGGTGTCTGTTCTCCTAGCTCATGGTCAGGGTGAGTACCATCGAGTCCTGAAATGGCAGCCTGGGACGGCCCTGGAGTACTGTCTGGAGAATGAGCCTCACCTTGTCGCCTGTAATGCTGCAGCCACAGGGAACAAGGGGGAAAAAAATTTAAAATACCCAGACTTTCTACGTTCCTAGTAAATAATATAGCTGTGTAAAAGAAGAAAATAAATTAGCAAAATTCACTTCTAAGAAAAAAAGCAGATGTACTTTCTAAGTACTACGAAAGTACTGGGTTCTTTATTAAGGTACAATCCAATTGGGGAGCCCCTGACCTTGTGTGCCTATTTACATTTAAATTAATTAAAACTAAATAAAATGAGAAGCTTAGTTCCTTAGTCACATGGCAGTATCCACGTTGGACAGTGCAGAGATGAAACATCTCCGTCATCACAGAAAATTCTACTGGCTAGAGCTGGCCCGAAAAGCCAAAGAGATCAAAGAACAATAATCCATGTGACAACAATGAGTCAGCCTCCCGTGTCACTTTTCACCCAGGGCAAAACTTTAATTTTTACTATTCATTGGCTAATCCTCTGCCATTTCTTTTTTCTTTAGCTTTAGAACTTCCCCTCATAGCTCACACTCAGCTGTTAAGTAAACAAAGGGTTAAAACAGAAGAGTGTTGCTTCCTCAGGGTTGGGGATGTGTCTGGGCTCCCCCTTGTCTGTAAAACAACCCAGTTTACACCCAGGCGTCTCTACGGCTCAGCACGTTCTTGGCTCCCCAAGCCCAGTCCTCGTGTCTTTCCCAGGAGCAGACCGAGTCATCTGCTCCCACTGTCCCGGACTCCCACTGTCTAATTACCTTCCTCGGGCTTTCACTGAATGCGTGACTCAGCAAAATAACTTTTTAAATGAGCTTTCACATCTAGCAATTCAGCCCACGTGCAAACTGTGACTCTGACTGACTTTTTAAGTAAACAAACCTAGACTTATATATCAAATGAGTGTTTTCTTCCAAATAATCACCCTAGCAAGGAACGTACTTCTTCCAATTATACAGCCATTGCTCAAATCATAGCTAGAGTATTTCTCAGAGAATTGGCTAGGGGAATTAAGTGGAAAATGGAATTTTCTTTGAGGAGGGATGTGGCTAACTTCCCACCCTCGCTTCTTTAGGATGACTCCTTGAAAACTAACAGGTTAGAGAACTTTTGATTTTACAAAGCAAGGTCTTCTGACTCTTGGAACAATAAGCACATACCTCCAAAATTAACACAAGAGTCTCTCACGAGCTGCATAGGAGACAATCACGAGGTGTATGTATTTGCTTCTCATAGAGATGAAATGTTTTAATTCTTCTTTCTTCTATTTACTGTATAAGTGTATGAGCATTTCTGTGCAGACTTCATAGTCACGTCTCTGTTCCCTTACATACACGTAAATCTAAGAATGATTACATAGTAATAGTTTCTCTCCTGTATTATTACAGAGGGGTCTTCTGTTGTCAGGATTCATTTGCTATGAATGTTTGTGTCCCCCAAAATTTATATGCTGAAGTCTAATCCCCAATGTGATAGTACTAGGAGGCAGGGCCTTTGGGAGGTGATTAGGTCATGAGGGTGCAGCCCTTATGAATGGGATTAGTGCCCTTATTTAAAAAAAGACATGAGTGAAATGATCCCTCTCTCTACCATGTGCAGATACAATGAGAAGGCAGCCATCTGCAAACCAGGAAGAGGCTCTCACCAGACACCAGAGTTGCCAGGGCCTTGATCTTGGACTTTTCAGCCTGCAGAACTGTAAGAAATAAACTTGTCTGTGTAAGCCACTCAGTCTATGAAATTTTGTTATGGAAGCCCGAACTGACTGAGAGAGTATTATTTCACCAATACATATGACACGTGCATTTAAGTATTTTAAACTTGTATGTTCATAGGCAAATTTGATTCTTGGATCCCTTTTAAAAGTCACCTGGAATTTGAGTAGTAAAGGGAATGATCATGCAGAGTCCGGAATCAAAAAGTGAGGTCGGTTTCTTTGTTTGATTTTTTTTAAATATGATTCACAGTTAATTTCCAAGAGTACATCTTTGGAGGGTATGGAAACAGGTTCATTTGTTTAAAAAAAAATGAATGAATAGCCCTATTACTCGATACTTATGCCATGTTGTAATACATGAATGTATTTGAAAAACATAAACAGATTTTTTCCACAAGCGCTAATTCTTTTCCCTTATTTTCAGATGCATCCTAAAAGTAAACGAGCCACCTCATTGAAGACAGCAGATTTCCCTGCAATAATGTGCAGATATCAGAGCCGCTGTCAAAGGACACTTTTTTAACGAACCCTGTTAACTTTTTTGTTTTAACTCTGCTAAAGCCACCATTAAAATGTCAATGGAAAAAGCTAATTTTGTATCATTTTCCCCATATTCTGAGGACCCCTCTTTGGCTGTGTACAGAATACAAAATCAGCTACAGCTTTTTCCCAACAGACTCATAATCTAAATTTGACTAATAGCCTCGATGCAAACATAAAGAAAGGCAAGGGAAGCCCTCGAGAGAAAGATGTCGCCAAGACAGAACATCGCCAGCACCGCCTGCCTCTCGCTGGGCGCGGGCGAGAAGGCTTCATTCGATGCCATGCGCACAGCCCTCTGCGGTGGGATAACCCTGATTAGGGGCAGAGCCTTCTCTGAGCTGCCTGTTGGATATTAATGTAAAGGAGAGTTCTCTCAGAGTAAAACATTGCTGTTGGTGCTTCTCTGAACTGAGCGTGTGAGTCCATCATGGTGATACTTAGATGGGAAACGTAATCAGGTGGAAATAATGCCTCTGCCAAGACCCCGGGTGGTGGGGACTGCCACTCCACCAGTCAGCAGGATGGTCTCTACAAGGGCCAGGCACTCCCTGTACCCCAGCAGCTGTGTCTGTGAAATCAAGGGAAGCAATGGCCCCCCAGAATCCTTCCCCCTCGACACGACTACAACTCTGTAAGATGCAAGCTTGGTTATTTTAGGACTGTGTTCCCCTAATTTGACAGGCCTTAAGAATCATCTGGGGTACTGGTTTTAAAAATATATACAGATTGTTCATCTTTACCTCCAAATCTTCAGAAGACAAAGCAGGAACCTGAATTTTTGACTAGAGACTCAAGTGACATTTGCTGTAGAACAATGAAGAGTAACAAGCAACCCAAGTCCCCCCTGTCCCAAGCGTTGATCTAATTTCAGAATGAAAAGCAGAAAACTGTATCTGTATTCTTATTTCACAAATACGTTCATATATGAGCATTATAGTACCTAAAGAGCAGGACTATTTTGCATCTTTTTCTTCTGGGTAAAGTAATGAATCTCTAAATTTGTCCAGGGGCTTCATTAAATCTATTTTTATTTTAAATGGGAAAAAAAATGTGGTTTGCAAACATTTTAAGTTTTTTTGGCTCTAATACAAAAACATACTTTTTTCTGCCCAGAAGAAAGGGATGAGGAGGAAAATCTGAAGGAAAAGAAATGAAACTCAAGTCTGGCTATACAATCACCTTGTTACCCTGATCCCAGGAATGCAGTAACAGACAATCGAATGGATGACGATCAAGCAGATTATGGGTGTGCCCCTTCCTGACACTGAATGATTGGTTCAGTCTCCCCTTGTGAGGTCTGCCAGGACCTTTGCAACACAGGCTTATAGGGAAAAAGAGAAAGCAGTAAGAGGCAGGACTAGGAACAGTAACCCAGCTCTAGCTTACTGCTGTGGGGGTGGCCAAGGAAGGGTCCATATCAGGGTGTACAGAGGTGTCTGGTTAACCTGAGCTCAGACTCTGCTCATCGCTGCATCCAGTGATGACCTGGACAAAGACGAGAGGATAATATGATTCCCTAGACAGTAACAAAAATAGGCACTAAGACCTTTAGCAGACATCAAGGGCTCTTTTAACATGTAACACACATGTGCACATGCACACACATGCATTTTCCGTTTCTGCATGCCTAAACTGATACATCCACTATACCCTTTCATGACATTCTAGAGGATGAAAGCTGGACCCACAGTTACTGTCTGGTGAGGGTAAAAGAGGGATGGATGTCTAGGGAGGCGCTGTTGGCTGACTCACCCACAGCGGAGACAGCACTTTCGCTGATATGCAGAGTATTGCTGTAGAAACGATTTATCCTTTTCATTAAATGTAATAAGTCTCCTCTTGTTTAAGTGGTAAATGGTTTGCTTTCGGCAAGGCTTTAAAGAGAAAAAGTCACCACCTATGATCCATGGAGAAGCAAGAAATTGGTCAAACACTAATGTATAGGTACTGCCTTCCAAGTGTGGCGGCCATTAGGTAAGGGGAGGGCCCCACGCTCTGAATAAAGACCTTCCTGCAGGCCCCAGAGTGGAGACAGAATGACAACATCCAAGCCACGTACTGAAAGCATAAAGTACAAGAACTAGCCCTGGGAGAGGGGCTGGTAAGAGCTACGCAGCATGTTCAATCTCTATCTAGCTTCAGTTGAGGGCAAGACTCTAGTCCAAGAAATATACAAAAAAAAAAAAAGGAGTCCAAGTATATAAACATGACAAAGATTGGGGTTAGGACTGAATTGAAGCAACATGCCGGTACCCAGGGAGCACACTCAGGCATAGGATAGAAATGACCGGCAGGTGGCGCCATACACGTTGCTTTTTCAGTGCCACCCCTGGTGAGAGCTGTCTGTTGGACTTGATAGTTGAAAGCATCAGCACAACTGGAAATAGCTGTGGAAGAACCCCTGGAAGTCCTTTCAAGCACTGAGGCCTGTCACGTACATAAGCTACTGATAGTGACACCTCGCAGCTTTGCTCCAGTTCTTTCCAAAGCCAGATCTGATTGACCACTATTCAAGGAGAAGTTTGGCCAAGGGAGACAGTTACATGAACGGCCATGTAAAAAAATAAAGCATTTACTTTTCACAAGGAAGCCATTGCCCATTGTTCAATTTCACCTCACATCATCATCGGCATATTTACAAATGAATAAAGATGGTGAGATTCAGGCCCTAGTGTTATTAAAAACCTATCTTTCTACATAATCAGTAACTAAAGATAAGACAATAGACTCCCCTGCCCCCTCCCAAAAAGAAAGACAATTTGGTGCTCAAAAGAATTTCTACGCAATGACAACATTGGAGAGTTAATATAGTCACTGATACATACACAAATATAGTTGTTCTTGTACCATTATACATAACCCCAATTGAGAAATTCTAGAAATTCTACCAATTGTCTCAATGGTATTTATAAGATGTAAGGGGTGGTCCACAAATGGATGATGTCAAACCACTTCTTAATATGTTCAACAGTGTATAACATGTTCCAGCCTTCCTACTTCCCCAGCCTCCTGCAAACACATTCCATAGCATTTCCAGAGCCTTGTATTCCTGGCTTCCACCTGAATACAAATTCTCTCCCACGGGATCACTGTGAGAGAACTGGCTTCTTGAAGATCATCTCGTGATGCAGACATGGACCAGGTGATACCATAGCACCGCAACTCAGGACTCGACAGTGAGGTTTGTATCTTATCGCAGAGTAAGGAGAAAGTAAAGTGTTAAGTCTTCAAATGCCTGCTAGAATTATTTGTAAAATACATCTCTAAAAAAGGACATATCCAGAATATATAAAGACCTCTCAAAACTCAATCATCAGAAAACAAAAGCCTAATAAAAACTGAGTAAAGGATTTGAACAGATACTTCACCAAAAAAATATATGAATGACAAGTATATCAATAGATGCTTAACATCTTCAGTAATTAGAGAAATGCAAGTCAAAACCTCAATAAGACACCACCATACCTTTATAGAATAGCTAATTTTTTAAAAAAAATTGTAAAGACAATACCAAATACTGGCAAGGATGTGGAGCATTAGAAACTCATGCATTACTGGTGGGCATGCAGAATGGCACAGCCTCTTTGGAAAACTGGCAGTTTCTTCTAAAGTTAAGCATATACTTACCATAACATAAGACTCAGTAATCTCACTTTTAGATATTTATCCAAGAATAATGAAAACTTATCTTCACACAGAAACTGTACACACACACACAAACTGTGTAATTGCCAAAAACTGATATGACCAAATGTCCAATACTTTCTGAATAGATAAACAAGCTTTGGTACATCCACACAATGGAATACCACTCCACAATAAATAATAAACTATTGATTACATAGCAACATGGATAAATTTCAAATTTCAACACAGATGCATTATGCAAGTGTAAGAAGCCAGATTCAAAGGCTACCTTCCATATGATTTCATTTATAAGACCATCTTGAACAGGCAAAATTATAAGGACAAAAACCAGATCCTGGTTCCAGAGGTTGGGATGTACACAGGTCAAAGGGACGTATGAGGGGACATTTAAAGTGATGGAACTGTTCTATATCTCGCCCGTGAAGGTGGTTACAAAACTACCTACATTTGTCAAAATGCATATAATGGTACATCACAAGGAATTAATTTTGCTATATGTGAGAAAGTAAATAAAATAAAGCAAGGTTTAAAATTTTACTATGGTTTATAAAAGTCAACACCAACATGCAATTGTCAGGTTGAAAACTTAAATCAGGACATATTTTATCTCATATCAAAGTGCTCTGGTGAAGTAACCGAGAGTTAATTCCCTTTTTTTAAGGCTCTATCTTAGAGAATCTTTGTCCAAGTTATCAAAACCTCAAGGTGAGAAGTTGGGACAATGCTCAAGATATCCCATGAGAGCCTCCTGCCTCAGTCTACCTGAACTGGCCATTCTGATTCGCACTAATCGAAGACCATATCCATAAAATTCCTGCATGTGCGGAAGCTCATCAAGAGCTTCTGATTCCTTATTATGAGTAATTTACAAATAAAAATGTGTCTTCTTTTGAAATAAAGAAATAGGATTAGTAACACAGCAAAAAAAAAAAAAAAAAGCCACATAAGGCTTGCAAAGACTCAAACATTTGGAGGAAATGAATTCCAACCCAAATACAATACAAAGAGTTATGACATGACTTTTTAAATGCATTTATTAAATAAGAAAGACAGAACAAAATAAACACCCAAGGACATATTTCTAAAGCCAAAGTTTCTACAAATATGCTTTTCAAAATCTCAAAGATAATTTTCAATCTGGTTGAAATAACCGCACCCTTATAAATACCCCCTAATGCACAACCATCCTCACCTGTGAAAATGCTACCCATTCTTTGAGATGCAATTCAAAAAAAAGTTACACATTCAACCTAAAATAACTTTGGAATTGGGTTTCCTGGTATAGTTCTAAAAATCTGGCAAAATCCAACGTCAGTAACTCTTAACCTTATCATTATGTGACATCAAAAGAATATTGTAAAACTAAAAGAACTCTACATCAGTGGTTCCAAACTCTAGCATGCGTTAGGATGAGAGAAGAGAGCCCATGAAAACACGGGTTGCTGGGTAGGTCCCACCTCCTGGTTTTCTGATTCGCTAGGTGGGGCCTGAGAATCTGCATTTCTAACAAGCTCCCAGGAGATGCTGATGTTACTAGTCTAGGGAACAAACTTTGAGAATCACTGGCCTCCATCTTGCAAGAGTCAAATGAGATGATACATGTAAAACTGTTTCATATGGTACAAAAGGCTACATTAGTGTAAGTGATTTTGCTTTTATTGTTGTGCTTACACTGAATCCTTTAAAGGGGATTCTTTGTTTCCCCAAGTAGATTTTAGCTGTTTCTCCTTTGAAAACCTATAATAATGTGTACTTCTTTTCTGATGCTGCCAGTAGTCTGTCTAAGATTAAAGTAATTTTTATTCTGTTTTTATTACACCAACTAGACTTCATTGAAATCATCAAGCTTGTTTAGACCCCTGCAGCGCACAGCAGACTGTCTTATACACAGTGGGTATTCTGGGCAATAAGTTCTTAAACTGAGTTGAACATATCTTATTACAAGAATATTGTTTTGCCTTTTCTGGTGCTTGTAATGGAAATACAGTGGGAAGATACTACAAAGCACAACAATATATTATTCTCCTGAATTGGATGTCTAAGATCACCCTGAAACTGATACTCTATTGTCTATTTGAACAAATTATGGACTTTGATTAAACTGTATACTGTACTTACGTGTTAATTGCTACGTATAATGCTTGTGGGTGTACATTTTAAAAGTTGGATATAAATTCCTTGATCAATAATGTAAATCTTCCAAATATGACCTTTATTCCATGAGTAAATCTGTTTTCAACTTCACCTCTTTTTCCAGGAGTAGAGTCTGCTTCAGGTACAAGAACAGTGACTTTGCTTCTACAATAAAAGAGCAAAATTCCTACACAAATACACACAAAGCTCCTGACTGTGGTAAGGAGGGGCCACTCCTGCACACCGTGAAGACACCGGACATGCCCACACTGAAGGAAGAACAAACAGAACACTGATTTTAAGCTCAGAATGGCTACAGAGCATTTAGGTGTTAAATCAATGATTGTTCCTTACATTTTAAAAGCAAAGCCTCATTTGTTCAAGGCAAAGGGACTGAGTCATAATTATGGAAGCGCAGGCATCAGTGACCCCGTGGCATCATATGTTAAGGGATGGAAAGACTTTTTCAACACCTCGAAACGATGTCCTTGTTGACAGTTGCTTATTTTGTCCCTGGGGACTGGCAAAATGGAAAAAAAAAATTCTGAAATGAAACCTTGCCCCTTGATGGTTTATTTGGTTGATACAGTAGTCCCCCTTTATCCACGTGGGGATATGTTCCAAGACGCCCCAAGTGGATGCGTGAAACCACAGAGCAGAAAACCCTATATATACTGTTTTCTCCTCTACATACATAACCTCTCCACTTAAAGGAAGGACTTTACAGCTTCTCTTTGGCATATCCAAATTGCGAGCATCATTACTGTTGTACTTTGGGGCCGTTATTAAGGGTGACTTGAACACAAGCACCATCATACCAAGATGGTCAACCTGTCATCCAAGATGGCTACTAAGTGACTAATGGGTGGGGACCACCTACAGCAGGAGAGGCCAGACGAAAGGATGATTCACATCCAGGGCAGGACAGTGCAGGACAGCAAGAGATTGCACCATGAAACTCAAAACAGCATGCGATTTAAAACTTATGAGTTGTTTATTTCCGGAATTTTCCATTTATTATTTTCTGACCACAGTTGAACAAGGGTAATAGAAACCATGGAAAGTGAAACCGCAGACAAGAGCGGGGGCAGGGGAGGCAGAATTTTGTGTGTTCTTCAGATGCTGCAACACATCCTGGAAGGGCAGAGGAAACCAAAGTCTTCCTTTAATCTTAAAGCAAAGCAATGCTCGGCATCAGAGCATCTCAGTGTGTGTGGTCCCCAGACCAGCAGCATCACCACAAAACTTGTTAGAAATGCAATTCTCAGGTCCCACCTCAGACTTACTGAATGAGAAAGTAGGCTTTACATTAAGTTTGAGGATATTTTTCCCTGAGCTGAATTTTGCTGAACCAAATGTATAAGATGGAAATGAATTTAGTTGTAGTAAACATCTATGTTTACTTAGAAGAGAGAATAACAAATGAAGCTAAAGATCTGGATTTACTTGAAGGAATACAAAATGTTTATATATGACTTAACATTCTAAAAATATTTATTGGGGTTTCTGCATAATAGATTTGTATCTCAATGATGATTAATCTTTAGTAAATATGTTTTTAGTATCACATGGTTTTTACTTATTATGCGCTGTCTTATTAAGTTCCAATTAAATCCATATGTGAGAACATTAATTTAAAGTGCTACCAGAATGACTGATTACAGAATCAATTCCTGGCATGAAACCCTGGAGTTATTCAAAGAAAGATGGCAGCCTCCATTCGTTGGTACCAAAAGAAAACCAATTAAAAAGTTGTACAGTCATCAAGCTGTCTGTAGACATCTCTCGGATTGTATCTATGATTGTATCTGCTTAAAGAAGGTAAGACAAGGAGGCCATGAAGCTCATTACAATTTTGAGAGAAATAATATTTATTATAATAATAATTTGCCATTAAAATTCATAGCAACATGCATTATATAGATTTCTCTATCTATGCATACATACAGGCATATTTACACACTACGCAGAGCATGACCATGGGGAGAAGATAGAAAAACTACAAATGCTAACTCAGAGCCAGATAATACTGCATATTCCTAAGCCATTTAATGGAGGACTCAGCAGCTCTGAAACTAATACCCCAGAGATCCTCCGAGCATCACAGCCCAGTGGGATTTTCATGGATATAAGGAGAATCTTGGTCCATAAGTGGCCCAAGAAAATGTTCATTTATGTTTATTGTGCCCCTTTCAAGAGAAAGAGTTCAATGTATAGAAGTAGTTTATCCAAAATGGTTGATTATTTTAAGTTGGTACTTAATAGACAAGTCACTAATCATCTGGAAACGCTCTCTCTCTCTCTCTTCCTGGTAGCGTGAGACATATCTGTTATAGTTTACTATGATCTAGTAAATAAAATTCTAAGTCTCTTTATAGATTCCCTTAGGGAAGCTGACTGCCCTTTCCTCTCGGAGGGTGTAATATTCAGTCCACCAAATAGCAGAACTCAGAACTCCCAGCCAGGGCCTCCCTTCCACGAAGTATGGCAGGGAGCCCTCAAAACCTGTCTTGCTCAAAACACTGGTGCAGGGTAAGCACAGAGATTCAAATGAAACCAGACCTAAAAGGAGTTAGCACAGGAAACGGTGCCTCTGACTACTCAAAGAAAACAAAAGCCATGAAGCACTGAACTTCCCAGATTGTTTCTCCGCATTCCCCAACAAATTTTTCTGTATTTGTTCCCATTTTTGTCCTCCCTCCTCTCTAGGAGGAGGATGAGATTCTTGGCCCAAGGGGATTCTGAGCTCTGCAGTCTTTCCCCTTGCAAACCTGCTAAGACCTTATTCCATGGGTCATTCCTTATGTTACTATTCGTCACCAGTCATGTGACACCCCTGTGGGGAAGGCGTGAGCACCTTAAATTTCCAGTTCTCAAAGAGGCAGAAGAGGCAGTGGGCAGGAAAATGGGATTCGAGGCATTCTAAGAAATACCAGGACAGTTTAAGAAACGTGGAGGCAACTGGGAAGATGAAAAAACATTATGGGACCTAGAAACACACTGAACGCCACTTAGCACTTGGGAGGCAGCTGGTGGGCCGAAGTTTTTAGGGCTTCAAGTCCAAGTTCTGCAGCTCGGTAGCTATGACTCTGAGCAAGTTACTCGACTTCTCTACACTTCTGGTGGAAAATGGAGCTAATAATACTTTCCTCACTGGTATTGTAAAAATTGAATGGGATATGTATGCATGGCGCCTTATAGAATGCTTGAGGAATAGTAAGGCCATTTGTGTGTATTGTTGTATGTCCCTGTATGTATAAGGGACCAAGAATACTGATGGAAGCAATCACCTGCTCCTCCAAGAGCAGCACTGGAATGGTAGCAATGGTGGCTGCAAATATGTAAATCACCCTGACCTCATCCACCTCCGTCCCTCTCATTCATCTTGGAGGCTTAAGGGACCCTGATACAAACCATCAGTTCCACACTGGAAAAGGCAAGAGATACGCCCTTTAGATGCTTCTTTGTTTTAATTCCAGGTTGTCTGTTTTACATTGCATCCGAAAGGTGGAGCATCCTGAATGATAAACAACAGATTAGGAATTCTATGATGAGTGAGGGTGCAGATTTTCCGTTCTGCCTCTTCCATTTGAGGCTATGCCTTGCAGGCCTCATGCCTCCTCCCGAAGCCCACAGACATATGTTTTTTTGTGTCTAATACAGTGTAGGGAACAATAATGTAACAGGATTCTTAACCAGCAGCTGCTTAACTGAGCGTCATTACAGTTCCTTGGTGCATAAAACCAAGCATGTGTCTTTTCCAGGTGGGGAGACTGAGGTAAGAAGGCAGGCAGAGAAAAGCAGCACAGAATAAAGCTGACTTTGACTTTACACTTGTAAACTGGAGCCGCTATTTTGTTCTCATTTACATACTTGCCTAGGGGAACTCTGAGATGCTCAAAGCAGGCCTTGGGGGCTTATTTGCATAATCCTGAATTTCAGGAGGCAGGTTTGTGGGAAGGCATTGGGGGTTAGGCACTGTCCCTATATTCAGGCTGAAATTCCCCTTTGGAATTCATGCTTATATGGCATGTAGTAAACATTTGCAACTAATAGCTTCTCCTTCAGTAGACAGTTCCGCTTAACGTAGAAATTTTAAATTCTTCCTATTTCTTGTGACTTAATAAGCCTGGCCTTATTATGTGAAAGGTTAACTCACCTGACCTTGGCAGGCTATGGCAATGAATGTCATTGTCAAAGTGATTTCCTCTAACCCAGCGGGTTTCAGCCTTGGCTTTACATTAGAACCACTCAGGATGGGGAGCTTCTCCAAGTTCAGATGCCTGGGACTCGCCCCCAGAGACGTGATTTAATTAGTTTGGGGGCAGCCTCTGTATCAGAAGTATTCTAAGCTTCCCAAGTAGTTCTAATGCATAGCCAAGGTTGAGAAATCTCCTCAAACCTCCATATTTGGGGCAAAGTGGGGTGGGTTTGAAAGTTAGATTCATTCACCACAAGAAACCAGGATGTTGGTAGATGTTCCTTAAAAAAAAAAAAAAAAGTGTTTCAATGGTAAATACATTTTGAGAACCTTGGGTTAAATCACAGTAAATAATAAACAACCTCTGTTTGCTATGGGACTATTAAGGCCTTTGGTATATTCAGGGACATCGCCATTCTCCCTGAGGGCGACTCTACATCGGCAATTTCCGAACTGATATGAACACAGACACTTTTTGAGTATGGACTCTCTTGGCAAAGTGGCAATCTGAGGAACCCACTTCGGAAAACTAAACTGACGACAATGCCAAGAGCAGCGTGGGGAGCTGGACGAAGGCAGAGCCCAGGGCATCCGGGTGGCTGTCCCGCTGCTGGCTCTTCCTTGGCGGAGCAGCCCAGACAAAGATGACTTCACTCACATCCCTGAGAGGGTAGAGAGCACCCCAAAGGGACGCTGCATGTTCTGTTGTGGCGCGAATGATTCTGAGACCCACGGAGCCAATTGAGATTAATTATGAGCCTTTATTAGCCGGCTGGCGACTGACTCTACCATGCAGGGTTAGAGATCAGCCCCAAGCTTTCCAAGCAGGCTGCTTATAAGGTTTTTTTACTACATCTTTGAATGACAGATTACATACAAGAAGCAGAAGTTAGTCGTTAACTCTTTGTACACAGATAAATGTATTCAGGGGAACTCCCAGCAAACCTAATAGACAGGGCCTAATAGACAGTTTTATTACCTTTGCCTTGGAATGTTGCGCTTCCCCCTGGGGCTGGCGCCCGGGGATATCACCTCCCTGCAATTGAGTTACTGCTCTCCCTAGGAGATGGCGCCTGGAGATAACCTCTTCCCTGAAACTGGAGAATTTCCACTTTTACAGTTCCTGTCCAAGGGGAAAGTGACTATATAGCTCACGGGATTATAGTAGACTCTGCCTCAGGCTAATCTGGAAGTTTAAACAAGATCCAGTTTCTGGAGAAGCTGAGTTCTTGATTTCCAGGAGTAGGTTGACTCAGGAACCGTTTATACGATGGTGCCATAAAGAGAGCCCTGGATGGGGGTCCAGAACCCTGAGTGTGACACTTAGTTTTCTTGTTAGTGAAGCTAAAATTAGTGAAGCTAGAAATATTACCCAATCCCTAATTTCCACAAGTCAATAGGACATGCTTTCCACTTCAACTGTATCTTACTTTATAATTCTAACAAAGGTGCTCTATAATTTTAAAAACATTTCACACATATTATCTCACTGGAGTCACAGAACAACCCTTTCTGGTAGGTAGCATGAGATCATGAATCGATCTGTCTGGGATTACAGAAGTCAGTGACGAATTCAGGCCAAAAGCACAGGCCTTCCTGCCCTGTACTCCTTCCACTGATCTGAAACCTCCTTCAGCATCACAGACTCAGAATTCTCTGGGGTGATGGGAGGTGGGGTGGGGGACCCCCTTTCCCAGGGATGTATGTTCATGTGTGAAGAGACCTTCCCCTCCCAGAGCACCCCTGCCTTGGTCTCCACTCACTGTCCCCAACAGAGAGTGAGAAGGGTGACTTAACCAATTGGAAGATTTGGAAGTAGAAGATGACCGCCCTGGGCTTGGTCCCTTCCTTACTCCACAATGGGCATCTGCCCCGTCTGCACGCAGCCCTGGCATGTGGCAGGAGCAGGCCCACCGTTTGGGGGGAAAGTTGATTTCAGAGGAGAGTTAGCAGGTCCTTCAGCTGCACGCTGAGTTATGTCCTTTGGGGGAGCTTTGATCACAATAAAACCTATTTTGATCTCCACTGTCTACTATTCCAGAGTGTGGCTCTGTTACGACAGGTCCCAAACATGGGTGGGAAAGTGGAGCATTATTTATTGGTCCCCCAAACCTTATACATTTTATAGCTGAATCAAATCTTAAGTTATTTGGTCTATGCTACTTCTTTTAAAGATGAAACATCTGAGTTAACAAGTTTTGTTAGTTACCCAAAAAATCACAAAGAGCCGATAAATACGTAAGCCACTGGGTCTCCTGACTTCCCAGGCAGAGCTTCTTTTGTCCACTGAAACATGGGTTCTTCACGACTCTTCAAGAGGGAGACTGAGCTCATGCTTCAAGTACCCCACACGAGGACAATAACAAAATGCAGAAACGAATTTTGGAAATAAATTGATATGAGATGATTCCCAATAAACCACCAAAGTAAGCATTGTAGGGGAGGGAAATAATAATTTTTTGGCCACCCCAATCTTTAGTATAGTTCTTATTTCAAGTTACACATGGAAGTATCGGTTCAGTGTTACTGCAACAAAGCCCTAAAATCCCAGTGGCTTACCATAACACGCATTTATTTCTGGCTCGTATTCACTGTTGGCAGCTACAGGTTATTTCCTATGGTTCTTCCCAGCCCAGGTCCTCATGTCTTCTCTTTCCAGAACCGAGGCTGAAGAAGGAGCCCCCATTTGGGATATATCATACTTATGGAAGAGGGAAAAAGATCAAGAGAACTTCCGTTCACACAGCATATGGTCTACATTCCACTGGCCAAAGTATGTCATATGACCAAGCAAAGAGGGAAGTAGACTGATCCTGCAGGAAGACTGTGAGTCATGTGGCCATGGGTGGGCCTGCATATCCTATTGTAGGGAAGGAGAGAGCAGATACTGGGGAACAGTAATACAGTAAATCATGCAGTATATTTTAATGCACATGACCTGTAAAAGTTTTAGTCTGTCCCAGTCCTTGAAGTGAGACTAGAGCACCTTTGCCACACACTGAAGAATCCTCCCCTGGCACTGGAAAGGAGTAAAGAAAGTTGAAGTGCAAAGGGAGGAGAGAGTAGAGTCAGATGGAGGATGGCAGCTCTGTAAAATGTGCTTTGCATGGGAGTTCACTAAAAAGGTGCCCTCTGCCTTGCAGGTTAATCGTGTAGCAGAGGGGAATGGAGGTGCGCAGTGGCACAGATCATCTAAAACAGGATAACTCAAAATCCATGTATACCTGGCTAATTAATTATGCCTTTTGTAAGTTTTGTAGCCAGCAAAATTCCTTCCTGACTGCACTTCGCTGAGATCAATATGAAGATCGGTCAGTGTTTCCCAGGAACATAGCAGCTGATGGCAAGAAGGTCGTGCAAAGGGCCGCTGGGTAGCAGGTGGCTAAATAAGATGAGTTTGGCCCGAAAAAGGAAATAATTCACATATGGACAATTGAGTAAGTTCTTACTCCCAGCTGACTTCTAAACCTCACACAGTGACTGAGGGACAGCAAATCTCATGACACCATTCACTTCCTTCTCCCTTTATTGATTCTATGGCAGCCTCATCGTTGTCTCCCAAGAAGCAAACTCAAGATTGGCCAGCAGAGGCCTCAGGCAAATTGCAGCCTACAGCAGGCCGTGGCCCCAGTTCACAGATTTTTTTTTAATTCGCTCCTGTTATAAGGAGTGATTAAGGACCTATTGGTTGCAAATACTGCAGGGGAAGCCAAAAGTAATAAGGAAACACCATCTCTGTCCTTTCAAAATTATTGCTAGTAGTGATAAGATTTAAAATTTTTAAAGCACTTTGAATATTTTAAAGTGTTTCATAACATATAGCCAGAGCTGTAGAAGCAGATGCCACTGTGGGCAAGAAAGTGTAAGAGGCTCTCCTCCATGATCTCCATCTGTCCTCAGGGACCTTGGTCATATTTTCCAGCTTGGAAGGTGTAGCACCCAGGCATGGGGGGTATTGAGTCTAGGAGGTTGTGTCTGTGGGCTTAAAGTTTGGGAGACAGGACTCAGCTAAAATAGCTAATCTACCAAGAAATCTAACAGAAAAAAGATACATTCTCCCCTCCAGACATTATTTTGCATTACCCTACTTTCTGGAAAAATTGTTCTAGAGAGACAGAATTACTGAGTTGTTATAAGCTCAAATTCTTATCAATAGACTATGTGGGTACAAAATCTTGCTTCTCTACTCAGTGGCTGTGTGACCTTGGAAATTTTATCTTACTTTCGTGTATCTCAGTTTCCCTATCTAGACCTAAGATTGTTATAAGAATTAAAAAACATTGTTTTTAAAAGCAACAATACCGTTTACATTAGCATCCCCCAAATGAAATACTTAGGCATAAATCTAACAAATATGTACTAGATCAAAATGAGGAAAACTCTGATTAACAAAATAAAAAAATAAATGACAAGATATTCCATGTTGATGGATAGATTCAATATTGTCAAGATGTCAGTTCTTTCCGAATTGATCTATAGATCCAATGCAATCCCAATCCAAATCCCAGTGAGTTATTTATGGATATTAACAAGCTTCTTATAAAGTTTATATGGAGAGGTAAAAGACCCAGAATAGCCAACACGATAATGGAGAAGAACAAAGTTGGAAGACTGACCTCAAGACTTACCATAAAGCTAAAGTGATTACTTCAGTGTTTACTCTATTACTCTAGTGATTAACTGAGACAATGTGATATTGGTGAAGGAATGGACACATAGATCCATGGAACAGAATGGGAGCCCAGAAATGCAGCCACAAAAATATAGTCAACTGACCTTCGACAAAAGAACACAGGCAATACAGTGGAGCAAAGATAGTCTTTCTGACATATGCTGTTTGAACAATTGGACAGCCACATGACAAAAAAATGAATCTAGACTCAGACATTATGCTCTTCCCAATAGTTAACTCAGAATAAATCATATTTGTGAATGTAAAACACAAAACTATAAAACTCCTAGAAGACAACATAAGAGAAAAATACGGGTATGGTGATGACTTTTTAGATACAACATCGAAGCACAGTTCATGAAACAAATAATTGATAAGCTAGACTTCATTAAAATTAAAAGCTTCTGCTCTATGAAAGACAATTTCAAAAGAATGAGAACATAAGTATCAGACTGGGAGAAAATATTTGCAAAAAACACATCTGATAAAGGATTGTTATCCAAAATATACAAGTAAATCTTAAAACTCGACAATAAGAAAACATCAATCCGATTTAAAAATGGGCGAAATGCCTTAACAGACACCTCATCACAGAAGATATACAGATGGCAAATAAACATTTGAAAAGATGCTTCATATAATATGTCATCAGGGGAATGCAAATTAAAACAATAATGAGATACCACCGCATACCTATTAGAATGGCCAAAACCCAGAAGACCGACAACACCAAAACCTGACAAGGATGTGGAGCAACAGGGACTCTCATAAAATGCTCATAAGAATGCAAAATGGTGCAGTCACTTTGGAAGACAATTTGGTAGTTTCTTACAAAACGAAAAACATACTCTTACCATGTAATCTAGCAGTCATGCTCCTTCATATTTACCCGAAGGAGTTGAAAATATGTCCACACAAAAACTTGCACATGGATGCTTATAACATCTTATTCATAATTGCCAAAATCTGGAAGCACCAAGATGTCCTTCAGTAAGTAAATGGATGGATAAACTGTGGTACATCCAGACAATGGAATATTATTCAGCACTAAAAAGAAATGAGCTATTAAGCCATGAGAAGACATGGAGGAACTTTAAATGCATATTGCTAAGTGAGAGAAGCCAATTGTACAGCATGTAGAGGCTACATGCTGTATAATTACAATATGACATTCTGAAGAAGGCAAAACAATGGAGACAGTAAAAAGATCAGTGGTTTCCAGGGGTTATGGTGGGAAAGGGATGAACGGGTGTAGCACAGAGAATTTTGGGGCAGTGACAATACTCTATATGATACCATAAAGACAGATAGATATCAGTAAACATTTATCCAAAGCTGTAGAATATATCACACCAATAGTTAACTGTCATGTAAACTATGGAATTTGAGTAATTATGATATATTGATGTAGATTTCAACTGTAAAAAAATATTCCTCTCTGATGGGGATGTTGACAATGGGGGGAGCCATGCTTGTGTGGGGGCAGGGGATATATGAAAAATCTCTGTACCTTCCCCTCAATTTTGCTGTGAACCTTAAGCCACTTTAAAAAAAAAAAAGCACATTATGTTTTATATTCTTGTTGCTTGACTGAATACAAAAAATAATTACCATTACCCCCCTTTCAATAGCACAAGGATATAATGGCCTTAATAGAATAAATACAAATCTCGGCCTTCTGGTACACTAACATTCTGACATGTGATTTAAGTTCCTCTCATCAGACCCCCCTGCAAGAGCCTTTGACTTGGAAACAAAGAAATGGCAGGTATGAAATTTTTATTCTGCAGCCTAGGCTAGTGGCAGAAGCCACATGATTCTGTGATTGGATACAAGGGTAGCGGCAGCAGAGGCCACTTTCCAATCATGGCTGGGGCAGTGTGGTCCTGAGATTAACAGCAGCAGCTTCTTTACCAGGCCGTTGCTGCAGAGTGCTTCCAGGAACGGTTCTGTGCGGCCTACAGTTATCCCTTGGCCCTTCCAATAACTCCGAGAGTGAGAGAAAGCAGCCTGGCTTCGTGCCAGCTCTATCTCTTGCTAATTGTGTGACCTCAGACAAGTTATCTAACTGCTTTATGCATTGGTTTCCTTATCTAAAAATTGGAACAAATAGGAAGCTATCTTACAGGGTTGTTGTGGGGTATAAAGGAATTAATATATGTAAAGCATTTATTTAGAATACAGCCTGACACACAGTAAACATATTAACGTCAGTCATTATATTATTGTTGTTGCTACTGTTATATATTGTTATTATAATTCTAACTACCAGAGTAGATTCTCTTGACTACAACTAAGAACACTGATTAATACAGAGAGCATATCCTTTGTACTTGATTTTTCAGGTAAAGAAGTATTAACATGTTTATGTGTTTGTGCCAGAAAAGGCCAACCGTAGGATAAAAATGTGCAGGAAATTAGCAGTATTTTGATGGGTCATATTCTATTTTAAATATAAAATTGACAGAAGACACATTTTTCAAAAATTATGAAGGGAGCCAAGGGATCACAGGAGGAAATGCATAATATGAACAAACTATCTGTAATACGAGTTTATGACATAATCTCACTGAAGAGGGTGGGGGAAAGGTACTGACCGAAGCAACTTTGGAAATAAGCAGACACTGTAAGTCTGAAGGCAGAAGAACCTGCACATAATCACTGATAAAGTTTTTCCAAAGGAATATGAGTTAATTCCGATACTGTTATACATGGAATTGAACGATTGAGTAGATGGATGGCAGATGGTGGGAGCCAGGTTTCTCACTGTCGGAGTGGGAGATACAGATAAGGAGAGAAGTCTGGAATGATCCATGCGGTAATGGATATTAGAGTTGGTGACATCAGTATAAACTTATGTTTAACTTAATAAAAACACAGAGGGTTGACTATAGAAATATTTATAAATAGGTACATATACATGGGTTATTATATAAAAATATATTTCTTTGCTCTGTCAGCTGAGATGACTTAAAAGAAACAACACCTCATGGGTTTCTAATACCATTCTGCAATAAAAGAAATCATGGCTCTTTGAAAAACGGCTGATTCTAGGACTGGTGAAGGAAATATAGAAAATGAGAGTGAAGCAGCTTCTAGTATCATAAATTAAGGAAGTACTTTAAAAAAAAAAAAAAAAGGAAAAAGAAACCCACAACAACAGGGTATGCCAGTAGAACACAAGAACCAACTGCGAAAGCTCCCAATGGCCAGAGCTGGAATAATTTGAGCACCAAAATAAATAAAGTGGTATTGGATTATAACCCAAAGTATAAGATAAATATCCATGGTTTATACTAACATAAATAAATGATTGAATAAACACATAATTAAGGGAAAAGAAACAGATCTGTTGAGCTGAAGGATTCTAAATAGTTTATGTACATAGTTCTCCTCCAGGAGATGAAGGTAACTCTATTTCTTAAGTGTGGGCTGGACATAGTGACTTCCTTCTAAACAGTACAGCATGGAAGGGGGGTCGGGCAGGGAAGAGTAACTCTGCAGAGGAAAAAGCACTACCTCAGCCTTGATCAAGGTCAATATCAACTGATAAGTCAATTTGGTATTATGTTCCCTGATGGGATGTGATGAGAATTTCTGTTACCGCTATGATCTTCCTCTCGAAAAGTCATAACTCTATTCTAAACAAGAGAAAAACAAATCTAAATTGAGGGATAAGCTACCAAATGCTTGACCATTACTCCTTAAACTGTCAAGGCCATCAAAAATAAAGTCTGAGAAGTTGTCATAGTCTGTAAGAACCTAAGAAGACATCAATGTATCCTGAATGGGATCCTGGATCAGAAAAAAAAGAAACCTAAGCAAATATGAATAGAATAGAGTGTGGACTTTAGTTAATTCAAATAAAAGTAGATGAAGAAATTTTTGAAGAGGAGATAATGACAAAAGCCTTATTGATATCAGTATTTTAGAAACACATGACCAGCCACTGGAATGGACAATCCTGCCAAACAAAAACTCTTTAGGATTCTACAACAGATGCGCAGAATTCTACCTGGTGGTCCATTGTGCTCTTTACCTGAGCTGAAAGTTGTAATTTGGACTGGCAATCAGACCTGGAAAATCTATGTAGACCAAATTCTCCAGCAAAAACTAAATGTGGAACTAAATCTGCTTTAAAGGAGACCCAGGAATTTTTTTTTTTTGGATAAAATTCATAATGAAATTAGTAGGACTCAGAAAGATTAGTAGCTAAGAAAATGCATCGAAAATCAACTTGAACATTTGGTTTAAGACTATTGTGCTGCCCCATCCCTGCTGAGTAAGACAAGAGATGATGCTGAGTAATGGAGGAGGAACAGAAAGGACCCGAATTCTTTCTAAAGTCACAGAAGGGTAAATTAGAAATGGAATTAAAAAGTTAGCCACATTTCTAATGGCACCATTTTGGTAAATATTAAACAGAGCTCAACTAAACCAATAATTTAAAAGACATTAGAATTCGTGAGGTGGCTCCAATCATAATTCAAGGCAAAGTATAGTGTAACTAAGGGCATGCATATTACAATTATTCTAGAATATGCAATAGATGCTTCTTAAAATGTATTATTCCTCTTGTTTCTAAATAGTTGCTTTCTCATGTTAAATTATGTTTTATTTTGCTTAATCTTTAAAAAGTTACATCTCATAGAACTTGCTCAGATATAGAAATATGTACTTATTCAAATATACATATATGCACAAATATATATGTACACATATAGTATTACAATTAACATGATTTAAAGCTTTTGAGAATTAATATAATGTTTAATCATTTAATTTCAAGTGATCTTCAAAAAACATAATAATCATTACTTCTTTTGACCTTCTAAGGAATTTTATGAGGTATTTTACAGAAGAGAAAATAGGCCCAGAGAGGTAAAGTCATTTGTTCAAAGTCACAGAGTGAGCGAGTTAAAAGCACTTACAATATAGTTACACTAATAAGACACGCCCAGGAACATAAAACCATCCTAAGAATAATTAGAAGCTTGTGATTTTCTGAACCACATTCCCAAACTCAATAGATGTCCTTCTAACTAAAAAAGAGGCCCATGCAAACAAATCATCCTTGTCTGCCTAAGAAATAAAGTTGGCTCTTCTTGAGGCTGAAAAACAAACTTGCCTTCTTCAAGCTTGCAGATGAAGTAGAAACACTGGTGCAAGACTTTTATAGTTCATTAACTGTCACCCAGAGCAAGGAAGATTTGTGGCTTGCTTAAGGGGCCGTTAGGCACGGGTATGACGAACGTGCCAATAGGATTAACTCTTTAGCAGCAAGCCATGTCAACAGACCAGAAGGCCACCAGGACCCAAAAATAGGTAATGAGAATGTCAGCCACCCTAAAGTAGATTTTTTTGAGTCTTCAACTAAAAAAAAGAATCTAGAAGATTGTATGTTTAGAAGATTTTTATATGCTTTCTGGCAGTTTCCATTTTAAAATCAATATTCATAAGCCACTTCTGAATGACCTGTATTGTTAGCATTAGATATTATAGAAGTATTACAGCCATCAGCTCCACGTTCCTAGTTCTTTCGATTTCTTTTTTTCCTAATTTTATTTTATTATTAGTTTCAAGTATATAGTACATTGGTTAGATATTTATATAGTTTATAAAACGATTCCCTTAATTGCTCTTTCTCTCCTCTGGCTCTCTACCTAGCCATTACATTAATGCTGACTGCATTCCCTATGCCGTGCTCCCCATCCCTGTGACCTTCAGCTACTAATGTGTCCTTCTTTAACACTTCACCCCATTCTCCCAGCCCCACAAATCCCCTCCTCTCTGGCCGTCACCAGATTGTTTTCTATATTTGTGTCTGTTTTCGATTAGTTTGTTCTTTTCATTCCTGAGATTCCGCATGTAAGTGAAATCATATGGTATTTATCTTTCTCTGTCTGACTTATTTCACTCAGCATAATAACTTCTAGCTCCATCCATGTTGTCGTAAATGGTAGAATTTCAATTTTTTAATGGCTGAGTAATATTCCATTGTATATATAAACCATAACTTCCTTATCCAATCATCTGTTGATGGGTATTTAGGTTGCTTCCATATCTTGGCTATTATAAATTGTGCTGCCATGAACATAGGGGTGCATAAATCTTTACAGATTATTGTCTTCATTTTCTTTAGATAAATACCCAGAAAGGCAATTGCTAGGTCAAAAGGTATATCCATTTTTAATATTTTGAGAAACCTCCAGACTGTTTTCCATAGCAGCTGTACCAATTTGCAATCCCATCAACAATGTACGAGAGTTCCCTTTTCTCCACATCCTCGCCAACACTTGTTCTTTGATTTATTGATGATAGCCATTCTGACAGGTATGAAGTGATATCTCATTGTGGTTTTGATTTGCATTTCTCTAATAATCGGTGACCTTGAGCATCTTTTCATATGTCTATTAGCCATCTGTATTTCCTCTTTGGAGAAATACCTGTTCAGGTCTTCTGCCCATTTTTTAATTGGATTGTTTGGTTTTTTTTGTTGTTGAGTTGTATAAGTTCTTTATATATTTTGGATATTAACCTCTTATCAGATGTATCGTAAGTGAATATCTTCTCCCATTCAATTGGTTATCTTTTTGTTTTGTTGATGGTTTCCTTTGCTGTACAAAAACTTTTTACTTTGATGTAGTCCCATTTGTTTATTTTTCTTTTGTTTCCCTTGCCCAAGGAGATATATCTGAAAAGAAATTACTGTCAGCAATATCAGAGAGTTTACTGCCTATGATGTCTTCTAGAATTTTTATGGTTTGGGGTCTTACATTTAAGTCTTTAATCCATTTTGAGTCTATTCTTGTACATGGTGTAAGAAGGTGGTCCAGTTTCTTTCTTTCTTTTTTCTCTATTTCTTTTCTTTGTCTGCATGTATCTGTCCAATTTTCTCAGCACCATTTATTGAAGAGACTGTCTTTACCCCATTGTATATCCTTGCCTTCTTTGTCATATATTAAGTGAGCGTATAGGTGTGAATTTATTTCTGGGCTCTCTATTCTGTTCCATTGATCAGTGTATCTGTTTTTATGCCTGTACTGTGCTATTTTGATTATTATAGCCTTGTCATATAGTTTGATATCAGGTAGTGTGATACCTCCAACTTTGTTCTTCTTTCTCAAGTTTGCCATGGATATTCTGGGTCTTTTATGTTTCCATATAAATTTTAGGATTATTTGTTCCAGCTCTCTGAAAAATGCCATTGATATTTTGATAAGGATTGCATTGAATCCATAGATTGCTTTGATTTCTAATCAGTATTTCACTTGTGCCAGAGCTAAGGACAAAAGCTGAACTAAATTGTAGGCAAAAAAGAAAAAATTAGCACATTTTCAATGACCAAGCAAAGTGTTCTTTTGGTTTCGGCAGAATTGCTTGGTATTCTGCCCATCACAGGCTGTTTACTCCAAAATAAATTTCAAAAGAATTGACTGATTTGGACCAAATTTATAACCCAAAAAGGCATAAAAACAAATAAACGACAACAAAAACCTCTGGAATTTGACTTGGGGGTCAATCAGTCATCGTGAAAGAAATGCTGGCTGGAATTTTTCGAATGGGCTCATCTTTTGTAGTTGTACTGAATGAAGTTCTAGGTGACAGAGCCAATGGTTTGGGCCACTGTGTTACTTCGATTGACATTTACTATTTAGGTGAAATAAAGTCTTTTGTGTCCATTTAAATAATCAGTGCTTGATATTAAGTGATACTGTGTTAGATTCATTCAGAAGTAAATCAGGAGAGATTGCACTTCCCTGAAGGGACAGAGGCAGTTAATATTTCTCCATTCTGAAAATTGCAAACAAGGCATATGCTGTTATTTATGGAAACAGACAATTATCTTTCACAATAGAACTAAAAACAGAAATCTGATCCATGAATAAGCTCTTACTTACTCCTCCCTGCTGTGGGCATTATTAGTCCTTTTCAGCCCTGGAACATACTGAGAGTGCTATCTATGTCCATGCATGTGTATGTGTGTTTTGGGGGGTATATATGTACATGTGCACATGTGTGGGAGTGTAAATAGTCAATAGAATATAACTCAACTCATTATTTTTTACTAAACACCAAATAATAGTATCTAATAAGTGTTTAGCAAATAAATGGGACAAATGTTTCAAACATTTTAATCTAGAGCTAAGATTATTACTAAGATTACTGATGATACACTTTTCAGATAAGATTCAATACACAAATTATTATGGCAATCTTTTGAGACTATAAATATGATCAATTATTGGATAATTATTCTTTTTGGGTGTATGAGATGTTTCCATTACTTTCAACAATACAAGTATATATATTACACCATATGTCATTGATATTGACACTTGTATGTAAAACATTTTTGCATCTCTTTTCTTACAGTCAATGGCAGAACTGTCAACCAGGTGGCAGTTGTAATGTAGCTGCCATTGCCTTCTTATTCACAAACTTGGCTATAAATGTTCTGTTATTATTACTTTAAATAAACTGAATAATCTGTTTAGGACTGAAATGAAAGACGATGTAGTAAAAGACCAAATATGCCATGCAGAACTGTTTTCTTTAATTTTTATGTGGTCCAATTAACCAAACATTTTTTGGTACTTCGCGAGTTTTGAATTCCGAGAAAAATCTTCCTCAAGCTAAAATTAAAATGTTTCTACATTTTATTTTTTATTTTTACAGTTTTATTTCTTATTCTTAAATTTTTTATCTGTTTGGAGTTTATCTTGGTTTTCTATCATTTCCTCCACTTGTATTCTAAATTTTCTCATATTCATTTTAAGCTATTTCTGGCCTTTCAATTATTTTCCTTTGGTCTATTCATAAATCATGCACTGGTGCCCCGCTATTTTAATCACTTAATATTTTAATCATTGGAACTAACTAATATCATTTTAATACATGGCAAAACTATTTATACCTGATTCATCCTCTTTTTCAGAATCTTTCTGGCTATACTTATTTTTTAGTTTCCCATATGAGCTTTAAAACACCTTGTCTCTTTCAAAAAAAAAACATTAGTAATGTTGATGATGTTAAATTTAAACATGGGAGAATTGATATTTTTAAAATGTTGAGTCTGCCTATATAAGGATATGAGTGTGTAAATGTGTAAAAGATGGCTAGCTGTTCACCAAAATAATTTCGAAGTTGCTGCTGGAAAGTGGCTGCCTCGTTAGGGTCCACATTTTCCACCCACCCTTATATGTAGGTGGCTATGTGAAGGTGAGCAGACAGAAGCCAAGAGAAGGTGAACAGATTTGTTGTGTTACTTCTATTTACAAAGAGTGCCTTCGCCAGGCTCTCCTTTCCCTCTGCAAGCTGGCAGGAAATGCACAAGATGGAAGAAGACTGGGTCCCTAAATTACCTGTGGATGGCTACCCTCCAAAATAGATATCTGCCTCAGACTGAGTGAGAAAGCAGTTTTAATGTATTTAACTTATTACAGGTTTCTTTAAGCGTTGCACTGTGAGAGTTTGGCATCAAATTTGCGATAGCATAATTTGAGACCTGCCTAATTTTTATCCTTTTGTACATGCTTTGATTTTTTTTGCCTGGATGCCCAGAGAATGTTTTAAAATCTTTACATCTGATAAATTTACTTCATTCTGTGTCAGTCTTGACCATTCTAGGTCAATGTTTCTTATTGCGTCGTGTGAACTTTTGACATGAGTGTTTAAGTCTTTTTAATTAAATAAAATTTCATTAAATTGCGTGTTTTAAATATGTTTTTCTTTTTCATTTACTTTCATCCTCACAGACTTCAGTTATGTAAACGTTTTTTTCATTCTTTTGTCATTCCTCTCGAATTTTAATGTTCTATCTAAACCTGCGTCTCTTTTTTAGAGTTGTATTCATTCTCATGGCTTCTCTCATTGCTTCCTCTGGGTCCATTATTGCGTCTTCCATGAGGTAAGTTCTCCATTGTGCTTCTTACAATTTTGTCTTCACTTCCGTGATGGCTGTTGGTCTGTTTTTTACTTCTCTCCTGAGATCTGACCCTTCATGTTTTGTCTTCTCTTATTATGTGGCCATCTCTTTCCCAAGTTCTTATGTTTTTTGTTAAATTTTCTATTTGTAGAGATGATTGCTTTGTTTGGGTTTCTTTTTTGTTTCAATTTGTAGTGAAATACTTGGTCGCAATTTTCTTCTACTCGTGGAAACATTTTCCTGGTAAAGGCCTTTTATTTATTAATAAAATTTGAAACTCCTTCTTTTATTCTTAAATTACCTTTGTATCGATTTAGTACTTGCTCATCTTTTTCTTAGTCATTACTGAATCCCTGGGCCAGCTATTGGCAGGAAGTCCCTGTATTGGAGGAAGAGTCATTTATGGGAAGGGGGCAGGCTAGCAGGCATTTATGACACCGCCTAGGATGCCACAGAGAAGACACATTCTGTAAATGTGGCACGTCGGTACATTGGTATAATTCTTTATGAAGCCCTCATCCTCTGATTCCCTGTACCATATTCGATCTGTGACACTTCCTGCTAACATCTCTGATTAACCCAGTTCTCAAATTCATTATCGTACACAAAGGGTATAGTTTCTGCACTCAGGGCATATCCCTCCCCTTCAGGAAATATTGGCACTTTCTGAAATAGCTGCAATCTCACCCTTCTCCATGCCTCTTCTCCATCACTTCTTGCATCATTTCTCTCTGTTCTCAGCTATTTTGGGTACCCTTAACACATATTTTGATATCTAAATCATTCATATGTCTTAGTTTCACCAAAAATCATTTCCAGGACTTTGTTTCTTTAATCTTGTTCTTGAAATGTTGATGACCTCTAGAACAATAAGAATAAATGCCAGCTTATGATGCTATATTCCTTCCAGAGCTAACGGGGCAGGGTTTTAACCAGAGCCTTCCTTTCTTCTTCTTTCCCCTGGCATTGCAATCCATCTGACATGCTGGTGTTAGATGCTCATCTTTTGAAACACAGGTCTTTTTAAAGACCAATTTAGCCATCTACTCAAAAGGATACAGTAACTTCTTGCCGAACTCATATTCCTTAACCCGCCATGCAAGGCTCGCTGTCATGTGGCCTTAGCCTAAATTTTCAACATCTTTTCTCAGTATCCTACTCCCATACCCCATTCATTCTTCTCTTTCAATCTCTTTATTTTGTGCGTGCCACTTCCCCCCATGCAAAATACCCTCCCTCCCTATCGTTACAAGAACTTATCGCACCATCGAACCCTCAGCTGAAAATAATTTTTATCCTACTCTTAACTCCTCTATTTTTCTATGCTTTCCTTTAAGACTTTGTCTTTCTCTTTGCTGTTATAACTATTATAGTCATATTTCTTGTCTTCTCTCCTAGCATGAAGGCTCCAGAAAAAACAATCCTGCCTCGTCTATGTTGGTTTCCTACAAATCATCCAGCACTATAAAAATACTTTATAACTATGTGTTGAATGAATGAGGTAACTCTCCGTACTTAATAAGAATAGGAATAAATATTGCTTTAAAGATCAATAATTTTGCTGGGCTTTGGGAACATCATCATTTCGTGCGGACGGGGACTCGGAATTGACTGTGGTTTGCTCTTTTTAAACAACAGAATTTTTAAAGGAACCATTTTTCATTGACGGTGCCAACTAATTGAGCCCCAGCTGTCTGTGGTTTACAGGTCTACATCTGTGCTTCTCTTGCAAAATTCCTTCCTTCTCCCCTGGGCACGCCCCCTCACACACTCTCTATCTCCCTAACCCTATTAAGGCCTATCCTTCCCTGAAAGCTTCCTCAACCTCCTAGGACTTAGGACAGGCGTTCTCATGAACTCTCAGAGCACATCTGATCTCTTCACAGAGATCACCTTACTCCAATGACACTATTGGAATGACTAAATATCTTATCTTCCCAAGTAGACGAGATTCTTTGAGGACAGTGACTATTTACATCTTTTGTCTTAAACTCGAATAACTGGATCATATCCAAAAATATACTATGAGGCTTCTAAGAACCTTTGTCAGATCAGCCCTACGAACAGCTTCCCCAGGGAGAATGACCTTAAAAACCCAGTCACAACATCTCAAACACATGTACTTCCGATGTCCTCTCTCAAAAACAAGACTACAATTATCTTTTTCCCTCTGGCCTTTTTTGGTCTTTGAGACTCTAGGGTTGCCAATCCAAGCCCTGACCATTGTGTAATGGACATGAATACCGCAAAGGTGACCCTGTGCTGGGTTCTAGTAAATTAAAGTCTGTTAGCTGGTCACACCATGCTGACCAGGGAGAGGAACAGGGAAGGGGCAGAGAGGCAGGGGATAAGAAAAACGAAAAGACAAATCATGGCAGGACTCATCTCTAGAACAGTTGCAGGGTGTGTGTATGTGTATGCATGTCTGATGAAAATGACCCTTCCCATTGAGGTTATAACGGCTATCCCCTTACAGTGTCCCTTGCCAAGGTCCCAGAGGGGAAGAATAAATTGTAATTGTACAGAAGACAACAGACTCTCAAACATGACAATATGTGAAGCCAATATGTGAAATGGGAAGCCTAAATCAAGCGTTCCTTGACAGTGACGACAGTGGGTAAAGTTTTCCATGAATAGAAATAAAAGTAAAGCTAAGCTATGCATGCCACCTAGTGGAGAGATCTGCCACTGCAATAGCCTCCTTCAACGTGAGAGGCCAGGTAGATAGCGGAGTGGACGTGAACATCCGCACCTGTCCCCACCCCCATCTCATCCACAACATTATGCCACTTTCCTAGAGCATGGGGAATTGGAGACAGATGCCCATGTCCTCGCCCTCTGAGGACTCTTGCTATGAGTAGTGGGTGATGCAAGGCAGTGATACGGGAGAGACCGTTGATAAGGGAAGGAGTGATGCCATTAGCTGGCGTAATAAAAACAAAAGCCCTGATACTCACACATCTGTGTATATATATACACATTCATATATACACACATAAAATCCTAATGATCCTTCACCTTTCACCATCTCCCGCAGAGGGGGAGACTTTATATTCTCCCTTTTCCTGACTTCATTGCCTTTCAGGATTCTCCTTTGTCCTTGAAGTTCATTTTAAATAAACTTTGAAAATCCTGAGGTGGATGGCTATAGATACTATGATCAGGAATATCCAGCGTGATCAGCCCTGATGACCACTGGTGACTGTCTAAGGAGATCCTCGGAAAAGTTGTGATGCTCGTTCATTTTACTCCCTCTCCTAGCCCGTGACAGAGACTTAAATTTGTCATGCGAGTTTGAATTGTGAGGCGAGACTGCGGGAAAGGCTGGGACTGGACTCCTGGGTTCAGTCTTCAAAGAGTTTCAGTCTTAGCAGCTGCCATTCCAGACAAGCTCCTCAGCGAGGCAGTCAATGAGGCAGCATTTATCTTCCTGAACAGAATGGCCCCCTAAGAGGCTGTTTGGTTTTGAGCTGGCACCACAGCAGAGGAAGATAGGACGTAGACCCAGGCCCCACCTCAGTGACTTTGCAAATGGACTGATCTTCCTCACCCTATTGACTAACGTGAGGCTACTCAGGGGCCAGGAGCACTGAGGTTACAGGTCCCCCAGCTGGACAGAGGCCGTCAGCAGAGGCCAGACTTGAGAGAACTGCGTGCTGTCCAAGCTGGAGCCTTCTCGGTGTGAACTGCTGCTGCTGGCTGCCTTCTGTCTGCACTGGAGAAGGAGCGGCTGTCTGTGGCAAGCGCATCGTGTGAGGCAGGCAGACCTGCATGGGGGCCTGGCCCAGCCGCTAACCAGCCCTGTAATCTTTGTGCAGTCACTTAATCTCTCTGGGTCTCATCGTTTTCAGCTATAAAATGAAGATCGTACTGCTTTCTTCAGGGGATTATTATAAGAACTAATGGACGCCTACAGCGACCATAGCACAAGCAGACTCCATACGAATTCCCTTCACAGTTGTTAACTCTAGAAAATATGAAATAGCTACTTAAGTTTGTGCATGTGTGTGTGTTTCCAAACATTTATTTTTACACACATTTATCACACTAAAAGTGTGTGTGTGTGTGTGTGTGTGTGTGTGTATGTGTGTGTGTGTTTCTGAACATCAGAACTTTTTTCAGACTAAAATATAACAGTTGCTTTATTTGGATTATTTCAAATAATTAGCACATAGTTGCAATGTTTTCATGATTTTGTTAGCCCTATAAAGCATTAATACAATTGGGTAGTTCATAAATTGGAAAATCATTTTGTAACCAATCTTATGTTTTGTCCATATAATATTCTGTAAGTAAATAAATTTTGCCATTGATATATTTCTTATTTTCTACAAAGCAGGATTTTTTTTCCTTATTCATAGAAGCATTCAGCAGTTAAATGTGTTAGTCAGTGTTGTGTTTTTTGTGTATTCTCTAAATTTATTTTCGGCATACAAGCAGTAACATTCGCTGTTGGTGTGCAGGTCTACGAATGCTGACAAATGCATGGAGTCACAGATCTACCACCACCGTCGATACAGGACAGATCTATCGCCCCCCAAATTCCTTCATGCTGCCCCTTCGCCGTGAACTCCTTCCTCGCTTGCAATCTTTGGCAACCACTGGCTTATACTCCATCCCTATAGTTTTGCATTTTCAAGAATACCATATAAATGGGATCATATACTATGTATTCTTTAGGTTGTGACTTCGTTCACTTAACATAATGCATGTGAGATCCAGCCATGCTGCTGTGTGTATCAGTAGTTCATTATTCTTCATTGCTGAGTAGTTATCAGAACTATTTTAAGATTTGAAAGAACTACGTGCTATCCATCAGTTCCCCTGCACCTTCTTTCCAGTTTGATTTGGGACAAATGCATACTGAATCAAAAAGAGATTTATTTATGGGTATGCCATACTATAGGTCTTTAGGACATAGGAACAAAATAAATGGTCATCAGCCTCAGAGAAGTTATCATCCCATTGGCTAGCTAGCACCAAACTAGCTGTATTGCTCAAACAAGAGCACCAGGCTTTTTATCATGAGTGAAGAAATACCAAAAAATAACGTCAGAGTCTGGAAAAAGGACAATCATTGGAAGGTCGAGGTCGTCTTCATGGAGGAAGTGAGCTTGAGGTGACCTTTAAAGTAAGAGCAAGTTTTGGGAAAGGATTCAGGAGAAAACAGTATGGGCCAAAATTAGAGGGCAGGACAGGGACCTCCACTTGAAGCAAGACAGAATTTGGAATAAAAGGAAAGAAGGAAGCCAGGGTGTCTAGAACACAGTGATGGGGAGACTAGTACTAAAAAAATATGAGGAAATTGTCAGAGATCAGATTAAGAGGGCCACAAGGCCACTGTAAGGACTTGAGATTTACCGCGAATGTGATGGGAACTGCAGGAGTGTTCTGAGCAGAGGAGGGACACGATCTAACCTGTATATTAATAGGATCACTCTGGCTATTCTGCTAAAGGGGTCAGGGGTAGAAGCTGGGCATTCAAATGTGGCTTTTTTTTTTTTTTACAATCCAGGTGTAAATGGATTAGGCAGCAGGCAGTCAGAATCCGGATTTATTTCGAAGGTAGAGCTAACAGAATTTGCTGTAATAAGCAACCAGAAGGATGGAATTGCCATTACTCAAGATGGGTAGATCACAGGAAGAGCCAGTTTGGGGTATAAAATTAGTAATTTGGTTTTGGATACATTAGTGTAAAGATGTTTCTAAGATGGCCCTTTGGAGATGTTGAGTAGAGCACTGGATGTATAAATCAGGGGGAATGTTTAGGGCTGGAAATATAAATTAGGGTGTCATCCATGTATAGATGAGCAAGCACGGATACACATAGGATGGGTCAGAGAACAGGAAGCGAAGGGGGAAAGGTCATGAGGAAGCCAGCACAAGGGTCCAGGTGCACAGTGATGGAGGTCTGGGTGTGGAGTAAGAGAGAGAGACTCTTAAAGATTTTGAAGGATGACTCTCTGGCCTTGGGGACAAAGTCAAACAATGTTTAACCCTGAATGACTTCAAAACTTGTGCTACCTTACTGGAAATAAAGATTAATGGATCTAGTTTAAATTTTATTGCAGAAGTACTATTTGCCACTGATGAAAGCATATTTTATATTATCAAAAAGAAATTAGTTCAATTTTTGGCCTCAGTAGAAAGAACCCAAAACTTTTGAGATATTTTATCATCAAATAGTGGTGTCTATTGGACTCTGATGCCTAAAAAGTTCCTATTCCTTCCATTTTCCTCAGAAATATCTTATCTTGCAAACGGTCTCAAAGTGGATAGCATGCAGAGTTGGAATAAATTCAAATTCAAACGCCCAAGTTTACTTTCCTGCTTTAATGAAAATAATTGAATCTGTCTGCCTTGATAATGGTTTACAAGGCCTCAAGGTCATCATCCTAAATATAAGTTGTCTTTGTCTCCCATGGAGAGAGATGATGACTGAAGAGCACTAATCCACTAAGCCTAGAATTTACACTTACTGTTGTGGGCTGTTTGTTTATATCTTTAAAAATTCCCTTTTCTTAATACAAGCTAATTCTGTTTTTCTAATAGTTCCTTGAGGTGACAGATATTCTTCCAATATGGGTTTCTTGCTCCTAACAGAAGTCCCTCCTCAAGTTCCTTATCTCAGCAAATGGTCCCCTAACCATCCAGTCACCAGACGTGAAGCCTGAAAACCATCTTGTCTCCCTCGTTACATCAATCATCCATCAGTTCTGCCAACTCTCCCTCCTCAGTGACTCGGTGACTCAATGCTCTACTCAGTACCACACCCTCCTTTCCATCCCTCTTTGCTGAGCCTGTCCCACCTGGACCGCTGTTACAGGATCATAATTGGCCCCCTGATTCTGGTGTCCTGTCCTCTAATCATGTCTCATGGCCATCAGAGCGGCCTTACAAAAGCCTACTGCTTTGTTTAAAATCTGCAGCAATTTCCCATTATTTTAGGGATAAGGTCCCAACTCCTCAACATGGCATGGCTGGAACCTCCTGTTGTGATGCAATTTTCTTCTGCCACCTTTCTCCTGCCACAACCCCTATGTGCTCCAGGCCTCTCTCCTGCAGGACGGCTTTCGAGTTCTCTAAACAGCCTCATTGCCTCTTCTTTCTGTATCTTTATACGAATGCTTCTTCTGCTTCACCACCTTATTTCCTCTCTCCAGATCTTCATCATCCTTCGAGACCAAACTCAAGCATCAGTTCTTTTGGTTTTATGTCCCCAGCCATACATCACCAGCGTTGAGTCGGGTGCTTTATTCTCCTCACTCCCATAGTACTCTCACTTTCCATCCTCGCCCTCATCCCACTGAATCGCAACTGTTAGACTAATGCCTTGCCACACACGTGTATGCATATATGTCGGGGGGGACACACGTACACACACTAAAGACTCAGTCCTCCATTTGTTTTATCCCCTGCACTAAGCACAGTCCTGGCAAAGAGTAACATTCAAAAACCTTTTTGTTTAATTAATAAATCAATGAACCAAAGTTTTAGGTTTATTGGGCTCTGACAATGTGAGATATTATTGTAAGGAGCTAAATGCATACGGAAATATATTTCCCCTTTAAATCTTTAAGGGAGCCATTTATTTTATTTCCCCTTCTACGAAAGCCCTTCATTTAAAATTTTTCACGTGAGAACTTCATGTGAAAAGCCAAAACCCATGGCAGAGACGTGCAAACTCTGCCCATTGCCAATCAATGGTGTACACAGCTGGATTTTATTATGCCACTTTGGACTCTTGGAACAAACCAACTTCAATAGTGTTTGGAACTCAACCTGCTCATAAGTAAAGAAGTTTATCTAGTACATATCTGTACAGAAGCCTCAAAGAGTGAGTGCTTTCCAAAAACCCTAATTTATCCCCAGGGACTATTGAAGCATGTACGATACTAGTGCAGAGAAAATGGAACCAGAGGATTAGTTCACTTTGGCACAAAGCCTGCCCTACCCATGGCTGAGAAGGGACTGCCTTCTGAAAGTTAAGAAGGGATCTAAATCATACCTGCAATATAATTTAGAGAGACTCTGGGAAAGCCATCTTCTCCCCCCAAACGTCTCCTTGATCTACGTCAACAGGAATATCTCGAGTGGAGTTCTGCAGTAGTCTTTTGAACAACACGTGTTTCTTGGAGGGGCCGTGTGGCCAACTTCCGCGACCCAGTGGGTGATCACTTTCTCCAAGACAAAGGTCCTCAGAGCATGAAGGGAACTTTGAACGAAGAGGGCGAACTTAGAAAGGGAAGCAGGGCACCAAGCGTGACACTTGCCTGGCCATCACAGCCACGCCTGTCCCTTTTGCTATTCGCGGGTGTCCTTAGACTGGGGAAGTTCTCCACAATAGACTTTCCATCCCCTGCTGAGAAAAACAGACTGAAGATTTTTTTGAGAGCCACAGCTCTCCTGTGACTTCTGCAAGGTCCTGGCCAATGCCTGGGTCTGAATAAGATTTCAAAACCACATGAATCGAACCTGGCTGAGGAGTTCCCTCGCCTGGCTGAAGTATGTGCATCAAATGACAAACGAAATAGCCATGTGATCTCTTTCAAAGGCATGATTGTTCTCGGCAGTTCTATGAAACTGTCATTTTCCCCCCAAAAGCAGAGCAAGCCACTTTTCAGGAAATGACACTACGCATTTTACAAGTACACAGGACTCTGCTGCAGTCCCCGAGGTGCCCAATAAAGCTGATTTGCACACCGATCTCCAATAATGCCCATGAATAATACATGAATAATGCACCTTTCAAACATGTCCTGAATAACAGTTTAAATAAAAATAGATGATGTCATGTCACGTCTTCCAGAGAAGGGTTCAAAATGCACAGCAAACAAATTAAACAGATGAAGAAAGCAGAGCAGGGAACTCATCAGAGAAATGGGGTATTCATGAAGGGATCTGCTTGGTGGGGACAGACTCAAGGTAGCTGAAGCAGTGGTTTTCTGAAAGGTTTTGACAAGAATAAGGTCCTAAATGCGTCAGTGTGAGCTTTGATAAAGCCACAATTGAAGCAGGCAGTTCTTGACAAGGTGGGATCTGAAAAAGAGTGGGAGCAGAGTGGGAGAGTAGAAGACATAGACTACATCAGAAGAAATTAGAGATGACCCCCAGGTGACTTTTGAATCCTGGGAAAACCTGCCAGCAACCTAACATGGTGAGATTTCTACTGACTGCTTATAGATGCCAACAGAGCCTGCTAGGTAGCTCGGATTATCAAAAATGGCCCAACTGCCCTCTCTGGATGCACAGTCCCTACTTCTGGGCAAAAAAAGTCTGTAGAATCATCAGAATCACTAAAGCAGCGTACTATTTCTAAAGAACATGAATTTGTCCCGTCAGTCATTGCCATGGCTCCCCACAAGCCCCAGGAAAGCTCAGCCGCCTTTGGCCTCTGCATGGACTTGTTAAATGCTACCCAGGTGCCGTGCTCAAGAAGAGCATAAAGGATAGGCAAGAGAAAAATAATAACAACAATAATAATCATAGTAATAAAGCAGAGAGCCAAATAGAGTAAGTCACTTTCCCTTTGGATTTTTACATCGGAGAGTCCAACTCTGAACAGTCACCTGTGATCAGACAAAGGAGACAGGGCTGGATATTGAGCAGATACTAAGTGTCTACGTGGAAGCAAGCAGCCTGAGCCAGGCCCTAGGACAGAGTCAGGCGAGGAGCGAGCCTCACTTGCTCCAGCCAGGTTCCCTACTCAGGAGTTCAGCGAAGCCCTAAGAGAGGAGGCAGTGGGCAGGTACAAGAACCAAGTATTCGTTTCAGGCAAGGAATTATAGATGGCAGTAGATTCTAAGCCAAGTCTCCTAGGAGCCATGTTCCCCCAAGCTCTAAAATGAAGGAGTTTGACGCAGAACCAAAGAAAGGCTGACCACTCTCGTTTCAACTTGAGCTCCCTGCTCAGGAGTGTCTCGAGGCCCCTAGAGAAAGGCAAGCTCCTCAGGACTCAGAGTTGGAGGTCAGGGCCAGGCAGAGAAGACCTCCCCTGGAGACCTTGCACTGGACCAAGAAGCAGGTGTTTCTGCTGTGTGCTGTGTGCCAGCACTCTGCTCAGGGCTGGGGACAAAGCACTGTCTCTTAAGGCTCAAAAGCAAGTGAAGGAGACAAGAACGAAATGACACCAAGAATTGCCTCATCTTAGCTGGGCTACTTGTATGAGCACGTCAGTCAGCCAACCAAGACCCAAGATTTTTATTGCACGACTACCAGCAAGAACTTCAGTATTCACTGAAACCCCTTAATTATGAGTCCTGAAAAAGTGTCACTGTGACAATAGATATTTGGACATCTTGAATGATGGTTGTTGGCTCCCATGCTACGCCAGCCCCCATTCTCCAATAGGGGTGGGCTGGCTCCTTATCTTCTGGCGGGGAGAGGCAGTGAGGAAGTGACTGATTTGTGACCATTTAGTCTATCCCCATTTAGCTCCTTGTGCCAGTACAGAACTGAAAAAATACTGTTTTTACTACCTCTGAATGATGTGACCCACATTTTATATTATTGATTTTTTAGAGCCCGCTTATCTTGTTATGGCAAGGTTTCAGTCAATTTTGCCTGAGGTGGTATATCACTACTCACGGTAAGAGAACGATAATATTAGTCTAACGATATTCATTAAATGTGGACCCTGTTGGGCACAGGGCTGGGTACCGTCATGAGCTACACGGGTAGTTCCCGACTGCCTGGAATTCACAGCGCAGAGGGGAGGCCAAGTGTGAAGCGAGTCACATGAAGGCAAGTGCTATGAAAGGCTAGTACAAGACACACGGGGCAGCATTTCGAAGGGTAAGTACTATTAATCTACCCTTCGTCGTCTATTTTTACTAAGAGAAATGAATAAGAGAAAAGAGAAAGAGAGGGAGGGTGGGCAGAAGGAAGGATGAGAGAAGAAAAGATTTTTTAAAAAGCGTAAGGATAAGTGGCAACTGGCACCTGGCCTGAGGGGCAGGAAATTAGGGCATGGCGAGGACCGTGTAAACTCAGAGCTCACCCCAGTTCTAAAGGAAACTCCTCCAGTGAATGGCTTCCAAGGGTAATTGCTGGGCCCTGGGTTCCAAATCTGTCACTTCTTAAAGAAAAGCGAAAAGGTCTGATTTGTTGTAGGTGAACTCTCCTGGTTTTTAAATGTTGACTCATCTAAAAAATTAATACATTCTATACAGGCCAAACCAAAGACCTCAGCCAGGGGGAGACAACCCCGAAGGAGCCAATATGCAGCCTCTACTTTAAATGGCCTCCTGGAAGGTTAGGGATCTCAGAGCACAGGGCCAGACGGATCTCGTCATCTCAGACCCTGGGCTTCCTCCACAGCATGGCAAATGCCTCACACCGATTTCACCTTCTCTGTATGTTTCTGCCTTACAGACTGATTTAGCATTTTCCCTTGGCTTTTGCTAAGCTGAAGAGTTGTTCCTGTCAGTAGGACACTGGACTAGGTGACCTCAGAGGTCACTTCTGAATCTGACAACCCACATTTTGAAATTATGAGAACAATGATAGAACAATGACAAGGCCAATGATGCGCCAAGCACTTAATTTCCAGAGAGTTCGTCTGTGCTATCTGGTTTAAATTACTCAAAGTATTCAATCATCTCATTTATATGAGAAAAATTATCACTGAATTAGGCACTATGGATAAAATATAAGCCAGATCTGCTTATCTCTCCATCAATTTTTTTGATACTTGTGCTAGAGATTATAAACATGCCTAATAATTTGTATTGTCCTAACCATAAATGTTACTCAGAAGGTGAGCACGTGCAGAACAAAGCAGGTTGTACGAAAAGATGGCCATTTCTACCGTGTGTTTCACCAGACTAACCCAGGGTGGCTCTGAAGTGGCATACTTTCTCCAGAAACTGACAATCCAGCCAGGGAAAGGAACTTCCCATATTAACAGAAAAGCAAGTGCTAACTTAGGGACAAATTCAGCAGAATGAGAGAGGAGAGCTGTTGGGACAGTTAGAATATTTTCACAGCAGAGGTGGATTAAGTTGGGCCCTTGGGGAAGTGAGTCATATTTGAAAATGCAGGGAGGAGGAGGGAGGGTGAACTACAAGTCATTCCTCTCTTTTGATTTCCAGGTTTCATCTCCAGTTGGCAGCTTGGGAGTCTGTGTAGCAAGAAAGAGTGTGGGGAAAGGCAGTGAAGGAGCTGGGAGGAGAGCCCAGCAAACCCTGAGTCCCAGGCCTGTTTTCTGTCCCATTGTGGGCCCCGGCCCAAACCACTGTGGCCAGAGCATGAACCGGGCAACACCAAGGTGGCGAATGGCAGTGTCGGGCACACAGCGCTCCTCTGCTCTTTGTGTCACTCCTGCCTGATTTGCATTTCTCTGGGCTTCAGGCTGAACAGCAGGTCCAGAGCGGGGCTTTGAAGACTTCCCTCAGAGGTGCAGTCTGCACTGGGCCTGCTGGGTGCGCTTGGCACGTGGCCATGGGCTGGTGTCAGAGAGGAAGGGGAGTGAGCCAGGCACCAGAGGAGGCCTGAAAGCCCCCTCTTCCCATTTGCCTGAGGGTCTGGAGTTCTCTGTCCTGAACCAATTCAGACAAAACAATTAAAATTGTCTGCAGGCAAGGAGGCATTATGACGCACTGGGAGAGTTAGGGTGGGGAGGGCCATGGGGAAGGAAGGGAGAGAAGGCAGGAGGGAGATCCCATTTGGAAATAAGGAGAAGGCTTTGAACTTACAGATCTCTCCAGCTGAGGCAAAACCCACAGAAAATCAGCCGCAGCTGGGTGCCCAGGAGTCCAGGAGTCTCTGAATAAATGCAAGGGGGTGAGTGAGATGACAGCTCCCATCCTTCATGCATTCACCCCAAGGTGCTGCTGGACATCTGTTCCGTAATTAACCGGGCTCCCCCCTCCACTGCCCTCTTCCTCCCCCTTTCCTGGCCCCTGTGGTTGCTGAAACATTTGCCATAATTATTCCCCATGCCTCTAAGGAGCCTTCTGGAAGGAGTCTGCAGGTGAGCTCTTCCATCTCTCCCATTCTGGGCTGGGTGACAGCCATCCCTGGCTAGTGGGGGTTTGCGGGGGGTGGGGGGGGTACCCCATTTCCCAGAGGCCATTGCGGTAGCCCATCCTCCCCACTGTAACTCATCAACACAACATCTGTCCTCTCCTCAGCGAGACTTAATGGGGCAGCAAGGGGGAAAGGGCAGCAGGGTATCTGAGAGGGACAATTTCTACCAACAGATTAACAATCTACATCATGATGTTTGATACCATGATCTGATATGCCCATGGGTTGAAAATCACTGTGGTAATGAAAACCGATGGGACCACATGGCACATAGAAAATGCTGAGAACTTCTTTCCAATGATTATATTAATATTAATAACAGCAATAATGTCACTTATTCTATACAGAAGAGCAAGGGAAGGCGTCTGTCTGGTTTATTATTTATTCTCAGTATCTGTCACCATGTGCTGTACATACTGGACATTCAATATATTTTTTTGAAGAGACAGACCATTGCTTTGTCACATACTTTACAAAAGCTTTCTTCAAATATCACAGTACTTGTGAGATGTAAATAATAACATCTCCATTTTAAGGTGAAGAATTTGAGGCACAGCAAGTTTGAGCAATTTTCTCAAGGCCACACAGGAAGAGACAAGGTCAGAAGTTGAACACAGACCTATGATGCCAACACTGTGGTCCTTATGTTATGCCATGCAGCCAAGTCGCTTCCCTGCATGAAATACATTAACAGGTCCTCAAAAATGAGTTTGCTGTTTAATCTACCTATAATTCCCTTATTTGACTTTCACTCATTACTTAAGCCTAAAGACTCAGTAAAGATGCCCATTCATGTATTAATATTTTATAAGCATGAATCATATTTTCTTAACTGTGTATGACTACTACATTTCACAAATACCTAGCACATGGTAGGTAGTCAATAAATATTTGTTAAATTTCTATTTTACAGGTAACACCCCTGAGGTTCAGAGATGGAACTAACTTACTCTAGGCCATATAGGTAGGAAATATAAGAACTACAATTCGAATCAGAGTTTTGGTTGTGAGTTCAGGGACTTTTCCACCAACCCATCAACCACTGAGCTCCATGATATATCATTTCATATTATACAACAACTGAAGTTCTATAATTGTGGTTATTTCTATTTTTTCTGACAACTTCTTAAGATGTACTATCAACTAATAATCATAAACTTGAGTTATTTCAGTTTTTATTATAATGAAAGCAGTACAAGCTTATTATAGAATATTAGAAAGAACAAAGAGAAAAGAGATTAATTCAATAATCCCAAAACATTTAAAATGAACATTTTCTTCCAATATATTTATGCCTTTTTACATAATTGATGTTAGTCTTTATATAACTTGGGATCTTGTTTTATTAACTTAATATTATAACATAAACATTTCCCTACTTACTGCAATAATTTCAGTAATTTCCCTATTTACTATTCAAATGACTTAAAATTTTTCATGCTCAATAATCATCTTTTTAACAACTCAAGGATAATCCATTGTATGGACTGTCAGTAAAACATGCCCCCAATTGCTGGATAATTTTTCACTATTAAAAATAATAGTATAGTGAACATCGTTTTTTTCTTTTTTTCTGAATTTCAAACACTTTGTAGAGTACTTTTCTAGGAGAGAAATTATTGAGTCAATGGGTATGAACATTTTCAAGGCTCTTGACATAGATTGCCAAATTACTTTCCAAATGAGTTGTACTAAATTTTTTCTCCACTAATATTGATTTGGATTTTCCCATAATTTTAAATTTGATAATTTCTTTAAGATACACACACAGAATCATAATGTTTTGAATTGCAATATGAAAGAAATGTTAGAGATGACTGAGTTAGGCCCCCCTCCTCTCTCTTTTATACATTAGGAAACTGAAATCCTGCCAGTTCAATGGCCAGCCCAAGGTCACAGTAATTTGGGGAGATGAGCTGGGCTAGAGCCAGGTCTGCTGGCCCCCATTTCCCTACACTGTCTCCAGGAACCTAAAAACAATTTTACAATCTATTTGTCTGCTCAACAGCAATGTTGCACAGTTGCCATCACTTGACATCTTAATTTTGATTATACCTCGAAGGGAAGCAGCTTTTGAAATATCTGATCCTGGCAAATAACAAATTCCCCTCCATGGTAAGAACAGCGTATTTCCTGATAACACCCTCCTACCTGCCAGGGTTCTGCAGGGAACCTTGTATCTACTTATCGCTTCCTCCTTCTGGCTCAGGCTTCTGGAACTCTGTCAGTCCTGCTTGACACGCACCTCGGCAGCTTTCGCGGCATCCTCCCTGTGGGCCTCTGCTTCCCCATCCCTGCTCAGCATGATGGCAGTCTACCTCATTTTCAACCTCAGGCCAAGCACAAGTGTTGCTCCTGCCCATCTGCCATGTTGGCCAAATTTCCCTGATTGCTAAGTAATTCCAGGCTCTTCCCGGAAGGGCTGAGCAAGCTGTAGGTTAAGCCTCTTCTCCAAGGCTCTGCCTTGTTCTCAGTTACTATCAGAGCCGCAGTGGAGTGTGCAGATGCAGGGCCCATGCGGCCTCTCCCTCACTCAATGCATGGCCTGCACTGTGCTGCAGGAGGAAGAAAGTACACCCCCAACACGGTTGCCTAGGTGACATGCCAACACCAAGCCTTGTCCCTCCAATTTATATTACATGCATGGTGACGCAAATCGTTCTATAATATCGCTCACATCAACGTACTTCTCTGCTCAGAAACCTATCTACAACCACAAGTTGAAAATGGTTAGCTTAGCTTTCAAGCCCCTTGGTTTGTTATAATACTTGTCTTCCACTAGTTACTCATTTGAGTTCGTGGAATGCCAGCCTCGCTAGGAAAGGCTCACAAAGTAAGGGGAGCAACAGAATGAGGAAAGCGAGTTATGGGTGAAGTGAGCCTTTGATTGAGCTTGGGTGTAGGTAAAAAGCATGTCTGGAACTAGTAAGGGGCTTGTGATGTCTACTCTGTCTAGAATTTTCTTTCCCATTTTCTCCCTGGTAAATGACTCATCCATCACAGCCCAATTCATAAGCCACCTTTGAAGTTTTCCATAACCTCCCTTACCTCCAAACTTCAACCTCTTTCCTTACTAGTCCGAAGGCGCTTGGTCCACATATTCGCCATATGCCATTTCTCACAATGAACTGACATTTCTTTAAATGCCTGACTCCCTCACAACTAAATGTGCATGCTAATTTTTTTTTTAAAGGCCTGTGTCTGTTTATCTTTTTTATCTAATACTTCCCTTGTACTTAGCGGATGATCAAAACATTTTTTGAAGTAATGCTAGAATGAATGAATGAATGAATGAATGAGTGAGCAAATGAATGAATCATGGACGTGAGACTGGAAAAGAGTTGCCTGAGAAGCTCTTCAAGTGGTTGTAATAACTGTAATACCTGAGACTTGCCCACACACTCATTTGTAACACAAATCGGCACTTTCAAAATGAGGACGTAGACATGCAGTCATCTGATTGAGAGTTTTGCAGGACACTGAACATGGGAAATTATCAACAAACATTGATCAATAAATGAGCTTGAGAGTTTTTCTCAGAATAGCCCCAAGACTAAAATTGCAAAGTGTAAGCTCTATAGTCAGAATAATACATCTCCCCTTGGCCAGCCAGAAGCAATTCTATACTTCTCCCATGACAAAGTGTATATCATGAGCCATAGGTGGTCACTGCTAGGCACCTACGACAACCCCCTAACCAGTCTCATATTCATTAAGGAGAGGGACGCTCGAGGGCAGAGCTTACCACTCAGTAGCCAAGAGGAAATTCAGAGCTTATGATTCTTTACATCTTTTGATCACCAAAGAACTTGCCAGCATTAAAATTATCTTTGGAAAAATCATGTCTGGTTGGGCATTTGGAGAAGCTTTTGTGTACTCTAATTTGAGAATATTTGGGGAAATGTGACAGTGTCATTTACCCACATCTCTTAAATAGGATGGGATGTCAGTCACTTTTTATACATCCATTCTACATGCATGCCTGTGTTTTGTAATTGAATCTAAATAAGGCATTGGGGTATTTTTAAAATCTAGACATTGGAAATACTTATTGGAAGAGCCTGGTTCACAGGTTGGGGGCTTGGCATTGGCAGCAGCTGTGGGGCTTGGAGGAAGATATGGCAGCACTGGCCAGCCAGAAGCAGGGGAAATGTGGAAAAGGCCAGGTTTGTTTTGAGAGCCTTAGTGTCAGCTGCTATTACCTGGCAAATAGATAATTTTTTCACAGCCAACAGAAAGATGAAACTTATGGAAACAATAAAGTAAATGTTTTGTCTAGCCAGTGAGTCAAATTAGAGAAGAAGAGATTTTTCCCAATCAGGCCTGAAAATCAATATAGTTTGGTGGTCTAAGGATAGCCAGGAAGTTAATGGCATTTCAGGTTAAGTTAATGACATAGATTAGAGGCCGGCAAGCTATGGTCCATGGGCCAAATCCAGCCCACTGGATTGTTTTGTAGGTTCACCAGAGAAGAAAGGTTTTTACATTGTTAAATGGATGAAAAAAAAAGAATCAAAAGAAGAACAATATTCCGTGACACATAAAAATCACATGAAATTTGAATTTCAGTATTCATAAACAAAATGTTCCTAGAACACATTCATTTACGCAGTGTCTAAGGCTGCTTCCCTGCTACAGTGACAGGGTGGAGTAGCTGCAAGAGAGTCCACGCAGCCTGAAAAGCCAAAAATATGCACTAAATATCACTATCTGGCTCTTTTCAGAGGTTTGCTGACCACTAATATATGTCATAGAGAAGATCAGCTCAGGGCCCATTTCTAATGACGTAAAAGCAACATGGTACATAGTACAAGGCACAAAGCTTGCAGATGGAAGAGGCCTTGGAAGGCCCCTAGACCAGCCCCCACTCCGCAAAATGTCCTAATGGAGCCATCCAGGACTAAGGATTCACAATTTCCAAGAAGCCCAGCCTGTTATGGAACATGTCAACTCTACCTATTGTGCTTCTGATGTTGTACTAAAACAATACCATCCCGCCCCAGTACAGCCTTTCTTATCCACACACATTTCATATACCAAGATGGCATTAACCACAGTCCTACCTGATCAAAGAGTGGACTTTTCCCATCTTCCATGCGTTAGCACTTTGTGCGTCTAAAGGGGCTTTCACAGTCACTGTCCCATTTTGCCTTCAGAACATCTTCCAGGGGATAGGACTGCTTAATCATTCCTATTACAGATGAGGACTCCGAAGGTTGGGGTTATGGAATGAATTGTGTCCCTCCAAAATGCATATATTGAAACCCTAAGTCCAATGCAACTGTATTTGGAGATAAGGTCTTTAGGAAGGTAATTAAGAAGAGGAAGAAACATTAGAGATCTCTCTCTCTCTCTCTCTCTCTCTCTCTATATATATATATATATATATATAGACACACACACACATAAGGCAAAGGCCTTGCGAGGTGGCCATTTACAAGCCAGAAAGAGATCTCCCCAGAAACCAACTGTGACGCCACCTGGATCTTGAACTTCCAGCCTCCAGAACTGTAAGAAAATAAATGTCTGTTTTTTCAGCCACCCAGTCTGTGGTATTTGTTATGGCAGTCTGAGGTACTTTGTTATGGTAGTCTGAGCAGACTAAGACAGTTAATAAGGTTAAATGACATGTTCAAAATGAGGTGGCTAACCTGTGGCAGACCAGGGACTCATCCCCTATTGCACAATAATTTATTAAGCACCTACTAAGTGTAAGGAGTCTTATGGAGGACACAGGTATGAATCAAAGAATCACACCAATATCCCCCCAAAAACAATCACAGCTATGATAAGTGGTACCCCAGAGAGATGTAGGTGCTATGAAATGTAAAGAAGATGAGCTAACTCATTCAGGGTGGTCAAAGAGGCCACTCCAAGACAGAATTAAATTGAGATTTGAACACCAAAGATGAGTTTACTAAATGAAGGAGGAAAGGAGTGACCTCCTGGAGAGACAGCACGCACAAAGACCTTATGGCAGCAGGAAGTGTATAGTATTCAAGAAAATGAGAAGAGGCCAATGTGGCTGGGTCAGAAAGAGGTGAGCAGTGACAGGAAGTGAAGCTAAAGAGGCAGGAATTGGTGAGATTTCTTACGGCCTCGTCAGCCGTTTTAAGTAACTGTCTATTTTAAGAGCGCTGGGAAGCATTAAAGTGCTTTCAATGTGAGGATGGCTCTTTTTTAAAGATTTCTAATTAGAAAGGATTACTTTGACCACAGTGTAGAAAGGGACCGGAGAAAGTCAATGGAGCTGCAGGAAGGCTAGTTTAAAGACGGCCGCATTAGACAAAATGAGAGAGTCTTGTCACTAGCACCACAGAGGTTGCTTTGAAGCTGTAGAGAAGGAAATGGTTATGAGAGCTATTTATGAGGTAAAATCATCAGGGTTTATGATTGATGCAGCATGGGGTTGAGAGAAAAATGTGAAGTATGACTTTATGTTCCCTGTACATTTATGAGATGAGGGTGAAATTGTGCAAGAGGATGCCAGTGCCTTTCTTCCAAAGACCACCAGGAACACACCTGCAACCGAACAGAGCGGGGTGCTCTAACTTGTTGCAACAAGGGAGAACCACGCAGTGGGGAATGGTAGGGTACCTCAGTAAGAGGGTGTTAGCAGGGACCTATTATAGAATCTGGGCTTCTCTTAGGTGATTTTGGGATCATACAGGGAAAAGGGGCTTTGCTTTACTCTGGATGCTGTCAGGAAATGGGAGTAAGTCAGTACCTGGGCAACATCATAATTCTTACCTAGAAGGCCGTAAGGATGGAGTGAAGCTAAAGCCATGATTGGTAAAGACAAATCACACTTTTTTGATCTCGGATGGCTGATTTTTGTGCTAAGGACAACGCTTATGTTTCCATCTGTGTTCAGACATGATCACAGAATGATCTTGTTCGTGTCTTGTCTGAGTGGCCTTGCCCAATATTGCTGTTCTTTGAAATGGTTTATGTTCAACAGAGGAACAGCACAGTCTAGCTCTAAGTGACCGGAAGCACTTAGCAACGCCCCAACCCAACTGACAGGGCCAGGTGAGTGTCCCATTTCAGGGCTGCTTTCTTCTTTCTCAGTCCCCCTTCTGGCCAAAGACAGTTCAAGCCGGGCTGCAGGACATTCATCTAGAATATTCAGGTTGTCACCGTTGTTGAGCTTTTGGTTATCACGAGGTCGAACAGACTGCAGAATGTGGTCTGTGGTGAGATGAGGGTCTGTCACTGCTGCTCTCTTTGTTGCAAGACAAGCTGCTTAATATCTGACAAAATAATTGCTGCGCAGTAACATTTATAACTCTGGACATGATGCAGCATCCGAGGGCAACACAGGTAATTACCAGAAACAGAAACAAAAATGGTTACTAGTTCTTATAACAGACCGCAAAGGCAGGGATATAGATGACTAAACCTAGGCCATGAAAACATATCTCGAATTCTACCTTTGTCTCCTTGAGATCCGAATGGTACTTTTTAAAAAGTCTAATTATAGACTTCTACTTAGGTGCATCAAAAAGTGTTTGCTATAGCACAAATTTCCCCTTGGCTAGCCAAGAAGAAATGAAGGGCTATGTGACTACATTACTAATGAATTTAAATTTAAACTGGTTTGTTATGTTTCCAGGGCAGAAGCTTTCTCACTTGTGATACCTGATGGGGTCAGAGATGAGTTCCACACCACCTTTTCCACTTGTGTTATCACTGCTTTGGAAATTACAGCTTATATAGCAATACAAGAAGAGGGGGTCAGTTTTCCCTCTTGGGCTTCTCCCAAGTAGCCTGTACTTACCCTTTTTTGGAAGTTTCTGGGTATTCTTTTCAGGCAATCTCATAAATTCATGGCCTGGCATCTCATTTCCTCTGGCTGGGAAAGGGGCGGGGGGGTGCAGGTGAGTGCCGAGAGAGAATTGTCAGTGACAAGAAGAGGAAGCAGTGACCCTCTTGCTGGAGAAGGGCTGACTGAAGCTGTTTCAGTTCAAGGTGAATTTTGCTAAAATTATCCCCTTTTAAATTATATATTCGAGTTTAATGTTTCAAACCCCTGATTGATTGCTCAAGTTAGAACTATGATAACAGTGATTGTTAGGTGTTGTTCAAGAGGCTGAAAATGCCAGCTCTTAGAGAAATGACAGTTCTCTGAGAAATAATCAGGTTCACTGCGCATCTCTCAATAGGAAGATTATCACCGAGATCACGAAATTACCTATGATGGTCTTTCCGCCCCCAGCACTGAAGGTCCTTCAGACTAACCAAAGAGCCTGCGAAAAAGCGGGAAAGCATTTCATTCTAACTTCCTGTCGCCGTCCATTATTCTTTCACTAGCCACCTCATCACAAAGGACATTTTGCTTGAAAATAAATTATTTCTGTATGGTTTAAACATTTCTTTTCAGGAAAGCAGAGGACTGGGTTAGATGACCTCTAACCCACTATCCTTGGAAGTCTATGATTCTTGGATTCCTGATATGGAAATAGTCGAAAATACATAATATGATGTCATTTCTGCCACATATGAATTTAGCTAATTTTGATGGTAAACACCATAGAGCAGGAAGGTAATAGTGATAATGGAGATGTTGCTGCTGATAATAGATAGTGAAGAAGTTTCCATTGCTTGGGGGGAATATCAGGTATAAGGATCATTTAAATTCAATTTCCAAAGAACTTGATGAACTTTCATTCTCCTTACTGGAAGTCGGAAATGAAAAATCACAAATTCACAGATGGAGCAGAGATAGCTGTTTCAAAAGCTGTAAAATTGGGATTATATTCAAGACCTAAAATAATGTATTTGAAATCAATTAAAGGACCAATAATGTTTGACCCCTGAAAATGCTCACCTTATCCTCATCAACCTAGAAAATGGTTGATAGGAGCCTAAAAGTTCAGAATCTTACCATTTTCCTTAGGATAAGGTGAGCATTCATTCCCTTCAAATAAAAAGGCTATATCCATGTAACTAAGTTGACAATTACACATGGGACCATATGGATGTATTTATAATTGGTATAATGAACAGCTCCTTGTTACAGATATTAAAAGCAAGATCATTTCAGCACATGATAAGCAAATACAAGGAAAGACCTATCTGGCTAAATGGTGGAAATAAATTTAATAATAAAAACCCACCAGAAGAAGCAACTGCTCATCTGAATTTCAAGGAAACTCTTCCTGCCATCTGCTGTTGTTAGCATTTTTTATCACCATATTTGCCTGATTTGTTTCAAAGCCCAGTGCTGCTAAGCTCTTCATACAGAATAAGCTACTAGGCAGGAGAACAGAACAACTGGAAGGTTGAGAGTGAATACAAAAGGCATTTCGCCATCTCTAGACCCAGTGTGCCATCTTTAGCAGCAGGGCAGACACCAGCAGTATAGGAATCAAGTCAGACTTCTCCAGGGACGCTTTCATTATGGGAATGAAGGACAAAAAGGGATCAAAGAGGTGGCAACTTGGGGGGACTCAGAGATCACAAGGGCCTTCAGGTAGAGCTGCTTGGCCACGCCAGTATGCCACTGTCCCCCTATTCATCGCTCAGTACCATGCAACATGAAATCCAGAGGTAATCACGTCTGGAGACTGGGACTGAGAAGGACAAGTGCATGAAGGCATCTTAGCAAATACCTTTGAGCCATTTACAGGTGTCCCAAAGCCTGGGTCTGTGTTAAAGGTCATTAGAGGGGAAACAGGATTGTCATAAATGGTAAGTCAGGCATTGGTGATTGTGGTGGTGGTGATGATGGAGGGTTATTCTGGCATTTTGCTATCAATAGAAGAGGTTAGGAGACATGGTACTTAAATGATTATGGGTCCAAGTGGGTCCACGAGCTTACCACAGACAAAGTGGAATTAAGGGGACTGTGAGTATAGGCAGCGAGCCAGCTCTCCCAAGAGAGCTGATGCATCTGGACTGTGTTTCTTGGTGAAGAGAAAGGGAACTCTTACCTGGAGTTAAGCTCAGTGCCCATGGGAGCTACAATGTGGACGTGTCCCCCAGAGAAAAAATAACCAGGCAAAGAGTAGGGGCACAAACCTTCCCTAGGGTAGACGATTTGGACACCTCTGGAGGTACTCTGTGAGCTCCCTATGAAAAACAGAACTCCTGCTAGTGGACTTTGACAGACAACTTTCAACCCAGAGAAGACCTAATGGACCACTGGCAGGCCCCACAGAGCGGCCATAGCAGGGTTTCTCTAAGACCTGTGCTCAGCAGAGGCATAAAACCATTGGAGAACACTTGAAGATAGTCCAGATAAGCCACATCTGCATGGCCTGCTGCTGTTCATGGCATACAGCTGTGCCTGGCAGGGAAGAACCACCTGTCAGCAATAAAAATCAATGAGATTCGGGGGTGAGACCAGTCTGTGAGAAGATAGCCTAGTTGTTGACACAGCTCTGTCTGGTTGGTTATTAGAGAAAGACAGACCCTAAAGGCTGGGTAGAAAATGGCTTGGAGCATGGAGATACAGTTCTTAAGATTTTTGTTTGTTTCGGGTGAGAGGGGGCAGTAGGATAGAGTTCATGGGTGTATTTAAAATGAAAGCTATAGGTCAAAATTCTCCCCAAAGAAATGTATATACGCGACTTGCCTTCAACTTTGGGGACTCATAGGGAAGCCTGCACATGCACTCAAGGTTGAGAATCCCTGCTTAGGGGCATTTGGGGATAGAACAGATGAGTTTATTTATGGGACCTAGTACTCGCTTTAGCAGTTTTTCAAAGTGTGGCTTCTATAACACTTATGTGAGAATTACCTGGTGCAGTCACTTAGTACTGACAACGCAGGTTCCTGAGCCTCTGTGTGGAATCAGGATCACTCAGGCTGGGGTCCTGGGATTTGCAGTTTTAATAAGCCCTCGGATGGTCTTTATTACCCAGGAGAATGGCCATAAAAAAAGGTCTTTGGCGTACAACCAAAACCCGAGACTGATACAAAAAGGTATCAGAAACTGATCACTAGATTGGGCTGTCAATTGATTAAGGACCCGAGGGGATGAGTGGGGTTCAAGACTGTAGGACTGATTGAGAGGAGGGAGGGTCCAACATTTGTCCAGTACCTACTATAGTCCAAACGCTTTAGTGTGTGGTTTATACTATTTAATTTCTCTCAATTGTCCTTATGTTAAAGATGAAGAAATCAAGGTTCAGAGAGTTTAGAAGGCTTGCATAGGGTCGTAGAGCAGAATAAAGAGAAGAGCCAAGCCTTAAATACAGTCACCCTAACTCAACACCTGTGCATTTCTAAAAATTACACTGCACAGTCTGCCCTTTATATGCCAAACGTGAATTGCACAGAGAAATAAATCCATCCATTATATACATAAAAAAAAAATACTGAGCATATATTATCTTTAATGATCTGGCAATACACTTCAGAATAAAAGATTCACTCAGATGTAGAGAGAAATACAAAATGTGACGTAAATCAATAGACAACATATGAAGTTTGGGTCACATGTGCAATGGACAACCAGGCAGAGGCCTCACCACATAATTCAGAGTCACCAAAGAGGCTTCCTAGAGGAAGTGGCATTTTGAATCAGCTCTGAAGAGTCAGAATTTTGAATGAATTCAACCTTATATCAAGACTCAGTTTAAATAGAATAGAATTTCAAAAACAATTCATCTCAAATATTACTTTTCATAAACAAGAATATTCATGGACAACGGAGAGGAATTCCTGAATGAAGAAAAGTTTCTCAGTTTATAGTCTCCAATTCCTCGATAGCTCTCAGAGGACCATCCTCAGTTTTAAAAGGACATGAACTTGGCCAAGATATAACAGGTAGGAAATGTAGACACAGGATTTAGACCCTCACAGTCCAGTGCCAACGTGCTCCCTCTAACCACAGCCCATGTTGACGAGCTAGCATGGTTGGAGATTTGGGGAATCTGGTCTGGTCTACCTCATTAAAAGAGAAATGTTATAAAGATCCTATGTGACAAAGAACTTGGTGGTATTCGTAGGGAGCATAAATGATTATGTTTTGAAAGTTAAGGGCATCAGGTTATCTGTTTTGGAGTAAACCACCTGAGTATGAGCTTGAGGGGATATCTGTTTATCTGTCTTTTTCCATCTGGCAAACAACCTCATTCCCTGAGGAGTTTCTCGCATTTGAAAACATGCTTATTTCATCTCTGAGCAGCGACTTGTTCCTTAGAGTCTAGAGAATAGTCCTGGAGGGCACTGACCTTGTTTTAAGTGCTTCTCTTTGAGACTTTCCCTGACTTTAATTCCACAGTTTAGCCTTTGAGGACCCATACTTTAAAAGCTGGATTGACTGAGTGCCAAAGAGCAAAGGGGAAGAGAAAGGTTTATAAAAATGTATAACTGCCTACCCGTATGTCCACTGACAACCTGTCTTGGAGAATGATGCACACCTCCAGTTCCCTAAGAGGGCAAGGGGCACTTGGATAGCCCACTTAGATGAGGGCCTCAGTGATTCAACAGGAGACACCCCAAAATCAATGGTAAAAGTTTAAGTGTGCTTATAACCTAATCTCTTAGAGCATCATCATGAAACCTTTCCCTCCTAAAGGGTCTGTATGTTTCCGAATGGACATCAATCTAAGCTTTCTTGGCAACATTATTCAGTGGCTTTCTTCTGTTCATTTCTGTAGCCTTGTTTATTTCTAAAGGTTTCTCAGTTTTGCTTCAGATGTTCTGGTTTATATGTAAATGCTGGTGTTTCTGGCATTCTTAGTTCTGTGTACATATAATGCCACCCTCAGCATGATAATAATAAGAGTTAACATTTATTAAGTGCTGACTATGTGCCAGGCAATGTTCCAAGCAATTACATGTGTTTACTCATTTAAATCTTTGAAACAACTCCATGAAATAAGGTTGTTTTATAGATGAAGAAATGGGAACACAGAATGTTCCAGTGATTTGCCCAAGATCACAAGGCTAATATGTGGCACAGCAAGACCCTGAGTCATACAGTTTAGCTTCAGAACCTGTGCTCTCAACCAATATGCTAATTACCACCACTAAGTCTGTACTTTGACCCAAATGTTACCCATTGTAGCTTTAACTTATTCACGCAACGCTACCAGCTCATACACATATGCTGGAGCAATAGTTTCCCAAAAGATCAAATATATTATTTAGGCAGTAATAATAATGGCTATCATTTATTAAACTAATGGCATTTTGCATTATTATTTTAAAAGCATCCCTGTATTTTGACCCAATTTTTTGGCCCTATGAGTCAGACAGGTAAAACAGATTGTTCAAAATCATGAGCAGGTCAGTGGAGATTTGAACCCAAATCTGCCAAATTCAGAGGCCTCTACTCTTTCAACTATGACTTGCAGCCTTCTTACTAACTGCTCAGCACAACCAATCTGGTATAGTCAAATAAACACTTGAATAAAGTGACTGTCATCACCGTAGAACTTTTAACAACTGAAGAAGGAAGAAAGCATTGGCTATAATTAGACATAAATTCTAGGCTTTAGGAAAAATGTGGTTTCTAAAACTTCAGAGAAAATGTAGTTATACCTCCTTGGCAACACTATAAAGTTAAATAGCTGAAAGAGGAGAGGTTCATAGAAAAGAATTCTACCTGAACAATCACAAGTGTCTTATTTCTACTGGGCTGCTATAACAAAGTACATAGACTAGGTGGCTTATAAACAACAGAAGTTAGAGATCAGGGTGCCAGCGTCATCTGGTTCTGGTGAGAACCCTCTTCCAATTTGCAAACTGTCAACTTCTCATTGTATCCTCACATGGCAGAATGAGAGTAAGCTAGTTGTCCGGCCTCTTTTTATAAGGGCACTAATCCCATTTATGAAGACTCCACCCTTGGGACCTAATCACCTCTCAAAGGCTCCATCTCCAAATACCATCACATCGGAGATTAAATTTGGCATGGAAATCCCAGGGGGACAATCCAGAACAGCAAACGACATTGATCAAAAAGACAAAAGGGAAGTGTCTTAAAAACAAAAGAACAAACATAAAAGCTACTAGAAAGCCCTCTAATGATCTCAGATTTTAAAAGAAATGCCTGAAATATAAAAGGAAATGCATGTAACCAAAGAATCCCAATCAGTCAGAATGATACTAGAAAAAACAGAACCAGGATCGCACGGAAGCTTAAAAAGATGGTAAGGGCATGGAGAGGGGTCTCTAACCTGGGTTCAGGGCAGAAAAAAGAATGAGTAATGGAAGAGTCAACTTCTTGGGGGCAAATGGTGTCATGTTGAAAGCTAATAGAGAAAAATAAGACAATTCAATGTCAATATAGTTTTCTCTATCCAAGAAAGTGATCTTCAAACTGGGAAGGCTTTAACAAATATGGCTGTAGGAAACTGAAACCTAAGATAGGCAGAGAGATGATAAGAAAACACAAAGCCACTCAAATGAGTTCAAGTCCACAGGCCCAGGTGAACAACATCCTATGCTATTTGGGAGGATTTGGGGGTGGGGGTTAGAGAACGAGAATATGCTCCTATTTTTAAAAAGAAGGAATGGGAGCATTAGAGAAAGGTGAAAAGTATCAAGACTTGGCAATATATTTTTTTATAAATATGTAGACTTTTACTAGGACCAGCATTTCCATAATCATAAAGATCTCTTTAAAACAAATAGATATCCCTAATATCTTTGTCTAGTAGTGATCTAAAATGAAGTAAAAATTAGTGAAATTAATTATAAGTGAACATATTTCAGCATATAAACCGAGGCTTCTAAACTTTTTTTTAACAGAGCCCTAATCACCTTATTTTCCAAGTTAGAGTGACTAATAATTAACATGTAAACCATAATTAATATAGATGACACAAATGATATTCTACTTTTCCAAAATAAAGAAATATATTTGATCTAATATTTTTATGAATCACTTTTGATATCACAAAATAAACTTTCCTGGGCAAAAGATTTTGTTTAAAAAATCTCAGAAAAATGGACATGAGAAAATATAGATATATGTATAAATAATGCTGAAATATTGTCATAAGTATGAAACTATAACATCAGCATTTGAACATAAAATTTTTAAAAGCAAAGGGTTTTCAAAATACAGAAGAAGAACTATTCTAAAACAAATGAAAAATCATGATCGTGAAGTAGTGGCAACTATTTCTAATATGTAACAGATACTGAAATGCCATGAGGGAAATGAACAGAACTATCTCCTAAAGTGGTGGTGACAAAGGACGTAGGTGGCTTTCATAAATGCAAGGGACATAACTAATTAATTAACTTACTTCCTCTTCAAATAAAAGTGAGAATCTCTTGGGAGAATCTAAGCCCCTTAGCAGACACATCTTAGAGCAATTAATGAAATGCTTCATATTTCAGTAGAAAACTATTCCATCAGTGAAAATGACGTAGAAATCAGAAGTACAGTCTACTGTGACACTTGGTAGTTGACATTTTCCCAAACAGCTGCTACAAGTCAGATCCTCAGGTTACTACTCCCAGCTGCACAACTATCTAACCTCTCAATTCACCAAAGGACACGAACTCTGCTGGGTGCTCCATATACTGGGTGGAGAACTCCAATTAGTTTTGTATAGACTAATTCAACATAAGTATCAACTAACTGCCCTTTTAAATGTGTCACTCCCCAAAGCAGGCCTACCAAGTTTCACCTGGAAAATAACCAGTTCCTAGACTCCTTTTGGGGGTTTTTCTATTTTGCACCACAGTAGCACATAAGTAATCTCAAAGTCTTGTTTATGCATGAGAGCCAGATTTGGAATGAGAAATTGTTCTTGGCATTCCTTATTTTTAATGAAACCTTTCTGAACTTCATTTCAATGAGCAAAACTATCATGTTCCAAACATGAAACACTTGATTCATTCTGACCCCGAATTCTGCACTCCAGAATCCAACCTATTCAGAATGAGCTGTCTGAACATAAATGTTTTTCTTAATGTTTTCCAGAAACACATTTATCTTTATGGGTTTAAGGCAGTAAGTATGAAATTCATAAAATGTCTCATTATATTATCCAGCTCCCTCCCCCACCCCCGCTCATAGCAAAAGATGAACAGCTCTGAGGAGAGAGTGGCTGATCCATCAGAGGATGAGCATGGTTTGGCTTCAAGTACCAAGAAGGGCAGCCAGTGGGTGGTCTTCCGGGACTCCCCTGTTCATGGTTTCCCTACTAGAAACCAAAATCTAGCCAATTTCTAAAAGAGTAAATATCTTTTCATCTTTAAAAGATAATTATTATTAAGATAATTATTAAACATAATTATTAAACATAATTACTTGTGCCAATGTGACTCATACTAATCAAGGTTTACCAAACTAATCTCGTTTCTGTGTTGAGACATTATCAAGGGAAGACAACATTTTCATGGGTCAGGATTCCAAGAAGTCACTGTCAAGGAATCTCTACGAACAATATGGATAAACATGGACTGGATGACAGTTAAGTAAAAAAGGAGTTTCTTAATTAGTTGAATGACTGGACATATATGCTGCTGACAAACTCGATTCTGTCTACCTGGAAAGTAGTGTATGGTAATGGAAAGGTGCTCTTCTTGTAAAAACCATATATTTGGCATATTTTTTTATGACTTTTATGGATATGTAGAAATCGGATATGTGATATTTTGATGCAACTGCTTTGAAGATATTTTGACAGCCCTGTAAAACAATTTTAAGGAATTTTTCTAAAGTGCCAATTAACCTAATTATATACACACACTCATTTCCTGTTACTCATTCTATTTTTGAGTGAATTTTAGAGATACAGGTAGGTCAAATTCAGGGATGGGATGAGGCTTTGAGATGTTTGTTATTCACGTTGCTAGGAAATGAAAAAAGATGTTTTTACATTTTGATGCACCCATTTCAATATGACCCAATCAAAATAGTCACATCAGAATCTTTTTCCAGACCTGATTTCCATACATTCATTGGTACTACAGATTTTTGGAGCACCATAACAATAAGGATGGATCTCTTTAGACACCATAAAAAGTTTACTTTCCAGGTTGGCAGTAATTCATTGTGCTTCTAATGTTTGTGAGGACAGAAAGATGGAGCGATAGCTGGTATGCTGTCGTTAGAGACAATATTCAATAGATCTCTATCGAGACAGTGTTTTCTTGCATATGGGGAATACAAATAAAGACTGCATATCACTCCAGGTTCTTTGGTTGTAAGCAATAGAAATAGACCCTAGCTAATCTAAGTAAGAAAGGACTTTCAAGAAAAGATACTGGGTAGTGCTTGCAATAGCAAATATGACAACCCGGTCTCGTGAAGGCCCAGAATCAGGGATGTCCGTTGAGAATCCAAATACTGCTCCTGTAGGGAAGTGCCACCAACAGCCTCAGTTCACTGGCCATCTGCCCCTCAGCATCTCTGCCTAAGTTTCAAAGCTCATCTTATGTGCAGCCTGCCCGTGATCAAGGATTTGGATCCATCAAATAAGATTCACAAGGATGTTGCTCAGCTCTCTTCAGAACATTGGAATCCTTTGATTCCATTAGTTGTAGGCCATGGTCATCATGTGACTGACAGCCCAGCCGCATGGATGAAAGAGGGTGATTTCCCCAAAGGAAAAAGAAGGGACTGTTACCAGAAGAAAAAGGGACAATATGCTGAGAAAGAAAAAAAAAAAATATCCACTAAAGACTTGAACTTCGAACATTCATTTTTCAAAAAATACACATTTGGCCTCACCTGCTTCACATAAATAAGGAGCTTAATTGACTGCAAGCTCAACAGGAATGCCGACACAGCCTTGGTGTTCCCAGTCTCAGATAGCCTGTGCCCCCTTCAGAGGTCCAGCTCCAGGAACACAATGCTCCTTTGCAGTGCCTGCACTGCCATGGGGCCTCCCCTGGGACTCTGGGCTCTGGGACACCTCCTCTCATTCATTCATTCTCCGGCTCTAGGAATGGTAGCTGCTTCCTGTAGTTATTAACATCTGGGTTGTCTCACATTTGCCTTTTTCCTCCTTCTGTCCTACAGCTACATAAAAAGCTCCTACATTAATTTCCTTTTATTGGAAACATTGAGAGTGTTCCTATTTTCCTTTCTGGATCCTGACTGATGCAAATGCTAAAAACCCAGGTGGCATCCACAGTGGGATGATGAGGGAGTTTGATACCATGTCATACTTAGTATAGTATCTTATATAAAGGAGAATTCTGGGAATGTGATAACCAGCTTCGACCATCTGAAGAGCTTTCATTTGAAAAGGGGATTATACTGTGTAGATCCAGAGGGTAGAACTAGGATTAGTGAGCAGAAGTTGCAATGAAGCAGGTTTCAGCTTAAAATAAGGAACAGTGTTCTAAGCACTTGAACTGCCCACAATGAAATGCACTGGGCAATTTTTGTTGGAGATTAGTTAGCAGAGAATTGGTTTCCATTCTTCAGAGACACTGGAGAAGTGCCGGGCCTCTTGAAGCCCCCAAATCCCACTGCAAAATCTATAGGCTTTAATTAAAGATTTGGTCATTTTCTATTGGACCTCAATCTAGGATGTTTAGTGACCTGCAGAAAACAATTATTCTCTAGGATTTATTTTGGCCCCAAGAGTAATTTAAAACAACCCTTACTCTTACTCTAAGACTGAAAAAGTCAACTTCCCACCATTCTACACTCAGATGAAAGCTGACACCCAGGAAGGAAGATTCTCTTCATTTCCTCCTCATTCTGCTTCTACTGGGTCCACTCTGGGCACCAGGATACGAGGCAAATGGGAAAAATAATGGGACAAATTAAGGGGAAGCAGATGACGCCTCAGGATTTACGCCCAGAGACCCTTTGGCAGCGCCAAAGATGACCATGGCCTACAACTAATGGAACCAAAGGATTCCAGTGTTCTGAAGAGAGTTGCTCATCCTTGTGAATCTTATTTGATGGATCCAAAGCTCTGAATCCTTCTACCGCAGGCTAAGGCTTCCCATGTCAGCCCAGGATTCATAAGGGAGGGGCAGGCAGTTAGGAAGGAACCAGACAAGACATCAAAATCTTGATGAGGTTATCTTTCTGTCATCTTGAAAATCCGCTACCCTTCCAATTCTTGCTATAGCTGTCAACAACTTGCGCACATCTGTACAGCCTACCCATCTGATACTTGAGGCACAAGCAATGAGTCTCAAAATAGCTGTTCTCAGTCCATCAGCTTTCCTTTCCTGGAACAAAATGGCCTTCAATCGCACTGTGACAGTTTTTGGAGTAGGTGGGGAGAAAGTCATTTCTTCTGGAGCCCTGTTACACCAAATATAGAAACATGGAACTCTAACCTCTAATATGCTCAGAAAATGGTAACGCTAAAAGCATTCTCTTACATTTTCCAGTGGCAACACTGGAGAGCAGAGGAAACCATGATTTACTCATGGGTAAACACGTCCCAGATACAAAAGGACCAGAAATTAAACTAGAGTTCATTTTGCCCTAGTCCGGGGACGCTGCTCTGCTCAGCACAATCTATTGCTTCCAACGATCCTATATTACGAGAGAAAAAACCATATGATTAAGTGTTTCGGTGCCTCAGCCCAGCTTTCTAGCAAGTGACGATCAAAGTGGACGTCAGTGACCTGGAGGTTGCGTCTTTGCTAATACCACTGCTTGTGGATGATTTTACTTTCCATTCTGCTTCCCCTTAATTTGTCCCATTATTTTTCCCATTTGCCTCGTATCCTGGGGTGATCGCCCCCACAAAGGGAAAATGCCTGAGAGGTGGTGGGCAGAGCCCGGCTTGCGTATCAGCAACTACATAATGCTCTGGTTCAGGGACATCGAGCTGCAAAACACCTTAAACTATGCACACACCTATGTGCCTAAAAGTCTAATGAGAGCGAAGAATGATTTTGAGTTGAACAACCTCCTCTCTCTAAAACCTGTGCCGTGCCCCACCCGAACGAGAGTTCTGAGGCCATGTTCTCTCTACGAAAAACTGCGGGTTAGTCCCTGGACTGAAGGAGCAGGGCTGGGTGGAGGATGGTACCAAAAGGGAAGCAAAGGGCAGGAATACAGAATATCGCGGTGTGCTGGGAGGTGGGGAGTTGGGAACAGAGTGTTCTCTCGTGGATGGCCCACCTATGGGAGCAAGTCTCCTGCTGCAGGCAAGGAGACACCTCCTTGAATTCCAGCTCGGGAGTTTTGAGTGACAACACTAATCCAACTCTGCTCTCGGTTTCTTATCCCTCCGACCCCTCTCTGACCACCCCTCCATGTCCCTTTATGTTCCTCAGCCCTCTCTCTGCCCACCCCCTCTAGTCTGAGGCAGCCACCTGGGACCCCGCTCTCCAATAATTAGCCAGGGCAGCTGCTCGACCAAACAAGCTCCGAAGATCTGCAGCTGGGAGAGTGGAGTCCTGCCTGGAGGAGGGGGAAGCCAGGGAGGCCGGCAGAGCCTTCTCAGGTGGCCAGATGACGCCTAATTAGGCCCCCTGCTTGGAGGCCTCACCAGATGGGCAAATGCCTGCAAGCCTCAGGGAGCCAGCAAGATGCTGTGGAAACTCCCAGTGTGCGATTTCCTTTCCAGCTGCCTCTGGGGCTGTGGGGGAGGACAGTTAAAATAGTAATTGGCGCCTCGGGGTCAAGGGGCCTTGCTTTTCTCTGCCAGGAGGGGAGATACTCTGCTTCCCAGCAGTGCACCCCCCGCTCACCCTCTCCACCAACTGGAGTCTGAGTTGTTGATGCTGTTGATTGAAAATAATTTTTTTTAAGATACACAGCAGAGGTGTCGGCACTGGGAACATTTTTCTAAACCTAAACAATGCACACCATGAATACACAGAAAGCAGAATTAAACTAGAAGAGAAGCATGAAGAAAATGCCTTGGTTTCATTCTTTTTGTCTCCCTAGCCTGCAAGACCAAGCTGTAAAGTGTAAATGGTGTGGCAGAGGGAGGGTGGAGCAGTTAGTGATTTAATTTTGACAGACTGCCGTTTCTGGGCAAGGGGGAAGTCAGGAGGCAGACAGTGGGGAGCGGGCGCTGTGGAAGGTGCAGGTTTTATATTTCAGAGCATGGCCAATGCCTGCAAGAGAGAACTGCCTGTGGTTCTTCTAGCCCACCCGGCCATTGCACCACTCGCTGCCCCTCGACATGGCCACAGCCACAAGGAAAAAGATCATAAAAGGACAGGCAGGGAAGCAGGACCTTACGGCTCCCTCCTCCCCCAAAGTTCTGCTATCAACGAGGAGTTTACTTTGCAGTTACTCCACTGGGCGTCAATGGAAATAATGGCGGTGACGGTTACAAACACGAAGGGAAAAAAATGCAGGAAGTAGAGCTAAGAATGGGCCAGACGACCTCTTTGCCCTTTGCTCTTCCTGACTTCCCTAAGACTCTCCTTGTGTGACAGGAATATCTTGCCTTTTGATGGAGAGAGTAATATCTGCAGTGTTAAAATTCTTGACACAAATGGCCTTGTTATAGAAAAGTAATGGTAAGGAAAAAAAAACAAGAAATCTTTTCTGCCTGCCATCACAGTCCTTGCACCCGCTTTGATGATACCCTAGAAGCCTCCGTGTGGATTCAGAGAAGCAGCCCATACATCTCATCGTTGGTTTCCTTTTATAAGCTGTTTGAATGTGAACTGCCATCAGAAGTGGTTTTACCTTATAATCACCCTCCATCCCAGTGGCAATTGTTTTCTAACTGCTGTATGAAGAAAAACTTCCAGATTAAAGTATATAATAAGGCTGAGGAAATAAGCATTTAAATCATTTATTAAAATATTTTTGATTGACTCTTGTTATTAATGTCCCTTATTTGTGAGATCGATTTGTGCATGGGATGGGCTGTGTAGGATTACATTTTGGGCCAGCAGAGGACCAGGCTGGCAGCAGAATGTCTTTGAGCAATCTCAGCTCTGTGTAGTTTCTGGAGTATAACATATTTTCTGCGGGCTTTTGCTGATAACAGTGGACATTAATTGTTAATTCTCCTCCAAAAGCCATCTGCTAAAACGCACACTCCCTGGAAATCTGGGGAAACAGCGCCATCTAGCAGCCCTCGCTTGAAGTGCTTCAAAGCTGGGTTTATCATGGACCCGGCCAGGTGAAAAAGGCCCACCACTCTTTTGAGGTTGACCAAGTTGGAAAGATGCTCCCCATAAATTCACCTCAGCTGTCAATGAGCACGATCACTTTGCAACAGTCTCGAGTCCATTTTGCTTCAGAAAAGCTGCTCAGCTTAATATTCTGGATGAGTAAACAAGGTTTCAAAAAATTACAATTGCATAAAGCATTTCCATAAGACATTTTGGAGCTACAACTTGAAAAGATGAGGAAATAGAGGCCCAGGGAGAAAAAGGTATCTATTCAATGTCACATAGCTGGTTCGTGGTTGAGTCAGGCTCAGAGACCAGAACTAATCCCAAGATTCACGGAGAGGGAGCAACCCTTTCTCGAAGGCCAGCCAGAGATGAAGGCAGGAATAAGACACAGAAGTGAGAGCATCCACCAGTAAGCAAAGGTGTGGGTTCCTTCCCGAATTAATGTAATGACAACAGGGCTATGACAAGGTGTATAGTAAACACAGGGACATTTTCTGGCCTGTGTCTAGAACATAGGCAGACATGGTGGACCAATCTTTGAGCAACCCTCCCCCTCCCCAATGCACAATCACCCTAATAAGCAGCCACGGGTCCCTTTAGGGAAAGGGAGGAGGAAGATTTAGTGTAAACTGTTGGCTAAGCAGCAGGATTTCATAAACAGACTTGTCCTCCCCTTCATTCAAGGGGTTCTGAGTCTATGAAGTGGCTCAGGTCTGGAAATTTGTTGAGGGGCTGTGAGCATCTATGAGGTGATTCTATTCATCGGATCTAGACCTTTTCCATTCATGCAAATCAAGTAAGCCTTTATTAGCCTGCCCATCTACTTCTGTTCAAAGAATATCATGATCAACCAGCCAATGCAGCAGTCTCTGCAGGTCATGCTACTATGATGATTACTTCAGCTCTGCTAGCCAGTACAGTAACCACAGCCACCTTGTCCTTGGTAATCAAACACCACCTCTTGGTTTCAGGTTCCATCATCCCCACCAAAGTCAAAGAGTCCAGTCTGATGGCAGCAGTGCCCACTGTCACTCCTGGCCCACAGAGAAGAGCTACCACAGAGCTCTTCAAGTATCTGGGCTCCCCCCAACACTGGTGAAGGAAATGCCCTCTGGACGCTGTGGGGTACATGGTTAGAGGTGGGTGAGCGGTCTCGTGTGATAAATCTGTTCTAGCGTTCTCATCTCCCCAACCCTTCTGGATAACTTCCTCTGCCTCCCTGAGGACATGCAGGATAGGTCATCCTGACCCATTCCACTTGTCCCAAGCGTCTGGCCCAGGACCTCATTGTCTTCATGACAAATCAGAAACCCCAGTGACTTACATCGAAAGTTTATATCCAAACCACATCTCCCAGGCTGTTTCTCAAGCTTTAAAATAGCTCAAAAATCATGTTAGAGTGTCTCAGATTTTACAGAAATCACTGATCATGAGCCATGAAATGAATATCTACATCAATATCAACAGTTTAGGAGAGAAGAATGATGGAGGCAGCCCCGGCATGAGACTCTCTGGGATGAGTTCGGCTGTGAGCCTGAACTTCCCAGCAGGGCACTAGCATGAACGTCCGGGGCTGCACTTCCCTGCCTCACACTTCCCTGTTCCACCCTTCAGTTAGGGATGCAAAAGGGAGGGGTGAAGATCCTGACCTTGTGGAGCCAAACTGATTCCAAGGCTCATAACTTTTGGCCTCCGGTTTGGCATCACTAAGAGTGAAACACAGAGGCTTTAGAGGGTGGAGGGTGTTAGCAGCATGTATAGGGATTGGCATCAGTCCACCCACTATACCCAGGGATAACTTTGCCTACAAGTCCTTTTTTTAGGATATTTTGACCAAAATAACACAGGCTGTGAACAAATTCAGTTCAGGAATCCCACACTGAGCATATCATGTGACGCCTCTGTGAAACTCTGGGTTGGCTTCATGTTTCACTTAGATTAGGGTACCACGGTTCTTGCGACAGGCATAAGCCCTAAGTGGTCAGAAGCCCTTTTCCTCTCTGGCTCACCCTACTCTGCTCCCTTGCTCACCCGGGGCCAGACACATTGGTTTCCTGGCTCTTCTACAGATATACTTGGAGCCTCCCACTGGCTGTTCCCTCTATCAGCTGGCCCCCTGACCTCTTTTAATCCTTACCCAGCTGTCATCTGAGAGCTACCCTGACGACCCCATTTTACAGTGCAACCCTTCCTCCTTTCTCTGCCTTTTTTCATAGTACGTCACCTTCTAACATACAGTATACTTCATTTACTCTGATACTGTCTGCCTCCCCCACTAGAATGAAAGCTCCATGAGGGCAGATATGCATGTTGGTTTTGTTACTGCTGAAGCCCCAGCTTCTCAAAAAATGCTTGGCATGTGGCAGGTAATAATAAATACTTTGTAAGCGAATGAATACAACTGCTATGTGCTTGGCAATGTGGCTGAGCCAATCACTGCTTAATAAGTGGGATCCACGAGAGAGCTGGATGTGGCCAGTTTGCCTGCATTTCTTCTCTACCAAAGTAGAACTATCTCACAGTGATCAATTCAGTTAGTGAGAAATCGCCCAAGCCTGATAAGGCATACAGACACAGTCATTAACGTTTCTACAGTATTTCCTTTTTGAATTCTTTAAAAATACACATAGATGGTTAAGGCAAAATGTTTTTGCTCTACCTAAGCTTGCCATACATCTGTAGTTTGAAAAGTGAATCTTGTCTCACTAATAATGGGTTTCATCATTTTGCTTGAAGAAAGAGATTTCAAGTAAAAGGGAAATTATCACTGTGACTCCTTTTATACTAGATTAATAAAGACTTTACAAAAACAGCCTACGCTTAACTCCTCGGATGTGCCTTGAGAGGGGAAGCCTATAACACCTGCAGACAAACCATCATCAGCTCCTGACAAGAGGAGGCGTCAGGCCCTATCTGAGTATTATTCCTTTTGGCCGGATGAAAGCTTCGGCCAATGAATTGCTTAGTTATTACTGTTTATTCTGCATCTGGGCAGCTATCTCATGTTCTGGAAACTGGTTACCTAGTGGATATATTCATCAATTTCTGGAATTCCTGGTGTAAAATTCATTTATTTGCCAAAGGTTGACCTTAGAACCTCATACATGTGTTGAATATACCAAGTAAAACGCTCAGAGAGACACCCTAGGGGATGGTGGGTGGGGAACATTTGATATTGGGAGAAAGAGGTTCCAGAAAGGCCTCACAAATAATGTGTCCTTTGCAGAAGCCCTGGATGGAGTGAGGAGCAAGCTTGCAGATTTGGGAGGGAGGGTATTCTAGGGAGAGTTCATGCAAAGGCCTTGAGGTAGAAATGAGCTGGACATGTCAGGACACAGAAGACCCTTCTTTGGGCTTCTCTCCCCCATCCCCACCCCCTCCCTCGCCTTGGCTAAAATCCCAACATCCATCCTAGCCCAGAAGCCAGACTCCTCTTTCCTGGTAGATGCAGGGTCTTCCCAGCCCTCGGTATGAATTAGACATCTCAGAGTAACCCCACCCCCAAAAGTTTTGTTGGAAGGAGTTCTAAGACTAGTTCTCCGGAGTAAACAAAACCCCTTTGTCCACCCACAGACAGGAAGCTGCAGATTACTGGCCTTTCAACACAGCTGTTCCACTGATGACAAACTCCTTAATCAAGTAGAGGTGTTGGCAAGACGCCACCTATCTCCAGGCGGATCCCTCTCCAACCACTCTCATACTCCCCGCAAAAAAGCTAGAAACCCAAAAGGCAAGGAAGAGCTGAGCTGCATGAGGGACCGGCTGGCGGTGTGCTCATTCTGCCCCATTTCTCTCAGGCCTGACACACGTCACTATCATTGAGTAAGCTGAACTCCTGGCCCCAACCCTCACCCTCTAGAAGGGAGGGGGAGTCAGCAGGGAGGGAAGTCAGCAGTGAGGAGGAAGAGGGGTATCACTCCCCACGCACACCCAGAGCCAGGCTGGGAACACAGATTAGGAAGGCACCGGCCCGGGCAGACCACCCTCCTGCAAGTTCACCGCCCCCTGGAGCAAGTCATCTCACCTCGAAGGGAAATCACGATAGATAACATGGTGGCTGTGGGATTCAACAGCATCTGCAGCCTGAGAGTGTGGGTGCTGCAAACAGTATATAGGCTGCAGTTTCTGCTGAAATGGGTGCAGGTGTATAAATATATTAATGTTTTCACAACATTTCCATTTGTCTCAGCCTCATTTTCAACAGTTCCTCAGTTTCATGCTTATGAGAAAGACCAGCCATTTATTTGAATAGAAGTGGCATACAGAGTGAATTTAAAGGATGCTAGAAGGGCAAAGTGGGCCAAAATGTTATTGGATTTTCTATTGCCTCCTCACTACAGTTTTTTTTATACCGTGATGTCATTGTGCCAGGTACTTTCTTCATATCATCTCGTTTAACAACCACGTCAACAACATGAGATGGGTGTTTGTGTTCCCATGTTGCAGATGGAAGAACTGAGGCTCAGAAAGGTAGAGACACCTACCCGAGCTCACACAGCTAATAAAGAGCCAGAGATGGACACAGGTGTGTACGGTTCTAGAATCCAAGGAGATAGCTCTTCTTGCAACTCCATGCAAAGACTCCTATAAAAGGAATAACTACATGCTGAATACTTGTGGGTGAGTTAAATATCCATATCACCCTCTTAAAATGAGAAAGCAGAGCATCTGGGGTCCCATTTAGTTCCTAGTAGAAGGAGCAGCAACAAGGGAAGGAAGGTGCAGAAAAGATGCAAACCAGAAGAGAGACTGCCGACTTCCCATATTTGTTTGCCCCAGGCTGCCTGAGCTGGCTTTTCTTCATAGGGATAAGTAGAGAAACATATGCATTAGTCAGCATCTTCTGTGGTCCAGCTTCCTATCTTGCCTGGCAACAGGCAAATCTGATACACAAACAAAGTAGCAAGCCACCCAAGCACTGTGAAAAGAAGGGAGCCAACCCGCCAGTCCTTAAAAATCTCCCCGCCCTCAGGCCTGGAATTTCCCCTCCACTCACAAATGCAAACACAGAGGCGCAGAGAGAGGGCTGCTGAACCGGCCTGTTAGACATCACCAGTCAGGGCGGAATCAGAACTGGAAAGCACTGAGCAACTCACCCAGTTTGTTCATCCATCCATCCGGTTATTCCTTCGTTAAAATGGCAAAGTTCTCGCCCTCGCGGAGCTGATGTACCAGTGAGGAAGACAGACTATAGACTAATAAATATAAATATAGTGTACGGGGGTAAAGAAGAATATTAGGCATTGGGGGAAGGTTTTCCTGGGGTAACTTCGAGCAGAGAACTGGATGCAGGGCTGAGAATGAAACATAGCTGGCGTGTTCAACAATAGCAAGGAAGCCAGGATACCAGAAGAGAGTGAAATGATGCTGAGAGGTACCTGGTGCCGGATCATAAAGCTTTTTATGCGAAGGACAGAACTTTGGAATTTTTTTTTAATAATGATGCGAAGCCATGGAATAGTTGAAAAGAAAGGAACATCATGATCTCCTTTATGTTTAAAAAAAAAAATCACTCTTGCCACCATTTGGACAAGAAACCACAGAGGACAAGTGGAAGATGCTGATGGCTTAAGCTAGAGTGGAAGTCATGAGGAGTGTGGGAAGGCACTGGAGCCGGGAAGTGTTGTAGAGGTGGATGGAACGTAATTTGCTGACGAATAACATGTGGGATGTTCAAGAAAGATGTGATTCAAGGATGGCTGCATGGTCCTCATTCTGAACATGTGGTCGAACTGTGGCACCACCGATCAAATTAAAGTCTTGTAGGTGTCAGAATCTGTGCCAAATTTTACTTTGGGTCTCTGACCCTCAGATCAGTGGATCCCACATAGAAGGGGTTAATATATTTAAATGGTTGGGTGGATCTAGTGATTATTACATGCACATATATATAAACACAAACATTCGACTACTCTGTTACCCTTTGGTTTTTGCTGTGGTTTTTAAATTATTTTAGCTTTTTTTGTTTTCATGAAATCTTACTTGGAATACCAGTATATAAAACAGTCAAGTTACAAATTTTTATTAATGAATATTTATCACTTGAGTTCAATTTTGATATTTGCTTTTAGTAAAGTCAATCAATGAGGCCAAATGGTTCTGGATAAATAGACATTTGAAATCAGATATTATGAATGACAATTGCAATGTTCTGCATGCGCTAACTTTCTATTATTTCTGTTTTGTTTGGTTGTACCCTGTGAAGAAGTGGTTACAAATGGCCTAAGTTTTAAACACATTATGTACCAATCAGTAATGCCTTTGGCTGCATGTACAGAGTTAAACATCAGAAGCTTAGCCATAAGGATATTTATGGTTGATTAAAAAAATCCAGGAATATAGAGAAGTAATCAGTTAGAAATAGTATCTTAGGAGATCTGAACAAATACCCCAAATGCTGAACGAGTTCAACAGTTTAACAGTGTCATAAAGGACCCAGATCTTTCCATCTTTCCATTCTGCCATCCCTTGGCTGTCCTTTTACTCCTAGGGAGCCACTTCAAGGTCATGAACCATCAAAAAAAACTGGAGCAAACAGTGGCCAAGACAGAAAGAGATCTTCTCTTTGTGAACTACTCTCTCTCTGTATCAGGCAAACATCTTCTCCAGAAGTCTTCAACAGAGTTTTCTTATGTCTAATTGGCCAGATCTGGGCCACATGCCTACTCAGACCTTAAATAATCTACAAGAACTTCTGCCTAAAAGCTGAATAAGACCAAGGAATAATTTCAAGAAACTTTTCAATAACTGATCTGAAAGCTTGACAGACAAATAGCAGAATCATTTTGTATAAAGTGAAATAATCACACATGTATTAAACTAGGCCATCTCCTGCTGTTCTCAGAATCAAAAGATAATATTGAACAGATCTTTTCTAAAGATTTCAGAAAATGGAAAAAAATTGACATGAAGAAAAACATACTAATGTTTTCATGTTTATCTCCTCTGCGTCCCATTCACTGTGGCTGCTGCTCCCCCACAATGTCTTCTCTTTTCCACAAACCCTCTGTAAGAACTTCATCCTCTCCCGACTCTTCCCCTCCCACCTTTCCTCGTCCTCACTCCCTGTAACACTGGCCTGATCTCTTGGTTTCTCCACTTGCATTTCCTCCCTTTATATTGATGAGTACAAAAAAACAAGCCAAGTATTTTCCCAAAAGTGAAGAAAGGAAAAGGCCATAGTGCCAGGGCTTCAAGATTTCTACCTCTGTCAAATGATAATACTGAATAACAGTTCCTATTTCCTTTCATATGTAGTAGTCAGGTCAGAAGTGCTTCAAATTAACAATAAGGGCAAAAAGTTACTTATCATTCAATAATATCAATATGCAGCATAAGTTAACTTCTTATTCCCCTAATGATGCAGAAATGACATGAACGGGCTCTGAGCATCTACTTCAGTATGACCCACATATAGGACTAAATCCTTTGGTACACGTTTATACAATTTTGTACAATTATGGCCCACATATAGGATTGAATTTTTTGTACAATTTTCTGTGATGTAGGCCTGAATTTTTTGTAAAGCTGATAGTATTTTTTTTTCAAGTTAAAAAATATGCTCAAAGATGATAGAAAAAAACTTTATTCTGGAGGCTAATCCTACACACACACACACACACACACACACACACACACACACACACACACACACACAGAATAAACTTGACAATGCAAAGATAGTAAGTACTCTTCAGTGTTCAGTGTTAAATTTAAATGGAAAATATTATTGGGGGTCTTTTTCCTTAGTCTACAATTTTCAGATGAGCTAAAGATACGTTACTCTAAAAAAAAAAAGAAAAACAAACAAAAAAACTCAATTCATCCCATGCTAGGGTAGACATGAGTTGTGAATACTTGTTGAGATTATTTTTCCAGAGACCCCTGCAAATATGTCAATGTATGTCAACTAAGAAAAGTATCATGTTAACATGTTAATAAGAACAACAGGTCCCCCAATTAACTCACAACCATGTCGTCTATGGCCATGCCACCTTGAACAAACTCGATCCTGTCTGATCTCGGAAGCTAAGCAGGGTCAGGCCTGGTTAGTACTTGGATGGGAGACCACCTAGGAAGACCAGGTGCTGTAGGCATAAAAAAAATAAAAAATAAGAGATTGTAAGCTGACGTGGTCCTTGTAATCTGTGAGGTCAACCAAGGGTTGCCTCGCCTAAAAATAAATAAATAGATAGATAGGTAGATAGATAGATAATAAAATAAAATAACGCACGACAATGTCTATGTACGATGGTTAGAAGGAACCCAGGCAATCCAGTACGTGAACTCCATGCACCTATCTTCTCTATGACAGGCATGTTGACCCCTTCCTATTGTGACAATTTTTAAAATGTAGAAATTCAGCAAAAAGGACCCTTTGCTTGAAATGGAAAAGACTATGACTCTAGCCAGTGGATGATTCCATTCCCCACCAGGCACGAGCTGTTCAGAAAAAGGTATTTCCTGGGATTGTGGTTGAATACCTCGAAGGCAAAGACTTGGTCTCTCATCCTCCTTCAACATGGACGAGATAACCCAGTAATAATAATCATGACAATAAAGTGGCCATGGTTAACTACATAAGAGTCTCATTTTCAGTTCAATTTTCAGCATCAGAAGTTCAAAATTATGGATCATCACCTCTGATGAAATTGAAAACTGAAAGACTACCTGCAATTTCACACCAACCAGAATTGAATTTCTCTGCCTTGCAAAGTCTCCAGAAATTCTTTATGTACTTTTGACTTGAAATAATGACTTCATTTCAAAAATAAAGCAGCTATAGAATTTGAAGTTGGCTTGCTTTTAATAAAGGTGGGTTTTCTCAAGCCAAGGCAGAAAAACTAGTCTGGCCTTAGTCACTGTACCAAAGGAGGTAATTAACAGCATAGCCACTTTATTCTTTGATATGGACAACTGAGAGGAAAAGTTTTTTTGCAAAATCAGCTACAAGTCCCAACCTGCCTGTAGTCCTGAAGCCTATTCTCCTCAGAAACTCTGGAGCTCTATTGTCTTGTCTTGCTCTCAGCCTTCTTAGCTAAGCCAATTGACCTGTCTTACAAACTGAGGCCTTAATCAAGTCTCTAAAGCCCAATGGTTCTTTAAGTAGGGGGAATGTATGAGTATATTCTACAACTGTAGATTTTTAAAAATTTTTTTAAAAATCTACAGTTGGTTTTACTTCTCCTGCTCCCAATATCCTACTGAATTCATCTATCATTACCTGAGTCATAGGTAGCTGTATCTCAAGACTTAGCAATATCAAGTTCATCCAATTTTTTCATACTTTATGAAGGTAAGCATTTCTTCCTTTTAGAATCATATATTCCAATGATTAAATTTCATCAATAAATTATGCCCTTGCTTATACTTTGGTTCTTAAGTTAATGCCTTGTTTATTTAATTTTCTCAGTATGAGTTCTTAGCACATCAAAGAGCTGCTAAAATACAATATGGTTTTAACAGATAGCATGCTTTCACGAGCAAGTAACAGAAAACCTAACTAAAATGGTTTAAACGATAAACAAAATTTATTAAATCCCATAACTGAGATTGGGGATAGATTAGGAGATTATTGTTAGCTCCCTCACTTCTTTGAGGATTCAGATTTCTTCCTTTTCTCCACTCTGCTGAATTCGACAAGTCAGCTGTGGCTCTCTTCATGGTCAGGAGATAGCGGCAACAGTTCCAGATATCACACCCAACATCACAACATGCAGCAGCAACGCCAGCAGGAGAGAAACTGTTACCTTGTCCCCAACCCCCAGAAAATCTTTTACAGCCATTCCAAAGTTCAATCCCCATGAACTCTCACTGTCGAGAGGTGTGCCACACTCCCGTATCTCAACCGACCACTGACAAAGGGAAAAAGAGACCACCTACTTACTTTAAGGTCAATCTTTATTTGTAGCATACCTTTAAAAGAGAAAAGAAGAAGAAGAAGAAAATGAAGCGTTGAAAAATAGCAAAGAAGAAAAGTGAAAAGAGGAGATATTTGGGGCACCCAAGTGTGAGGAAAGTGATGCCGGGGACCAAAACGAAATCAAATTAAATTCATCAATTACTATACCCCCAAGGTTGCTGTTTAACACGGTCAGAGTTACTACTCAAAACCGCCTTTACTGTAAAGGCAGAAATGTCAACAGAGTCATAAGAAATTCATTTACTACTGTTGGTAAAGTGTAGTAAAGTTTTTATGGAGTAGCATAGACACCTCTCTATTTGGGGTACATTACCTGAAAGCTTTCTGAAATCCAAGTGATCATCTAACATAAAATCAAGTTATCATCTAGGACACTAGACCTCTCTACTGTAAAGAGGTCCATAAATGCATTAGTGTTACCTAAAGATTTAAAAAATGCTCACTACATAATTTTGATACTTGTTCTACAGCTACAGTCATTGAGATAATATGCTATTGGTGTAAGTACGGAGACCAATGGAAATAAATAGAAAGTCTTGAAACAGATCTACACATATCGGCTGGTTGATTTTCAACAGATGATGCCAAGATTCAAAGAGAGGGGAAAAGAGGGGTTTTTTTCAGCAGATGCAGTTAGAACCACTAGATAACAATAGGGGGGAAAAGTTGACTTTGATCCCTACCTCACATTATACATATATTTTAATATAACATAACTCATAGACACAAACATAAAAGAAAAACAATAAATCTTCATTAAAAAAAGGAAACAATTTTACGATCTGGGGATAAGCAAAAATTTCTTAGACAGGACACATATTTCAAGAAAAACTTGTGCAAGAATGTTGATAGCAGTTTTATTCATAACTCCGAACTGAGAATAATCCAAATGTCTCACGACAGAGAAATAAAAAAATAAATTGTATATTAATAAAATGAAAAACAATTAACTATTGGTGCAGTCGACGATTTGGATAAATATCAAAAACAATGCTAAGTGAAGAAGCCGGACACAAGAGTATACATACTGCATTATTCTATGTATAAGGTGTTCAGGACAAGCACAATGAACCTGATGCGATATGATTAAGAACAGTCGGTGGGAACGTTATGCTTCCCATGTAAGAATGGAAGGAAGCAGGCTATTTGACTGGACAGAAGCACAAGGAATGGTGACGTGGTGAGGGGAATGTTCTGTGTGCTGAGTGGGGTTACGATTACATAAATGCGCATATGTATCAAAACTCATTGAATCGTACACTTAAATATCTGTGAATTTTTGCTTGTAAATTATACCTCAATAAAAGCAATATATAAAGGCATGAATACATGACCACTGATTGATTAGTCAATAGAGCGGTTACTCCTATCTTGAATTTATGAATGGGCATTGCATACCCATCCACCCTCCAAAAAAAGAGTGATCAAGAATATCAAATTCTACTTACTGAGGAACTGAAGAAATAGCTGAGAGGTAATAGTCTTCCAGCGACACATAAACCAGGCTGCTGGTTAGGTCTAGAAATCAGTGTCTAGTAACCCAGTGAGAGCTACCTTGTCCTGAAAGGGCATCTTCATTTAGAGCCGAGATTCTCTTTGAACTAATTGCTCATGATAAGGATAAAAATGCTCAGTCCACTGACTAACAAAGAGAAGTGTTTAAGTGGCCTCACTACGCCTGAAGTGGCAAATCATCTTTACTAGCAAGCTAATGCTTTCCACCAACATATTAACCATCCGACTGTTCCTCTGTCTTCATGATTGGGTTAAGAAAGCAGGAACCACCTTTAAAATCAAGTTTGTGTATATCTTGATTCATTGCAGCTGTCTGAAATAGAAACCATTTTCCCAAATTAGGGGGAGTCTTAGAAACTTGGACAGCTGGCAAAACAGAACTTATGTTTCAGATGCGTGATAAAAAAAATAATAATAATAATAATATCCAAATATTTATTTTCAGTGAAGGATGATAATCTCTGCAAATAAATAAGTCTCCAAGATGCAAGAAACACTGAGAAAATGAATAAGAAGTTTTTATCTACGAGCCTGTCTGCCATTCAAAAGTGGTTGCCAGGTGCTGGGCAAGTCTTCCTTGACCAGCAAAAGAGTCTTGGGAGCAGGCCAGCCACTGTGAGAAAAGAGGCGGGTTGCTTCTAAGGCTAGATATGCTACATCAACCCGCTGGGTTCAGCAGGGTGAGAGAAGGAAACCAAGGCCTCCGTCTTCACGTGAAGCGAAACAGACACCTAAAAAAAGACTTTTAAAAATTAAGGTTACTAAAAGGCTAATAAACACTGCAGAACTTAGAGAAAATTGTGATACCATGGAGTTTCCTTCAGTATCTCCAGCTTTCTCTTTAAAATAGACACTGGGAAGAATCATCTGTAAAGTGAAGAATTCTCCTATTACGTGAATAGCTTTCCTGTCATTTGTTAATGGTTTGTGTGTTTGGATTTTCATGCATTAACTTCTATAGAAGACTGTATTTCAGGAAATAGAGGAGAAAGTCATTATGTGGAGGTGGAGGAGTCAATAAAAATTAAGGAAACTTGCATCAAATTTTTCAGAAGAACTCTCCTTAATAATTCCCTTTTGGGTTAGTCATAGAAAACATTCTCTCTATGGAAGCAAGTAGACAATTTTCGTTGGGAAAGAGAGAAATCCAGAATGACTTCCCAGAGAACGTGGCTCTTTTTTGGGGTCCTGAAGGGCATTGGGTTTGATGGACATTACAACCCTTCTACGCCATCAGTGCATTGTTTTACAAGGGGATTCGTGAAGCCGAAGGAACTTTGGTGAACACGATGTCATAAGACACTTCTCAAAAAAAATTTTTTAAGTAAATTTGGGGAAAGCATCATTTTAACTCCCTTATCAGAGGGTCAGAAGCACACCTGTCTAATAGAGACTAGCGATTCTTTGGTAAAGAAAACTGTTAACATTGTTTCATGCACCATTTCCCAAACATTTAACCACAGAAGGCTTTTTTCTTGTAACACCTAATAACTCTTCAAGTGTAACACTCTTTGGAAAAGGATGATCTAGTTAGAAAATGTTGAAATAGTCCAGCTTCCTCATTTATTTGATGGGGAGCGGGGGAAACCCAGAAAACAAAATACCGCCTTGGGCTCAGGCAAGGGCAGGGAGTTTTTCAAGTTGATTCATGAACTAGGACTGAGGACCTGACCTAACTTCTAGCCAAGGTCTCTAAATGATCCTGAGGATCACACTCCTAAAGGAAGCCTGCTTGGCTTTTAGTCACTGGTAAATGGTAATATGGGAGAGTATTCAGCACTGTTTGCTCCCCCTGGGAGGGGTACATGTTCACAAAACTAACCTGCTGATTTATCTTCCAATATGGTCTGTGTTCCGGTGTGTCTGAGCTTCTATCTGCCCCTGCACATCCCCATGGCAGGCCATGCTGCAGGTCTCCAAGACCTGACTCCTCCTCAAATATTCACAGGAAATGCTCAACATCAAAATAATGTACTATTGAAATCCATGAGACCTGCAAAATTTTTTGATCTGCTAGAATCTAAGTAAAAGCAATGCATTGCTAGAAACCTTATTCCCAGGCTGATATGCTGGAAAGCAAACTGAATTTACTTCTTTATCACTCTCTGTCATGAATTAACAAGGGGAAAAGCTGCTTTCTGAACCCACTAAGGGGGAGAGAGAGAAGTGTTAAAGCTACATCAGTAACATTTGGGCGGGGGGCGGGGGGAGGGCATGCAATTTTCATTTGCGATATAATTGCAAATTAAAGAAATCATGATAACCTGTGAAGATACTATCAGACGTAATGTCCTTCAGTCCTTTATGTGTCACTGTCCTCTCTCTCTCTCTCTTCCTTCAAACACACTGTACTCTAAGGAAAGGGTAAAATATATTAATTGACACTGGAGAGTAAGTGATTGTTAAGATAATACGTTAACTCTCTCAGAATTATCTGGGGTGCTTGTTAATTATTACTGCTAGTAGTGGTGGTCTCTTTTGGTAGCACTTTTTAATTTGACTAAAGTTTAAACCAAACTTGAGACCAAACAGAGCTGAGATCCAATTCAGTTTTGTAATTTACATTCTGTGTAGGATCAAGGACTAAGAAGGATAATTTATATTTTCACAATTATTATTCAAAAAGAGAATTTCCCTGCCAGAGCAGCTGTCAGATTAAACAACTGTGGAATCTGACTGATCAAACACAGCCTGAGAGAACTGTGCTGTAACATGAATCTTGAATTATGACACTGTTATGATTTAAACTAGAGAAAATCAGTTTTACATTTTTTTAGAGTAATTTTACTGCTCAGAGATAGTAACGTTTTAGATTCCCAGATAAAGTCTCTTCCGCCGAAGCTCTCGGTGTTCGGACAGTACTTTTATTTTCATGGTAGCCTAAAATTGTTGGGCCTCTTTGAGGTTCCAAGGGAGTCCCAGTGTACAGGAAGGATGGCAGTGAAATGTTGAGTCCATTTATCACTTCGTTCTCAGCAGGTTTGCCAGTCAATAGGGCAAGAAGACAAACAGCTCCTTAGAAGACTCCCTGGTGGGCCCCACAGCCCCAGACAAACAACAGGAGGTGGGGAGACTCTCTGCTTCCTTGACTGTGAGACATCGAGGGGTCCAGGCAGTGAGATCTACACTGTTAGACCTGTGGGCTATTCAATGGAACCATGAATATGGGGGCAAGTAGGAACCGGGGAGAAACTGCGAACTCTCGTTCCCTAGGATAGGGCTGGGGAGGTAAAAGAGACGATGGGGCTGAGAGTGAAGTCGAAAAGGTAATTTCAGAAATCTGCATATTTCAAACATATAGTCTTGTTTCTAGTATCTTCCCTGTAGGTGCCTGTTTGTTTTCTTTGTAAGTGAATGGTCCTTTTTCAAAACTGGCTTGCCTCAGTTGTAATGAAAGGAACAAAAAGAATGAGATCCATCTCTGCTCTGACTATAAGTCTAAAGAGATACTGCCCACTTCCTAGCAGCCAGTGAGAGAAGGGAAACAGTAATGCACGGAAGAGCATCCCAAAGGGGAGTTGAAACTCAGGACAACGAAGCTAGGAGAAAGAGTTTCCATCTCTGAAATGCCCTCAGCACGATGCCAGGCTCAAAATCACCAACAGTAAGTGGAACCCAGGTGTGCAAGGCCTGGCGCCTAGAGGAAGGCACTTGGGCTGTACCATCCTCTGGGTGTAAGATGAAGATGCCGCTGTGGGAGGACCCCTGTCAATCTCCCTGAGAGACCTTGTCTACTCTGAGCCAAAGACACTTCTCTAACAAGGAAACAAAAGACCCACGGAGCTACCCTCGAGGTCCCAGAGCTCTTTTGCCCATTGATTGCCTGTATCCTGGAATTGAATTAGTAAAACTGGATACAGAGTAAGATCTTGATTGCTAGGAGTCTGATTTAACAATTCCATCCTGCATGTCACTCACAGGCTATGGGCATCCTTGGGGCCTGACGATCTGCAAAGTTGGGGATTAATTTTGCCTAGACACTGAGGGCAGAGGCCCAGGCTGGTGACTGGGCTATTCTATTAGAGATGCACTGTAGGTTCTAGAACTGAGTAGGAAGATGATATAAGGTACATTTTAGGAAGATGAGTCTAATAGTTTCCCTCCAATGGAGAATTATTTCTTCCTGGAATCCTACCACGTCTTCTTTCAAAGGAAGCTAGCAAAGCACTATCACTTTTTCTCAGACCCTAAGTCACCACCTCTGTAGTGAAAACTTTCAGTCCCCAGCAACAGGAATGCACTAAGTGTCATCACCAGATACACTTGGTGACAAGTCGATATGCAGTGGAATGGGGATCTTAAAGTGAAGAAAATAAGGGAAACGCTGACTGTTTTTTTCCTTGGGAGAAATCTCTGTACAGTGGCTGTACCTTTTTCATTTGAGCTTTACAGTACCTCCCGCCCACTGCAGAAAAAGCCTACAAATATGTTCTCTCTCTCAATCTCTGCAGCTCACGTTATTACCTCTCCAGCCTAATGATAGCTCTGAATAAAAACCTGGAATGTTTTCTGTCGAATCGAATATCTGTTCCGAAGGACTTGTAGCATAAATCTCCTTACAAGTTAATCATCTCTGCCCCACCAACCCAAATTAATTCTAGTCTCAACGGGATGTTTTTTTTTTCTCCTTTTTTTCAGATAATTCAAATCAGATCGTGACCGCCAGTGACATTTTTTTTTAGGATCGAAGGTGAAAGGAGAAAACTAGAAGAAAAGCAATGTCTGGCAAAGAAGTAGACATTTTCCCGGGGTGACAGAAAAGAAAATAGAGATGGAAAACTGCACAGGTTTATGTTCCCAAAGAAATGGAGAAAATGTTGATGAATATGCTATGTTTAGAAGCTCTTCCCCAATGAAGTGAAAAATCCATTCTCTTTAACTTGATCCCAACAGGAAGACATCACTGAGGCCACTTTCAACAGACGGAAACACCCTCACCTGCCTCAAGGATATACTGCAGCATAAATAGCTCCTGATTCAGGTACCTTGTTAATGTCTCCTGTACACTAAAGTCCTGTGCTATTCTACAGTGTATTTCCTTCTGAGAGCTTAAGGCCCTTTATAAAGAACTTGATGCTTTAGAAAGTGATTTTCTGACCTCCTCCATGAAGTTCGGGTATTGAAGGAGCTGTCATGATCTAAACTGGCCTATTCCTGTTCTCCTCTTATGGCTCAGGCATCTCTTGTGCCACATCCTTTTGGCCGTCCATTTGCGCCAGCAGTGGCGGACACCAGCATTTTGTGAGCATTCGTGAACAGGCACGGCCTCGGCTGCACTGAAAACTTCTCGCTTTGCACCATGGGCTTCTCTGAAAGGTGGCAAGGGTCATACTTATGCAGAGCAATCTGAAGGTAAAAGGAAGTTAACCCCACATGGTTTGACCACTGGAGGATGTGAGTTGACTGGTAATTGCTCCCTCTGGTTCTCAAATGTGAACATGCATAACAATTATCTGAAGAGTTTGTTAAAATATAGTATCCTGACTCCTTCCCCATCAGACGTTCTGATTCTGGAGGTCAAGTTGGGAGTCTTGAACTTGCATGTATAACACAGTCAAGGTGATGCCAGTCAGCTGCTTCGAGTGCCACACTTGGAGAATAATTCTGCCATGGATTCTATACAGCGCCTCCGAGGCTCCCAGCACAATCAAGAGCCAGCAACTCACAGAAATGACCAACTCTTAACGTGCTTTTGCATTGCCTTCCCCACTCCGTTTCCCTCTCCCCAGTCCCTCACTCCTGTTTCCTGGGATCACTTCCCAAATCCACTTCCTAAAATGTCCTTACCTCACACTCTACTTTTGCAGAAGACCTAGACAAAGGTAGGGACCCTCAGCCCCCACTTGTCTTCAGTACTGCTATTGGGCATCATCTAGCCTTGCCCCACGTGAACTATGAATCTTACCTTCTTTTGCAGCAATAAAATGTGATTACAGCTCACAGTCTGATTCAACTCTTCAAGCCAGTCGGGCTTCTCTGAGATAAAATATTTCATGGGAGTTTGTATTTTGCATTTTAGTCAAAGAACTTGACTTTCTAACAATTTTTTCTGATATCTCTATGTTGTCAATAAGTTTACCAAGACCTCTCAGAATTTTCCAAGGATTCCTCACTGCAGCAGAGAAAAAACATACAGCTTTGGGGATCTCAATATTGACGTGTTAGGTACCTATCCAGCAGCTGTTCCTCTCTTCTACCTAACAGCACCTGTGTTCATGCAGTGTGCCCCACCCTAGGGTATGAATCATGACTGCCTAATCCAATCATGACTATAGTATAGTACGCCACTGTCTAATGTCCATTCTCCCAGCCTTCCTGTCACTAGTGTGTGTGCAGGATACCTAATTCTGGCCAATCAGAAATAAAAGGGAAATTGAGAGCATTTCTGAGAAGTAATTTTTATCATACTAGGACCTCTTCACATTGTCTCCTTGGTTACCCCACAGCTTCCTGCCCTTGAATGCAGGCACAGTGCCTGAAGCAATGAACTTCATCTTGCAACCTGGAGGCTACTAGTACAAGCATGAAAAGCCGAACTGCTAAGATGACAGATCTGCTTAGTAAGCCGTGGACCACCTGACTCCAGACTTTTCATTTTATCAGATCACCGTTGTTGTTATTAAGTCATCACTAGTCAAGTTCTGTTATTGGTATTCAGAAGGAATCCTGGCTTATATGCAACAAAGGATTTGTATCCAGAATATATAAAGAACTCCTATAAATCCATAATAGTGAGACAAACACCCAATAAAAATAGACAAAAGACTTTAACAGGCACGTTGTAAAAGAAGATATGCAAACGACCAATAAACCTATAAAAAGACACTCAGTATAATTGCTCATCGGGGAAATGCAAATTAAAACCACAGTTAGATACCACAACATATCCACCAGAATGGCTACAAATTATAAAGGCTGACAATACGAGCATCGGCAAGGATGTGGGATAAGTGGGACTCTCTTACGTCGCTTGTGGGAATGTAAAATGGTGCAGCCACTTTGGAGAACCAATGGCAACTTCTGACAAAGCCGGATTCCAGCCTACGCCGAAAGACAGTTTTAGCCAAACCACAACGCTTCAACTAAAATCACCCACTGTTTAGCACTGGTCCCCCTCAGAGTTGGATAAGAGAAGCCTTGACCCTTTGGGGGAACACTGTTACCCTCAAATCCTATCCATTCATGTCGGACCACCTCCTCCTGCTGCACCTTTTATCCTCTGGCGTTTCGTGAGTGATGTCCCCAGAGGAATTCGAAGACAGAGATTGTTCTTCGGTGATTTAACTATTTTTCAGCCCCAAATTGGTTACGTAGGCTGACAGACACGGATGTAGCTATGAAGATAAGGAGTAAAGGTGTCTTACATCAGAACTTCTCTGGGTTAAGCACTCAAACTTCTCGTGGTGAGCACTCACATTACTTTGTAACCTCATCAGTCCTTTCCAAGTACATGTTCATTTTATAGATTACATATAATATCTGTAGTTATGAACTGATTTGTTTAGTTAAGGCCTCAGCGAGTAAATATGAAGATCCATAGATAGGTCTCCTCTGCACATGCATGCACGTGCACAAACACACAAACTTCTAACGTTTCTGCCTTACCAGGTCAAACCAGAAAACATAGCAAAACAAGGGCAGGAGTGACCTAACAGAGAGAAAACGGGGATGATGCTGGATGAGGAAGGTATAATTGAAGGGGCAATCTTTGAGGAGGGGTGAAGGTCTGCACTAAGAGAGCACATAGTGAACCCTTGAATGAGGGAAAGCGGGCTCAGAAAATGGGTAAAATATGAGTTGGTTGGTACATCTGGTTGTAGGAACATAAAGAGCTTGCCCTTTGGTTGCCTCTGTTTCCTAAATGAAAGAAGCGGCAAGGCCATCTAACTGAGGGTAAGTTACGAGGAGGGGATGTAAGAGGTTCGAAGAATGGAGGAGAGGTGAGAGATGACATTTGGAAGGGTGGAAGTATGAATTAATTAGGGAAATGAGTTAGGATGTCTCAGTAGTTCCGAGAACCCACTTGAGGATGGTGGCCTCGTATTCAATTAATACCATTTGCGTGTATATTATTTGAGATTAGAGTTTTGAGTAACATGAAAACACAAAACAACGTATTAACCAAGTGTGCTAGTTTTTTCTATCACTGACATTACAAATTAGCGCAAACTTAGCGGCTTAAAACAACACAAATGTGTTATCTTACAGTTCTGTAGGTCAAAAGTCCAAAATGGGTCTTAAAGATTAAAATCCAGGCGTTGATGGGCTTGCTTTCCTTTCCGGGGCTCTAAAGGAGAATCCATTTTCTTGCCTTTTCCAGCTTTTATAAGCCTCCTGCATTTCTTGTCTCGTGGCCTCTTCCTCCATTGTCAAAGCCAGAAACATTGTGTCTCTCTGACCTTCCATCTTCACACTTTCTCTGCAGCTGATACAGCCGAGAAAGATTCTCAGATTTTAAGGATTCATGTGATTAGATTGGACCTGCTTGAGTAATCCAGGATCCTCTCACCAGCTCAAGGCCCTTAATTTAATTATATCTGCAAAGTCCCTTTTGCCAATGTAAAGGAACATATTTGTAGATATGGGGGATTAGGGAATGGATATCTTTAGGAGTCCTTACTCCTCTACCACACAAAAATAGAAGCTCATTTCTCTCTTTCATGGAGTTCAGAGATAGGAGGTATTGGCCTACATTACATTATGATCATTATGACACAAACTCTACATCCTTAACATGCCGCCACATTGTCCAAGATGCTATTCAGGCTCCAGCTTTCACAACCATGTTTCAGTCAAGTGGAAGGAAAAAAAGTTAAAGGAGTTCACACATACACATACTCTTCCTTTAAGAACATTTCCCTAAAATTGCATAAAACACTTCTGCTTATCTAGCAATGGGCAGAAGTTTTTTTCCATGCAGCCATGAATCCAGGTAAAATTCATGGGGGAAAAAAAGGAAAAAAAGTTTCAAGAGTAGAAAATTAGCAGTTTCTGTCACAGCATGATTGTGAGGTTTCCTCTCACTTAATCTCAAGTTTGCCATTGGATAGAATCAGGGTGAAGGTTTTGCCAGGCAAGGATGTCAGAGGGAGAAGGATAAAGGCGGTCAATGGTGTACACAAGGGAACGGTGATAACAATGACACACGGGATTCAAGCCCAGAAAGACAATAAATGAGGTCATGAGGAGGGCAATAGATGGTAAGAAAGTGATATGGTTATTACATTGGAGGTCTTAGTGGAGTCAAAAAGATGTTGGAGTAGGATCCTAGGAAGAGTGAACTGGAAAAATAGTATGCAATAGTTGGAGAGCAGAATGCTTGAAAATGGAAAACAGTTATTAGTAAAACAAGGTCATGGGCATGATTGCAGGAATGGGTGGCTTGGTGGGGGGTGAGATGAGATCTTTGAAGGAATCAAGGGGCAGTAGAAGAAGGACAATCTATTTAGATGTTGAAATCATCTAGAATATTGACAGGAAGAGGGTTGAAGATTGAGACAGTATCAAGGATTAAAATCATCAAGGAACAAAGGGTCTGTGGTTGACCACAACGTAGACATACAGTCAGATGACATCATTTCCATTGGGTCTGGAGGGTCATGGATAAATAAGGAATGATTTAGTAGTAGTATTAAGAAGCAAGGATGATGGGAAAGACATATCTTCCTTTCCAGGCCCCAAAAAATGAGGATCGTAGAAGGTAAGAAGGTCATCATTGGAGAGAGATGCAAATAAGAAGTGTTCTCAGAAAAGAGCCTAATTTCAAAGCAAGATGGTTGAAGGGAACAATCTGAGAGGAGGGTGATGATATAAGAGATTTAACTTATGACCGAGATGATCATATTATTAAAATTAATAATTTAACAATTATTAAATGGTTACTATTTAACTAGAACAATTCTGGAAGCAAAGGGGGATGCTTTCAATAATTACAAAAAACAGGCATAAACTGGGACTGTCCCAGGCAAACTAGGATGTACTGTCATCCTACTTATGACTGACTTTATTCACCCTGCTAGAGCTGGAGAGCACTGATGCTACATTTCACTGCCCTGCCACTGTCCTCAGACCTGGAGTTGCTTCTGCCATTGCCTCTGCTGGGAAAATGGATTCTCCACTGCCCCCTCCCATGCTTCATTAGCAACTATTCAAAGTCTGGGGAGGGGGAATCCAATTGATCCAATTGATCGAGCCTTGGATCCATGCCCACTCTAGCTGCAAGGGAGGCTGGGAAAGTGTCTGTTCTTTTCAGCTTGCCATATTGCCACCTTCTCCAGTAGAAGGATTCTGCCTCCCACCACGATTCATAAGGTGGCAGAGTCCTCAAACATAGGAGGGGGTTTCAGACTTTAGGCAGTCAAAAAAAAAATAAAAATAGCAAATGTCCTCTAGAGTCACCATTTCCTTCTACTTGGCTGAGGCCTTGAAAAGCAGCCAGCATCTCTGGGGCTTTTTACTTAATCTTATAAGACATGATTAGGAGTTCAATTTGTGAACATTTGATTAATGATATAGGTTCAATCAGAGTACATTTACTACTAATAATGCAATACTTTCACATTGGGAGAGGTAACTGTGAGCAATAAATCTAGTTTCTAAAATGCCAATTTTACACAAATAAAATCGATTTGAAATTGATTAATTCATAGCCACTGACATTTTCTAATAAAAAAAATGAATGATTTAAATTATTCTTAATCAGTATTATAGAAGGCTTAAAGTTTTCATGGGTTTTCCCATAAAAACGTTTTTATGACTTCATGCCTCACTGTTTATGAAAAGTGTTGCTAAGGCTCCTCAGAGCTCTGGGTGCACCCTCTAAAATCGATCCTCCCTGAGTCAGTGCAGCAGGTCTCCTTGAGCACAAAGATAGTGTGTGGATGTTTTTCTTAACTACAAACAGATACTTGCTAACTTAAAAGGGACATGTCAAGGTTTATTCGGCACAATACTTGCAATTCAGATCTTTTCAAAGTAGTAGCAAAATAACAATAATAGTGGACCAGACACTTGAGGCTGAATGAATATCACCCCCTCATTGTCTCCCTTCCCTCTTTATCCAGCCTGAACTGTCAGGGCCCTTAATAGGATGTGATAATGGGAGAGTGGCAGACCTGGGGTTTATATTCTGGGTTTTGCCATTAACTTGCTGTGTGACCTGGGATGGGTCAAGTAACCTCTCTGAGCCTTCCACTGGAAACATCTTTAGTTCCATTGTCCCCTCCCTACTTTTCACACACCTAGAAAAACCCCAGCCCTGTTAAACTGAAATACCTCCACGCTCTGAACCTTCTCTCCTACAACTAAATGTTTCTAAGGAAAAAAAACCACACATATTATTATGCCAAGTCACCTTAATCTAATGACACAAATTCCAAATAAGCACTCCACACTGCCCAGCGATCCTACTCAAGGTCCCCAGTAATTTCCATTTTGCATTCCCTGGAGCTATTTTACATCTTTTCTCTTTCTTCAAATTTCCATTGCATGCTCACAGGTCAAAAACCCCACATTCAGCCCTTAACACATCACCCAATAGGCATTGAGAAACTAAAAGTAGATAGAGCGCCTGCATCTTCCCACCAGGTAATCAATTTACCAAGCCACCTGCACATCCACCCTAATTCTATTCCTTCTTTTCTGACACAAGGAAAAAATTGTCCCTCCTCCTATGAAAGGCCAACTCCTCCACTTGCACTCATTATACCATTGCTTCTTGCTGGCCAAGACCTTTGACCCTGCAACCTTCCTCCCTCTCTCCCAGATCATTCCCCCGACATACACGTACGCTCTGGTTTAGTCAATTAAAAAAAATTAAAAGCAAATCAACACTTCTTTCCAGATCCTACCCCTTCCAGATATCTATTCCATTTCTCTGCTGAATTTTAAGGCACAACCACTCACTAGATGACTGACTTTCTTCTGGCATTCAGACTATGAGGTGTGACTTTAGGAATGGAAACTTCCTGACACTACACTCCCAACATCTTCCCCACAAACTGGCAAAACTCAAGTTCCACTCTGAGACCTCTGCATCAAGGCTTTTGTTCCTGCTAAATACACGCCATAAGAGCCTTCTTTTAGAGTTTTCTGTCATTTATCCTTTGAATAAATAAAGTATCCAAAAATCATGCTCATGTGGGTGACAAAGGGGGAATGCATGAGAAACACTGCAATAAACAAAGAAAAACTCCACCTTTGCTAATGATGAGGCCTTTGGGGCATGCACTTCCTAAGTCTGTTTCATGCTGGATCTAGCTAGGAAGCATCCTGATGATTTGCATGGATTCACCTGGGGGCACTAGGAGAGATCAAGAAGAGAGGACCAGAACAAAGTGGTGGGCTTCCTCTGTCTTTGGTAAAATCCAGGCCAGGAGACAGCAAAGAAACCTCAGTGCTAACCTGGGCTTGGGATGTGTAAGCAGGGGACCAGCGATCTGAACTCGACACTTACACCAGCAGAGCTGAAGCCGTAAGTGTGTCTAAACAGGCAGGTATCTCAGCAGAGGTGACAGGTCTGAGTGACTATAAGTTGGGAAACAGAGCAAATGGAAATATGTTCCCCAATTCTGAAGTTCAGGTCCCTACCATCATCCAATCATTACCCATTACCTGAATCTGGGTGTGGTCACTGCTCTTAATGATTAGGCTTCCTATAAAGAGTTAGAGATCCGTGTGGGCTGAATGAGGCCTCTCTGCCCTGTACTCCATAAAACCTGGCATCAGAGTTCCTATCATGGGGCCATAAGCTCAGCCTCCACAGTGGCACAGGTATCCAGGGAAGGCTGTCTGTGAGGATCATTGTGCAGGGCCTTTACCACACTGTCACCCTCTAGTTAGCATCATAAGAAAGAGACAGGTTCAGTCTATGGTGCTGGCTGACTTCAGTCTAGAGAGGCTCTCTCCCACAGCATACCTTTCTCCCCAGACCCAATAGAGAGGATGGAGGTGGCTTGAAAGAAATTTCCTTTCCCATAGCTCAGTATTCACCTATCCTATCCATCCCTTCTTTGTCCACCTATATCCTAGTCACTTGTCAGAACTTAGTTTCAGGTCACTTCTCCAGTATGTAATTGACTAATGTCTCTCCTTTGGGCTCCCACAGTTCTGATGCCCACTGTGTGGAAACTGCCAGTTTACCTGCCTAACTATTTATACCTCTTTTATCTCTGTCCCCAGGGCATCAGTGCATTATTTGTTGGGTAGAGCCACGGCTTAATTCAGACCTGCTGAGACCCTATGGAAAAAGCGTCTACAGTCAACCCCTGACCTTTCCATATCCTTTAAAAAATCCTCCAGCCCAGCTTTATTTGACCTCACGTGGTCAGCAGGTTACTTCCACTGCTCAGCATTGGCTGCCAGGAGAAACTCACTGGCCATGAGGGACCAGTACCCACTGCTGGAGCTGATCTTGCTCTGTGTCCTCTCTGTGTGAGTAAAGCGTTGTTCCATCCAGTGCTTGACTGTGTTGTATTTTCCTTGGCGACTCTGATGCCAAGATTCAGTGGGTGGAAGTGCTTGGACTTCTATTCCTGGTGGCTGGCATTGTGACAGTCTTTGCTCTCCTCCAAAAAGTTGGAGTTCTCCCTTGGCATTGGGAATCGGAGCATGGTACTCTGCTCAAGAATTTCCAATCCCATTTTATTGGCTAGAACTCAGTCGCATGGCAGTATGGTAGATGGTAGGACTTGAGCTAGAACCTCCTAACAATGAATTTTTATTATGAAAGAGGAGCTAGCCATCTATGCCACACTCCAAGGAGAAAAAACCATTATCAGCATTTTCTCTGCTGGCATATAAGACAGCATTGCATTTTATTTTCATAGAAAAACACGCATATGCACACACACACACACCACATAAAATGAGATCTGACTCTTCCCAGAGGCCTTTCCATTTCAATGAAAACTGAAAATTTCAGCCAAAAAGTATTTCAGCCAGTGGAATTCCAGTTGTCAGCTTTTCACCTGGCAGTATGCACAGGGAGCTGAGGGACCTCTCTGCTGCTCTGATACCTCAGTGCAGAGTTTCTGCCAAGACAAAGGGTCGGCCCTGTCAGGCACTTTCCAGGGCATTTAAACACACAAAGAGAGACAATTGTGAAAGATGCAAGAACAAAGTAATGCTGGACCATATGATCCTGCAAATTGTGTGCCCTGACTTATAAGTATATTTGAATACTTGCTTAAACATTCTGCAATTCAGCTTCTCATTTTCTCAAGGGGTAAGAATAGGCCAAACCCCAGAGTAAGAATCAGCCTGGGAAGAAATCACATCGACTCCAGTATTCCCACTGAGAGCCCTTTGTAATCTTGTACTTCAGTGTGTTCTCAGGATCCAAGAAAATATTTGTTGCCAATCCCTTCCCTCTGTAAGATGCCTTCACGAAACATCTACAAGACAAGGGCTGGCATATAGGTTGAGTCTCTTCTCCAGTAGGATGTAGGGAGGTGCTGGCTCAGACCCCTCTTTTTGGTCAAAGGCCAAATGGGAATGGAGGATATGATTAATGAAGACTGAAGAACTAGCATTGTCCAAAAGGCAATTTGAAGTGAGAGTGCTCAATTTAGACATGTTCCTTTGCCCCTTTGCAATTTTCTATCCCTTCCTCCTTCCCAGTGGTTTTCTTTCATGGCCTTATTTTGTGCCAAAGGAAAACAACGAATATGCCAGAAAGGTAAACCCAATATTCTTGATTGACTCACAGAGCAATAAAAAGCTGACTGATGACTACCTGTACAGCAGAAGGTAGACAGTAGCCAAAGCAAATGGCTAATCAAGGCCTGACTCTTCCTCGGTGTCCATCTTCATGCATCCCAGAAAGATTTAAGTAAAAGGTGGTGATGCATTTTTTTCATTGTGAACCACTGACTCATTGAAAAAAATCAATGAAGGGCCATAAAAGACTCAAAAACAACCTAGTTCTTTATTTTCCTTGGAGACATATAAAGTATTCAACTCACCCACTTCCTAAATTATAAATAAAGAAGCCATGGAACAATTCAATAAAAGTGTAACAGGAAAAAGAATAAAGAGAAACTTATAAGACTTAGAAAAAAAAAGTCAGGACGTGGTTCCACAGTGTAGTGGTTAGCACGTCTGCTTTACATGCAGAAGTCCTGGGTTCATGCCCCAGTGGAGCCACAGTCCATGGTCTATGACCATGCCACTCTGAATAAGCCCGATGTCTGATCTTGTGGAAGCTAAGCAGGGTCAGACCTGGTTAGTACTTGGATGGGAGGCCACATAGGAAGACCAGGTGCTGTAGGCATAAATAATAAAAAAATAAAAATAAAAAAAATCAGAGTTATCTGTTTTAACACTTCCCTCTAAAGCTAATCAGCTTACTAATTTTCTTGCTTCTTGAGTAAACCTTAACATTTTAGCATAGTGGCTGTTAACCAGGATTACCTGTAGAAAGTAGCAAAAATGTGTGTTCCTGGGCCCACCATAGGATTGATTAATTAGGGCTTTGTCATGAGTATAGGTGATTTTCATGCAACATCCTGGTTCAGACCTCAGTTTTAACTTATGCTCTCAACAAATCAGTCCCACCAGCCACAAAGAAATAAAGAATTCTACTTCTCTACCGCCATCAACATCATGTTTAGCCATGTGACTTGATTTGGCCAATGAAATGCGAGAAAAGTGATACATGTCACTTTAGGTAAAAGAGTTAGCTCATGGTTCATTAGCATTTTCCCCCTCTGCCATCATAATTAGTATATGCCAGATGGAGACTGCTTCATTCTCCTAAATCTCACAGTGAAGAGGAAGAAAGATGCAACTGACCCACAGTGAAAATGTAGCACGAACAAAAACCAAACCTTTGTTTTTGTAAGTCACTGAGATTTGGAGATTGTTGTTACTGCAGCATAATCTAGCCTACCCTGACTGATACATTACTCCCCAAAATAAAATAAATGTTGCATCTCTTTCATAAGCTGGAAGATTCCTACCACCTCTGCTTTAAGTAAAGGAGGGAACTAAGACTTATTAAGTGATTACGACCTGCCTAGTGCTTTACATACAGTGTCTTTTCAGTTTTTTAACAGTCCCGTGAGGAAGCAAGCATTATCCTCATTTTATAAATAAGGAAGCTCTGACTCAGAAAAGTTAAGTAACTTGCCCCAAATTAGTAGTAAATGGTTGATCTTGGACTTGAACCTACCACCCATGTCTAATTCTCAAGTCCACGCTCTCTACCATAGAAAGTCATTCAAAATATACCTACTTCCATCATTCTGTCTTTTATGTTTCCTTCTTCTCTACCAGGGTTTCCATTTGTGCTGTTAGAAAGGAAACCTCATAACAAAAAGGAAAACTGGGAGTAAATGTCTCAAGAAGTGACAAAGGAGATATTAACTTCGATTTGGCCTCAGTGGAAAGCACTCACTCCAGGCACCTGTGTCAGATCTCTTAGCATGCCTTTGAAACAGACAACTGTTGGGAGCATGTCTTATATGCCAGCAGAAAAAATGCTGGTAATTTAATGAAAATGAAATCATTAATGCAAATTGCATTAACATGTAATCGAGCTTATTTCAGAGAGGTGGAGGGTACTGGTAACTGATTATAAAATGTACCAGAAGAGCTCTGCTTTCTTACTAAAGGAGTTACATATTTATAACCCTTAAAAAAAAAAACAAATCGTCATGCAAGTGTAATACTAGGTTCTGAGTCTCTGCAGTTCCCCAAATAAACATGAGAGTGCAGCTCGGAGTAGCTGCAAAGGCTCTCCAGGAGCAAAGCCTTTCTCATGATTACACTCAAAGCAGGCTAGAGATTCATAGCTGCCCTCCCACTCTGCAGCTCTGTCTGCATATTCCATTCACTTGCTGAGCCATGTGCTGTGGACAGACTAAGAACACACCCATCAGACTGTGTCATTTCACCCAAACCATAACATGGCTCTAAGAGCAAAAGGTCACAGGACATAACAGGACACACACACACACACAGTATATATAACAGGACACATACACACACACAGTATATAAAACATGATGTGCCTACAAATAAATATTTACATTGCTTTCCAGAATACATGTTGTAAAAGGAGTTTCTATTACCACACAGGTCATGGATTTGTCAAGCACCCAACACTCCTCCCCACACCAGCAGCATCAGCGTACTAGAAAGTAGCAATTTTGTTCCTGACGAAGGCTTGCTCCCCTCTCCGAAGTCTTCTCCCACTTCCTTAGACACCCATCGTTCATTTCCGGTAGTATTTATTTCATTCCAGTCCTTTACTCACCTTATCATCCTGACCTTCCAAGGATCTAAGCTCATTTATAAACATCATAACATGAAAGAATTTGTCATGAAGCCCCTCTATCTAGGAAGAGTCATATAAGCCATTTCAGAAGCATTATCTCCTTGATGCAATTTCAGGAAGGGGTCTGAGGAGAAAGAGGCTGCCTTTCCTCCTAGGTGGTCCCTGTTTTGCTGATGAGAAAGGTTAGTCCTAAAATCTCTCTCCTCCCTTCATCTCCAGGCACCAAGACCTCCACCAATAGATCTCAGATCCTTCAGATGTAAACAGTGTTTTAATTCAGTCCTGGGAGAAGCCAAGAGAACACTGAGAAGTAAAATATCATAGGTAAATTTGCTGAATAATAAACTGCAAAGGTAGGAGTTGTGTGTTATATCATCCTTTGTTTTCGATGAGCCATGCTGTTGCCTTGGGATGAATTCTACTCTCTGTCCCAGGCTTCCCCACTCTATTTTCCTGCCTGTGTCTTTATTTCTTTTATGAACCACGATCTGACTTCGTTCTCTAAAATCCAGGTCAAAGAGCCTCTGAATGAAGCCCTCTCTGATTATCCTCATACTTGTAGGTGCTCCTTCCACACTGCCTCCGGTATTTAATTACACACTGTCTGATACTGTTTATTAATTGTCTCCCATAAGAACACCATCCTTTCTAGAGTAAACATGTGGAGATTTGCTCTCTGCACAGCATGCCTTCCTATGTGAAACATCCTCTCCCCCATCCTAAGGTAATTCTGCTCGATCACTATAGTTGTGGTGGGTGAGCCCCCCACCACCCAAAATTGGACATAAGATTCAGATTTAGCTCATCAGCAAAATTAGCCCTCACCATGAATGGTTTTGAAATTAAAAGCATCTTAAACTCAGATCATTCCTGGAGCCATCATCCAAGGGGGACACCGATCTCCGTGTTTAAGGACACAGGTCTATTTCAATAGAAGAAAATAATCATAACTGGTGCCTCACTATCAGTAGAGCGTGCCAGACATTTATAATAAGTAGGGTGGGGCAACCCTTGTAAGGTCAGTTAGGCCTAGGAAGAAGTCACAGTGTTCTTCACACAACAATACAAACATTGAAAATTTCGAAACTGGTAAAGTGAAATCCATGTTAACTGTAGGACTCTATTCTTCATGTGATATTAAGCCATGTTGTCTTTTAAAACTCATTTTGGTCAAATGTGCTTGCTTCCTAGGTGAACAATGAGGAAATGGGCTGTAGTTACTAGGACTAGAACACACTTCACCCAATCTATTGCAGCTAAGCTAACACACTATTATTAATATCTGGCCAAAGAATAAAGTTTTTTAATTGATAAGAAATGGAGGGACCAAGGACCCCACCTTTACTTCTGAGGGTGGGATGGAGAGAGAGACCTTTCATGAAGCTGAGGGTAGAGAGATTGAGATTGATGAATTTAAAAGGAGAGGATACATGAAAACAGGGGAGAGACAGAGGTAGGAGTGGGAACATTCATGGAGTACTCTCCATTCAAGGAAAGACCTAAGCTTGAACCACCTTTTGGAAGTGTGATGTAGAGGAATTAATCCCGCTGGAGACAGGTCTCTCTGATAGTCCGACCCCTGGGCCCCTAATGCTAAGAATTCTTTGTACCTTTCCACAGCCTCGAGTGTTTGATCTGGTGAAGTTGAGGAGGTGGTGACTCTCACCTAGTTGTCTCGGGTTGTGGGGAGACTTACAGAAGACCTCTTCAAAGCACACAAGGCAGTAAGATTATATTCTCTGATCATTAAGCCCTCTCTAGTGGGGCTGGCAAAGACCAATTTAGGGAGAGAAAAAAAAGACAGTGCTAAATTCAGGTTAAATGTGACAATGCCTGGCAATGGCTACTGATACTTTCTATTAATATTCAACACATGACCATGTAGTCAGAGCCGAAGGTCTCTATCTTTATGAGTAATGTTTGTCAGAAATTCAGTTCTCTCAAAACAATGTCACTGGGTCATTTGGGATTTTCACTATAGAATATTATATTTACAAAGTGAGAAAATACAGACACATACACACACTCGCGCACCCTACATAGAGATACGTTGTATTAACAATCAGAAAATCATTGAAAGAAAGGAGGCCTGATGGTTTAGAAAAGAAGGAATAAAAGAAAAATATTCATTTAAAATATTGCATTTAGAGGGTTTTAAATAGCTATTTAAAACACGCTATTTTTTACAGAAGGAAATGTACTGAAAGTCACATTTTAATGGCTAAGTAGAGTTAACCTCTCTGGAAACACTGAAATTCATTATTTGAAGGTAATTCTTGCAACATGATACTAATGACAGAGAATTCACAAAAATGACAGCCAGCCCAGAAAGCCTACTCAACCAAACCAGACATATGGGTCATTTAAAAGTTCCAACTTAAAAGCTACAGTTCTGGTATGCTCAATTTTTAGTAATTTAATAAGAAGGGTTGTATAGCACACTGGACTACAGGTAAAAAAGACAAGGTTTAGTCTTATCTAGGCCATTAATTGCTTCTGTGACCTTGAATAAGTCATTTAGTGTCCCCAGAAATCAAATATGATGATCTCCAGGGGACTTCTAACTCTAACCTTCTGTGACTAAGTGGAAACTAATTTAGGTTACAAAAAAAAAAAATCTCTAACTTAAGGCAATTTTGAGTCTGACAGTAATGTGTTAACTAATAAAATTCCACTGGCAATGATTCTATTGAAATTAAAATAAAAGGTACCACTTAATAAGTACTTATTATATGCCAAGTGCTTTATATATATCATCTCCAACCATTAAACATGTAAATAAATATTATTATCCCTATTTTACAAATCTGGAAGTTGAAGCTTAGAGGATTTAGGTAAATTGCCCAAAATTTACACAATTATTAAATGTTGGAGCCAGGATTCAATCACAGGTTTTATTCAGAAATGTTTGTCTCTCTTTTACTATAACTGGCTGCCAATTCTATTATGCGTTACATAAAAATTCAAACAAAGAATAGAAGGTAATTTCTGAGATCTATGATGTGAAATTTCTGAGAACTATTTGAAGCAGCATAACAGAGATGGATAGCTCACCACTAAGATTTTGTGCCCATCTGTAGCAGAAGTGTTGCTGGAAGGTGAACACAGTCAGGTACCACAGTCTTAGCACAACTCCCGTTACTTCCACGTAGGGCTGTCTTTCTCACAGAATATGAAAGAAGTAATAATTTACACTTACAGACCATGGCTTTTGAGAAGTATGTGGGACTTTCACCAACTCCCTTTCCTTGGCAAACTAGAGCAGAGAACTCCGAGACCAGAGAGGGTGTAAGTCTCAAGCTGCGAGGAGCCTGGGTCCCTGAATCACTGTGTGGAGACAATCAGCCTGCGGTCCAGGAACACCTACAGTGCATATTACATTAGCGAGAAAGAACTTCTCTTATGTAAGACACTAACAGTTTAGGGTTTGTTTGTTACATCATCTAGCATTTCTTAATTAAGACAAGGTATCAGATGAACGATGCAGTGATCTCTTTCTCTCTTTGCCTCTACATTCCTCTAACATAGTGTCTCAACCTGTGTGTTGGGGAGAGGTGAGGGAGTTGGGGTAGGAAGATGGAAAACTGCAATTTCATGCCTTAAAGGACAGGCAAGGAAGATATAGGAAGTGTGTTTCAGATTGCTCCAGCCCATTCACAAACACATCCCATCTTGGTAATTATGGCACGTACATAAATTTGGTCATCATGTTGTAATCCTGGCACATACCAATGCCCGTTGCATCCACTCTCACAATACTCTGGGCATACATATCAGCTGAGAACCCCTGCCCTAACATTTGAAGCTCATTATACCTTTTGGTTCAGTCCTTCACCAATCTTTGAAACCTGTTCCACTCTCATGCAGAGAACAGGTAAGAAGACCCGGCATGTCAGTGGTTCCATGTTATGTTAACTCGATTACCGTATTTGTTTCCTAGGGATGTTGTAGCAAATTACCACAAGCTGGGCAACTTAAAACAAAGTAAATTTCTTCTCTTATATAGTTCCGGAGGCTAGAAGTCTGAAATCAGAGTGAGTGGCTTCACTGAGGGTTATCGGGAGGATTTGTTCCATGCCTCTCTCCTGGTTTCTGGGGGGTTACTAACAATCCTTTGCAATCCTTAGCTAGGAGGCACATGGCTCTAATCTCAGCCTCCATCTTCACATGACCTTTCTCTCTGAGTATTTGTTTCCAAATTTCTTTCCTCTTATAATGATATCGGTCGAATTGGATTTAAGGCCCACCTTAATCAAGTGGGACCTTACTTTAACTTGATTAAAACTGCAAAGACCATTTCCAAAATCATATTCACAGATACAGGCAGTTAATCTTCTAAATATATCTGGGGGGCAGGGGAGGCACAATTCAATCCACAGCAGCTACTAAGGCAGTTCTCGTCTTATAGCCAGGTTCTTATAACTGGCCTACTATAATTGAGTCTAAAACCAGGCCTTTGTTCAATAAGGCTTGGAAGAGGGCTCATATCTTATTCTTTACACACAGGTTCTTACTGCCTTTTCTGTGTCTTTACTAGAACTGGAGTCCTGCCTTTGCAAGCCTTGCCAGAGTGTCTCTTCCTGACTGCCCCTGAGTCTCTTTGATACAGATTCCCTATGTCTCTAGACTTCGGCCTATGTCTACAGCAATGTCACCTGGAAACCTATTCCTCATTCATTCACTCTAGGCATTACTAGCACACTGGACTTCTCGATCTCTGTCAGTTTGACAAACTAATCCCGTAGCAAACTAGCCTCAGTGGAGACCAATCCCAGGCCCAGAAAATTCACCTCTGATCTGGGGAACGGAGTCAGAAGGGTATAAATGGGATACCAGCCCCAGGAAATTAAAGCAAGCCAAACTCCTCCAAGAGATCCCAGAGGTCGCTGCTGTCATGGAGAGTCATGTATGTATTGAAAAATCTGTGCAGAGTATGGTATCAAGTTACAAATTATCAGAGTCTGGCACAGGTGCAGGATATGAAATTACCACAGGTCAAAGCAGGCAAATGGACAGATACCTGGGACAACCAGACAAGTTCAAGAGAATGTAGGTGCTTGCGTTTAGGGCAAGAAAAAGGCTGGGGATCCCGTAAGAGCAGTTCAGAGCATCACTTCAGGCCTTCATGTATAATCATGTCCTGTAGTAAATCTAATATGAGGCAAGTTTTCTGCCCAACTTCTCATGCACTGCTTGTCAGGGCAGAAATGCATTCCAGGGAGCGGACAGCCCTGAGCCCACGGAAGAGGAGATATAGATGTAACCAGCTAAAATAGAAACACAAGACTTGTTAAAGCCGGAGTTCCTTTAGAGATTATCTTCAATCCCCTTATTTTACAAATGAAGAACCAAGTTCTAGTTGCTTATTATATCCAGAGCTAGGCTGGGGGATGGGGAAACGGGTGTTGAGAAGAGAAGAGAAGAGAGAATGAAATAAGTTAATGCCTGCGTTTACTTCCCTGCCCGATTGCTGACGAAAAGCCATGTACAGGTAGAACTACAGGTCAACCTCATTGTCTTCCAAAGCTTTAAGCAGCCGGCTCTGGATAGGAAGAGATGACCTTGCTGGAGGAGCAATTACACATTTGAGGCTTCCCAATGGACTCTTAGAGATCTCAGTTAGCTCCCAGTTTGGAACACCCAGGATGTATGAAGCCGGCACCTGGTTGGGGCAGAATCAACTTCCACCAACAAACTGCATAGAGAAGGTTTGAGGGCAACGACTGGGCTAAAAAATAAATAAATAGTCTTGGCCCCTTTGCACCAGATCCTGCTGAGAACTCTGTACTGCTTTCCAAGATGCACTCAAAGCAGAAGGGTCCCCAGACGGGGGCACCAGCAGGCCCTCGAGAGGCTGGGCCACAATCAGACCCCATTCATCATCGAGCCCCACCCTCAGGACAATCAGAGAGGAATTTTGCCACTCCTATTGCCCGGGCCCTGTTCTATTTAATCAATCAGCACGACAAGCTTGTTAGACTTGCCTTCTCAGCAGGGCCCTGAGCTGCCTGCCAAACAGTTCCTGTGAGGAGCTCTGAAAAAGAAAAAAGGAAAGAAAACAAAAGCCGGCAAGCTGTGGCGGTGTGATGGGAAGCAGACACCGTGCGATGGAAGGCAGCTTTTCAGAGGAAGGACGCAGCTGGGCCAAACCTGTACCTAGAGCCTGGCTCTGAGATTCCCTAAGGCAGCCTGTCATCACTCTTTAAAGAGGTGTGACATTCAAACGCCTGGGACCCTTTGGGGGAAGCACAGGTAGCATATCAGAAGAAAGGCTTCTCTCCGCCTCCATCTGTCTGTCATGGTTCAGTCTGCCCGCATCTTGCTCCCCGTCCTTCCTGATGGAACCAGACACTCCCTGTTATCAGACCCTCTCCCTCAGCTGCAGACTCCCCGCCCATCGCAGCATCCCCAAGAACGTCTGTCTGTAATGATCTTCAGTTTCTAAGAGGCAGTTTTAAATGGGTCACTCTCCAACTCTGCCTATCTGACTTCAGTTTTAACAAGCTTCATTCCCAGAGGTTTTGTTAAGCAGGGTGTTACAATCAGAGAATGAACTAAAAGGGAGCTCCGAGTCCAGCCCCACTATACCTCGGAAAGGAAAACCACATTGCTATAATAAAGTGCTAAAAATATAACATGTGCCAGATATATTATGCTGTACAATAAAATGTTAAAAACTGTAACTTTTGGAACATTAAGAGTAGAGATCGTAAAATTTGTAAAAAAGCAGGTGGTGACTAAATCCACCTTACATTCATTCCTAAGCCGTAAAATGAGATAGTGAGTTAGTTTGCTAGATTTGCCGTAACAAAGCACTACAAACTGGGTGGCTTAAAACAACAGAAATGTCTTCTCTTACAGTTCTGGAGGCAGGAAGTCAGAAATCAAGGTGTCAGCAGAGTTGGTTCCTTCTGAGGGCTCTGAAGGAAACTCCGTCCCATGTCTCTAGTCTCCTAGATTCTGGTGACTGCTGGCAGGCCTTGGCATTTCTTGCCCCGTCGATGCCTCCACCCTCACAGGGCGTTCTCTCTGTCTCTTCTCATTCTCGCCCTCTGTGCATGTCTCCCCTCCCCTTCTTATAAGGACGCCAGTCATATTAATTTAGGGTCTACCTTAATCAAATATGACCTCATCTTAACTTAATTACATCTGCAAAGACCCTACTTTCAAATAAGGTGACATTCACAGGTGGTGGGTTAGGAGAGACACAATGCAAACCATAACAGGCAATGATATCTTCCCTATCTGCTCACTCTTGAGATAGATATTTAAGAGCTTTGGAAAACACACAGTTTGTATACAGACTTATAAATTTGTGAACCAACTGTATGCTTTTCAAAACTCTTTAACATTTATCTTCCTCAAAAATAAGGGACGTAAAATATATATCTGAGCCTCATTCTGCTTCCTCCCTGTGCGGCATGACTAGAATCCATGTTGTCTGTTCAGAAGCCCAATCCGTGTGTATAAAATGACTAGCAATGACTAGGGGGCAGCTTTCCTTAAGCCAAATTTGATTTCACATTCACCCCTGCTTTCAGTGAAGACAACTGATGTCTCACCCCACTAGTGGTCAGTGAGATCCTCGTGTGTGTGTGTGTGTGTGTGTGTGTGTGTGTGTGTTGTGAAGGATTAAAGAAGGATCTGAAGGAGATTGGAAGTAAATTTGGCCTCTTAAAAGAAATTTGAAAGATAGAAAGAGCCTTGGCACTTCCCTTTCTTAATCTCAACCACCGTGCTGGCCCCTTCTCTTTAGCATTGCGGCATCCGCTTGTGGCTGTGACGATACCATGGCTGAGGTTCACAGGCCACCTGACCTGCTCAAGCTGACCCAAATAGTTACTGGCAAAAGTCAAGCCTGGGGTGTAGAACATCCGCTTTTTTAGGTTCAGACCTTTCTTTTACACACTCTATAGAGTGAACCAAGATGCTCAGAAATCCAATCGGAAAGGTCGGGTCTGGATGGTTTCTGGAGCTGGAGTTTAGATGAGAATGTCAGAGTCGAAGGGGAAAAATTCAAAGATGAATCCTCTGAGGGTTTCAGTGAGTCTAGTAACTCAATGAGTTCTGGCTTTAGCTTATAGCCTCAGTGCCGTTAAAATGAAACTCTTCTTAGGAGGAATCAGATTTTAAGTTCAACTCTTACGGTTTCCTCAGAGTGAAGGAAGGTCTGCAGCACCAGGTTTGATTGGAAGACCAGAAGGCCATCTGGTCTGTTCCAGTTCATGTGTAATTAACTATCTGTGGTATGTGCAGTGCCATTATCCCCTAAGCACTGTGGGCATTACGTAAGAAGCCCATGACACTGCTTCTCCCCTCAAGAAGTTTAGACTATCATGGGAGATCTGACGTGTGCATCTGACAAAATGATAGCATAAAATACAGTGCTAAATAAAATATAATCAAGAGTCACAGTGTGCAGAAGGAGCCACAGGCCATCTGCCTATGGAGTCACAGGAAAGACGCTCCACAGAACCATTCTGACCCTCCCAGCTGCAGCCTTGGCCCTGTTTCTGAAAGTCTTCAATTTGCAGCTTCAGAACAATTCCATCCATTATTCCAATTTTTCTCAACTTTTTGACCACAACACAGTAAGAAAAATACTTCCTATTGCAACTTAGGACTCACATACAAAAGCAACAAAAAATGGCACTGTTCTGGATCAGTTTCTTTAGCTCTTCTAGATTGACTCTCCACTCTTCTCCAGCAGGTGCACATGGATAATATCTGGAGACTCTCTTGCCCCCACCCCACCCCCAGCCAAAGCTGGGTTTGGCCAGTGGAAGGCACAAGCAGGCAATACGAGTGGCGGGAGGGGAGTGGAATTGGGCATTTTTCATACTGGCTCCCACCTGCCAGCTTGCTGTGGAATGTCTGCCTGCCTCTTCCTGTCGGGCCACTCTCTCCTTCCGGTATTCTGGAAGTTCTCTTTCCCTTTACCTCTTCAGACCTAAGAAGGATGAGCTCTCACTGCTATTACTAGGCCCAGATACTGCACCATGTCTGGCTGCTTTTGCTTTTGCATAGTCTTTTTATTAACGTATTCGATTGAGTGCCATCTCTTCTCTGACAGCATCTCACTAATAAAAATCCTTACCCTGACCACGGGTGATGCAACCTGACACTCTTTATTGCATTCTTAAAAGCAAACACAAACAAAACAAAACAAAAAACTATTGTCTGTCACTTAATTGATTTCACAACCAACTAGTGGGTAGTGACACATAGTTTGGGAAATAATAGTATTTTCATAAAAAATAACTGAGCTCATTGTTCTCACGTAAATCATATTCCCATCGGTGGGATGTTTGGAACTAGTCTTACCGCCTAGATGAGCTCTTGAGCCTCTACTTTATACCTGGTCCTTTTTGAAGGTCTCATCCCTATAACTGGGTTTCTTTCAGTCCTGGTTACTGGTTTTACCTTGTCCCTCGTGGGCCTGTAACCTGGCCTGAGTCTGAGCCCCATGGTCTGCTGTATCAGCTTCCAAGGGCTACTATAAAAAATTATCACAAACTGGGTGGCTTAAAACAACATTAACTCATTCTCTCACAGTTCTGCAAATCAGAAATCTGAAACCAAGGTGTCAGCAAGACCAAACTCACTCCAGAGGCTCTGGGAGAGATTCTGTTCTTTGTCTCTTCCAGCTTCTGGTAGCTGTAGACATCCCTGGGCCTGTGGCTGCATCGTTCCGATTTCCGCCTCTGTCTTCTCTCCGGTCTTTTCCTCTGTGTGTCTCTTAATAAGGACCTTTGTCATTGAATGTAGGGCCTGCCTGGATAATCCAGGACGATCTCATCTCAAGACCCTTAACTTAATTATACCTGCAAAGAACCTTTTTCAAATAAGGTTACTTTCAGAGGGTCTGCAGATTAGAACGTAGACTTATTTTTTGGAATCAACTGCTCAATCCACCACTCCTTGTCACTGAACAAACCCACCAGGCAGTTCTTATAAGCTTTATGCAGACTTTGTCCCTGTACATTCAACTGAGACAGACCCTTGAAACCAAGACACTGGCAGTCGCCTCTCTAGAAGGATCACCACAATTCAGAGACTGCTGGAGGTGACCTGACCAAGCAGATTGGTCCTTCCAGAGAGCAAGGCCAGGGAGAGCGGGCTTTGAGCCACTATGTCTTGGACTTCTGATCACACTGTTTAGCAGCTAACGACCTAGGTTGGTCCATGTGTCCACTCTGGCAATACCCGGCCATGATTTCTTATTCTCCCATCTAGCTGACCCAAGGCAGCATGTGACATTAAACCATAGAGCAAGGAATACGGGCTCTAAAGAATGGAAAAGATTTTAGAAAGGAAGAGAGGTAACATATGGGAATAGCCCTATTCTTTACTAAAGCAGCAAATCTAACTTGTAGCTCAGAATGGCAGTAACATCTTTGAATTTTTGCAAAAGCAGAGGGAGTATCTTTTCTGCATGACTGTTAAAATTTCTGGGTACTAATTTCCCAAAGACACTGAAAAAAAAATTTCCCTGCAAAAAAATTAAAGAGTGCTACTGACTTCTTTCAAAGATCATTTCATTAAATTGGCTGTTCATAGGACTCTCTCTCCATTTTCTGCTCAGGAGCGTTGGAGCACATCCATCCTCCGTGCCAGGTACCGGCTTTATAATTCAGCACGCTGCATTTGGCTGTTGTATCTGACTTTGTAAGGCACAGACTGGTATATGTGGAACTGGAGATAAATGGTTTGGCATTTTCATAAGTTTTTATCCTATATCACATTGTTTAAATCTAAGAATGAATAAATGAATTTAAAGTCTTATAATCCCCATAATCCACTTTGCATTCATTAAACATTGAACTCACTATTCATTATTCTGATAATGAATACTGGCAGTGCTGAGTGATGGTAACAGGAGATAGTTCTTAGCTGAGCATTCTGAATATTGGCAGATGAAGAAAGCTGTGGTTTTTCATTTTGCTCATCTCGCCAGGAATAAGGAAATGGGCCAAGCCAGAGAAGAGAGCCTCTGCCTTCACCTTGTGGTATGGAGACTACCCAGCCCTACCCACTGTGGGAACCATCTCATCTGAAAACTATTAAGTTAGATGAAAAGGATGCGACAGTTTCCATGAAGATGATGCCCATCCCCGGATTTCTGAGCCACACACATTGGCTTGGTGTAGCCCTCCATGAAAAGCATAAGTCAGCTGGGGCCTGCAATATTTCCCTTTGAAATACATGGTTACCCACAACTGGCCATTTGTAGCACTGGAAAATGTCGCAGCTAACACAGTGGGAATAAAGCGGGCTTTGATGTCTGAAGGCATGAATTTGAGTCTTGACTTTATCATCTGCTTTGTAGTGAACCTCGGCTAGACATCTATGACCTCTCTAAGTCTTTGTTTTCTTATTGTAATCTGGGTATAGCAGTAATCCTTCACTCGTGGATTTGCTATGAGAGTTAAATGAGAACATGCAATAAGTATGTAGAGGGCAATAATTATGTGCTAGACACTGTCCGAAGGATGAGGGTACATTAGATAAAACAGACAAAAAAAAAAATCTTTTCCTCATGAGATTATAATCAAGTTATAGAAACCAGACAATAAACTATCATTTAAGTTTTCCTCATTTTTCTCTTGGATAGTATGTATTTTTATTATTAATCTGAAGGAGTTTTAAAATATAACATAGATACAAACTTTTAATTTATTATATGTATTTTTATTTTACATATATATATTTCCCCCCACTCTGTGGTTTGCCTTCTGTCTTTCATTGAGTTTTGGTGTGCAAAAGATCTTAGTTTAATATAGTTAAATATATCAATCCTTTATTATATGGTTAGAGTTTTCGAGTCTTATTTTCCATATCCTGAAGTCTTAAAGATACTGAGCATCTAAAAGCTTTTATGATTTGCCATTCACTTAGGTCTGTATCTACTTGGAATTGTTTTATATATATATATATCGTGTGAGAAATGGTTCTATTTTATTTTTGTCTAGATGAATATCCAGTTACCTTAGCACTATTTATCGAAAAAACAAAAAATGTTTTCTTCCTAGCCATCTATGGTCAGCTTTGTCACAAATCAAGTATCCATACATATGGCAATAAATATCTGGGTCATCTCTTCTGTTCCATTGATCTATTTTTCGGTCCTTTTGCCAATATCACATTCTCTTAATTACTATAAATATGCAAGTCTCAATAGTGAGTAGGCCATGTTTTCCCAAGGTTTTTTTTTTTTTTCTTCAACAGCATCTTGACTATTCACAGTGTTTTAATTTTAGTACAAATTTTAGAATAAGCTTGTCAAATTCTGGAAAGTACCTGGTTGGTATTTTGATTAGGACAGCACTGAAGCTATAGATTCATTTGGAAGAACTGACATCTTTGATATAAATCTTTCCAATGAATCTCTAAATCTATAGGTCTGTGGTCAATTTCTGTTTGTATTTCCTGTAGGCTTGAAAAGTAAAACAGGTTCTACAGTTGTTGGGTGCAGCATTCTTGGGAGCAGTAAGTAGTTTTGTAAGTTGTGCTGTTCAAATTATTTGTATTCCTAATAAGTTTTCTCTACTAGCAATTACTAAGAAAGTTGTTTTATCATATTCCATTACGACTGCAGATTTGTCTATTTCTCTTTGTAGTTCTATCAATTTTTGATTTAGGTATTTTGAGCATGTTATTAAGAACACACAAATTAAAAATGTAGATAAAGCCAGATTTCAAAAAATTCAGCAATAACAAAAATTAAGAATTAAAACGATGGCTTTAATCCCAAGTGAGACCCAGCTGAAGAATTACTGAGCTGAAAATTAGGTTAAAATACTCTATCGAGATTAATTATGGACAATCAAAAGACAGGAAATACAGAGGAGCAGGTAAGAGCCACAACATATGCAGTGAGAATAATAACACACACAATCAATTGCTATTCCTAAGAGAAGCAAAAGCAAAAAATATGTTTTCTGATATCTGAGAATATAAGAGTGAGAATTTTCCAAAACTGATTAATTCAAGAAGCCTAGGGGCTTAAGTAGTCCAGGACCATCTTAATCCAACAACAAGACTTGAGGGTTTTGGTCTACTCAGAGGACTAGAAGTCAAGCTGTGGTACATGTGAGAACTGTTTTATTTCTGATTAACTCCTATCTGCCGGGGTGAAATCCTTGACAAGTCCTAGATTCCTATCGTTTTTTCTCTCTTGTTTCAGAAAGCTACGAAAGTGCAGCTCAGAAGCTCAAATATTATCCCAGCTAATGACCAATGAGAGAAAAAAAAAGGAAACTCATTTTATTGCACTTTGCTTTATTGTGCTTCATTGGTACTGTGTGGGTTTGTTTGTTTGTTTTTGGTTTGGGGGTTTTTTTACAAATTGAAGGCAAAACCCTCTACCAGCAAAAAGATTATAACTCACTTTATTGTGATAGTCTGGAACCATACCTGCAATATCTCTGAGGTATGCCTGTATATATTTCTAACAGAGAGAAATTTAGTTGTTTTAACCTGAGAATTGCTATAAAAATGTTGGGGGAACTTATAGATGGCTGTCCTCCTGCTGCCTCTTCACAGTCATCCCTCTGTGTGCACACCCCAGTGTCTCATTTTGTGTCAAAATTTCCCCTATTTATAAGGACTCCAGTCATACTGAGTTGGGGCTCACCCTAATGGCTTTATTTTAACTTAATTACCTCCTTCTAGGCCTTATTTCTAAATACAGTCATATTCTGAGGTTCTGCGGGTCAGGGCTTGACATATAAGTTTTGAGGTGACACAATTCAGCCCATAATACTTCTCATCTGTAATATAGAGGGTTGTGCCATTAGAGAAGCTGATGAAATTATGCACCCTCCAATATAAATGGAGAATTTTGCATCCCTTGACTCCCGCCCTTGGTCCTTTTGATATTACTTCCTTGTACTAAGTTCTCTAAGATTTTCTTCAGACTCTAACTATTACAGTCCTGTGATTCTAGTTATAAAGGAAGCACCTGAGAACTGTGATGATACGCAGATAACAAAAATATAATGAGGCCAGAGAAGTAAGTCAAAGTGTGAGAACTGGAAAATATGACTTGATTATGAGGTGGTTGTTTTAGGAGCCAAAGGCTTAACCAACCTCTAACACTGTGCTCTCAGCATCGAGGTCTCACCTCCATTATAAATTCTGTCTGTGCAAGTACAACTGTCAAGAGATAGGCCCTACACATGCCAAAAAAAAAAAAAAAAAAGGTACCAGCCAGTTTATTGGCAAGACCATTTTGCCTGTGGATAAGATCTCATACTGATCTGCAAAAGGGTGATCTAGGGACACAGGGCATTTTTTTTAATTAGGTCACACTACTCAATGTCCTTGCATTCAGTACAACCAAAAATATATTTTTCCAAGCTCTGCGTCATGTCATTAAAACTGAATCCATATGTTTTTAATTCATGGATAATCGACTCATTAACAAATTGTATGGTGAAAATAAATTGATGTCCTCATACTTTTCAAACCTTGCAGTGAGGTTTGTTTCTCCAGTTATTTTTCTTAGAAAAATAAAATTTTGTTATGTCAAAAAACATTGTAACCACACTAACCACAAACTCTACATGTTCTTACTCTGCCAAGCACTAGAAAAAGCTTAGATCGTCTACGTGGGGGGAAAACTGCTGTGGCTTAAGATAGCCATGTTTCTCCCTACCCCAATGCTTGCAACTTTCACTCCTCACCTCCAGATCAGTGACATCGAATTTTTCATCCAGTATATTTTACAGTTTACAAAGGGCTTTCTTCCGTCACCTCACTAGATCTTCAGTAACATTCCATAAAGTCATCACCTCTAGCCATCGCTTTCATTCCGATTTAACAAAGAGGAAGATGAGGCTCAGAGAAATTAGCTGTCTTGCTCAAAGGAACAGGGTGTGATAGCCAGTCTCCGAGATGGCCCCCAATTGTACCAGGATTGGGCTATGTGACTAACAGCAATTGGCAGAAATAATATGTCACTTCAAAGTCTAGGTGATAAATAGACTATGGCTTCAATCTTGGGAGATTCTCTCTCTCTCTCTCTCTCTCTCTCTCTCTCTCTTTCTCCCCCACTTCCCCACTTCCACTCCTCAATCTGGATGAAGCCAGCTATCATATCATGAGGACACTCAGGAATTTTGTGGCAGGCCCAGTGATGAGGAACTGAAGTCTCCAGCCAACAGCCAACAAGAAACTGAAGCCTGCCAAAAACCACACAAGTGAGCTTGGAAGTAATTCCTTCAGCTCCAGTAAGGCCTTCAGATAACTGCATCCTTGCCCAATGGCTTAACTGTAACCTCGTTAAAGACTCTGAGCCAGAACCATTCAGCGAAGCTATTCCTGGATTTCTGGGAGATAATATGTTTATTGTTTTAAACTGCTAAGTTTAAGGGTAACTTGTTACATAGCAATGGATAGCTGATACATAGGGCTATGTGTGTTCCACAATGGCATGACACAACAATGATAATGAATCATGTACCTTTCTATCATCCCCAAGGTGGTGAATCCTATATTCACTAAGAAACATAAGCAATTTTAAACTCAAGACACTCTAGTCTTAGGTGAAGGGGAAACTTAAAGAAGAAAAAAAGTTTTGCCTTTGCAATACAGAATACACTGTTGCCTTATATTGAAAGCTTTTTGGCAACATTACCTATTTGATCCCAACAGAATAGTCTCAAACTGGAACCACAATAGGTACTCTATATAGATTGCGATTACATAGATGTCCCCCTTCTGTGAGGGAGTTCAGTGAGCACTGCTGCGCGCCTGATGAGCAGGATCACTGGTGTCTGTCCACCCCAAATCTTGCCAATGGATTTTGATAAATGACACGAAGGTGTAGCTCAAGACCCAGAGTCCCTAGATTGTATTCTCCTTAGGCCTCTAGCAGATGTGCCCCTCTTTGTTTCGCTGCTCCCCTTCCCTTTTAAAGAAACTGCCCTGTCCACAGCCCTTGACACATGTATCTCTGGGCCACCAGTGACTGCACCAGGAACGGACGCCTGAACCAAACCCAGCTCTCTCTTATTAAGGTGGTGAAAGGAAGAGTCTCTAAGGGTCTGAGGAAGCTGGATCGTGGGAGGCATAGGACTTGTGAAAGATCACAGAGTCTAGTCAGCCTTGGCATTGTGCCAAGATAATGCAGAATTATAAGAAAGCAAAAAATCCAAAATTAAGTAGTAGAACCCAGTCTGCAGAAGGAAGCAGGAGGATGGAGTGAATGTCCAAATGAAGCAGCACCGAGAAATCTTCAGGTCCCCAGAGACTGGCTTGTTCCTACTTTTCCCTTGTGGCCTGGCAGAGCTTCATTTCCTGTCTTGACGCGCCTTCGAGATAGTCCCCACGGTCCTTCCACAACCCCTCTTCCTGTCCAGACTATTCTGATGGGTTTCTATTTCTTGCAATCAGCAAGCACTGAATAAAACCATGCCCGATGTTTTTAAGTTAAACAAGAGAAAAGGATGAGTGACACAGATGCATTTGATTCTAAACTATTAAAGTCACTTTTAGGTCATAGATCACACCTGTGCTTTGTGATATCCCCCAGCAAAAGCTTATCATTTGATAGAAGAGGAAAACGATACCCAGGTAGAAGGGACTTATTCCAGGTCACGCAGCAAACGGCAGAACCAAGACTAGGACATGGGCCCCCTCATATTGTCCCAGGTTCTTTTATTACTTTGCTGTCAGGTAGTCTGTTCTTTCCAATGACTGCCTTCTCCAGGGCAAGCAAAACAGGTCAAAATTAAAGAGAAATAGCAGAGATCATTAGTGTCTCCCCACGCCAACCTCACCAATGGATTCGGGGGGAATTTTGCTTAGATCTGAAGCAGGTGAAAGGAAAAGATGAGAGAGATGATGTTGCTGGATTTCTTTAAAGAGCTGGGTCAGAGACAGAGTGAGAGAAATGAAATGAGGTTACTGATACCCACTTTAAAAAACAGTTCATATGCATCTTAAGAGGACACTGAGAAAGAAAGTTTTTCAACCTTCCCGTAAAATTATGAGGTCAGTCTGTTAATAAGAAAAACATATTGCAACTTCTTAGAGCAATTGTGCTGAGCACACTGAACTGCAGAATGCCCTTGGTGCATACCTCCTACTATAATATACCCACTTAGTAATTTGGTGCTTGAAACAATCAAAATTATTTTGTGTTACAATGTTATTAGATTTCCAGTAATGGAAAAAGCAAAAAGCCTCTTCGCTGGTCCTCATGCATTATAGTACCTTAAATATTTTAATATCATTGCAAGCATGAACATGTTCTCAATATATGTTAATGAAGATTTAAGTCATTTAAGTGTTTCAAGCAAGTGAAGTAAAGGTGAGTAAGGTGAGCCATTAAAAAAATGATAATTAGCCTGACCGATGGGCCAAAAAGATACTAGAGAAAGGGAAATGGTCCTACAATTAGCCCACAGTTAAAGATAAATAGGCCTAAATCCCAGTAGAAAAACCCCAGGGTCACTGTGGATGACAAAGAAGAGGACCCTGTCTCCTACTTTTATCTATAACTACAGTCACGGCTAACATTTATTGAGTATTTCCTCTATGCTAGGGACTGTGTTAAGTAATTTATATGCATTATTTCACATAATCTTCATAAGAACCATATTAAGTTGGCAGTATTACTTTTATTTTCCCCATTTTATAGATTTAAAAATGTAGAGCTCAGGGAAGTTAACTTCACCCAGGTTTGCTATATAATAAGGGATAGATCTCAGAGATTCAACACCCCCAGGCCTTTCCCTCTCTCTACCTCTCATTTCTGTCACATTCTAAACATGAGCTTTATTCTTCAGCCTCCTCCATGTGTCAGGAGACCTGGGCAAAAGTGGTTCTGAGGCAACAATTATACAGTTAATGAGTCAAGGGGAAACCCTCCAGTTTACATATGAAAAATCCCAGGGAAGACCTTGTCCTTATTTGGTCCACATGCCCACCCCTGGGCCAATCATTGTGTTCAAGAAGGTTCTATGGTTGCCCATACCTGAGGTAATACACCCGCCCTGTGATCAATAAAACAGATGCTTTGACTGGTAGCATCACCAAAATCCTATTATTGTAATAAGGAACTGGACGGACAGTAGCAGACCAAAACAGGTACCTGCACAGTCACCCTTTGTGACAGCGATAGACCTCAGAGTCATTAACCTGAGATTTAAAAAGCCACACTGCGAGGTGACAAAGAATCGAAATGCAGGAAGCACAGATTTGAGCAGAAACCCAAATAGGGTCTGAATACAGGGTGAAACGATTTTTATGAGGAAAGGAAAGCAATGATTACATGAAAAGGAGAAAGAATTCCTATAGGTGCTAACGAGCTGAGCTACTCATGGTTACACATGATTAGTCACTGGTCTATCTTCAGATAGAGCGTCCATAATCATTAGTCCTCGTGCTCAAGATGTCGACTTTTCTGCTAGCTTTACACCTGTTTGTAAAACGATGTTGGTTTTAGTCCAGCTCCAAAGGTCTGGCCCAGTCTAAAGATTCAAGGAACAAAATGTGCAAGGCAGCACCCTGGAATGGTGGCTCTGAGTCCATTTTGCAATGCCTCCATTTATGTTATTTTTCACACAATGGAGAGTCCAGAGGTGTTCCAAGGAGAAGAGGAAACATGAAGAGAGACTTGAAGATGTTAAATAACAATCTATCCAGAGATCCACAAGTCGTTTAGATGTGTCTGGAGAACAGGATGTGTATGGTGAAGAGGTTGAGATTTGAGATTAAAGGTCATGGAGAACTTTGTGTGATCCCCCAAGGAGTCAGAACTTAATCCTGAAAGCAATGATAAGTCATAAAAGGATTTTAAGCTGCGGAGTACTATGGTCAGTTCTGATTTGGAGAAAATACAGTTTTATAGTCGATATACAAGGAGAATTAGGAGCAGAAACATCAGTGAGGAAACTGACAATCACTCAGGCAAAAATGATTCATGTTTTTGTAAATGAACAAAAGCACCGGCGATGGAGTTGGTGCTGAAGAACTAGAGAAGAGTGATTGATGCTAAGGAGGCAGGATTTGTAAAAGACGATCTGAATTCTTACTGGAATTAGATCGTCCTGACTGTCCACTGATGCTCAACCACCTTCGTGGCTGACCCAGCAGGACTGCCAACACAGCAATAAAACCAAAAGTAAACAGAACCCAAATCCCATGGGTCTCCCAGAAGTAGCAGAAGAAATAGCAACTGCATCCCTACCACTTACAAGACTTAAATCTGAGCTGCTGGTTTTGCAATTTATAAAGGACACTGTAAGCCCATAGCCTTGGAAAGGAATTACCAGTGCACAAATTTTTCCTGTAGGTGTTTTAACTTGTGCAGTTTAACAGCTAGAACCCTCAGGAGGCAGCATGACACATGAAAAGAGCTGAGCCATGAGCACAGACAGACCTGCCTCTGACACCCCTATTCCCCCCTGGACCAGGGCTTAACCCCTCTGAGTTGCAGTTTTCCTAGGAGATACCTCCCTGGAAATAATGCTATTTTTCTCTCAGGAGTTTTGTGAAGACTAAAAATAATCACACATGAGACAACGAAACAAACTTCGTGAGGTGTTTAGAAATGAATCTGAATCACTAATTTGTTTTGCTCAAGGGGACAGAGGAAGAAACACCAAAATATGGGACATTCATGCTTTCCACCAACAAATGAATTCTTGCCATAGAGAATAAAATTAACAATGTCATAAATAGTGAGTTAATCATCACAGTGTATACATTAAAATCGAGGTGAATTAATTCAAATTCTAATAACATTTTCTAATAAATTACATTTTCTCCTGGAACTTATAATGAATAAATAAGATTTCTTAACAAAAACATGTAAACTTTTGTAGAAATCACCACCCAGTGGTTAAGAGTTACATTCCATAGAAAACAGCAATAAATATTTGTACATAAATGGCAGACCTTCACAGGAGAGTTTATCCTTTTCAACAATAACGTAGTGAGAAATTTAATTTAATAATTTAGAACATTTGTCACACCTGGCTAAACTTCTTTCTCGTTTGCCATTTTATGGTAATTGGTTTGTAAATATTCTTTAACCTCCTCTCATCTTTAAGACAAAGGATGTGTTTAAAATTTTATTTTATTATTAATTTCAAGTATACAGTACATTGGTTAGACATTTATATAGTTTATGAACTGATCCCCCTGATTGCTCCTTCTCTCCTCTGGCTCTCCACAGAGCCATTACATTAATGCCGACTGCATTCCCTATGCCATACTCTCCCTCCCCGTGACCAGTTATCGACTACTAATTTGTACTTCTTTAACCCTTCACCCTGTCTCCCAGCCCCACAACCTCCCTCCCCTCCAGCCATCACCAGATTGTCCTCTATATTTCTGAATGTTTTCAATTAGTTTTTTCTTTTTGTTCCTTAGATTCCACATATAAGTGAAATCATATGGTAGTTATCTTTCTCCGTCTGATTTAATTCACTCAGCATAATAACCTCTAGGTTCACCTATGTCATTGAGAATGGTAAGATTTCATTTTTTTATGGCTGAGTAATATTTCTTTGTATAAATGAACCATAATTTCTATCTAGTCGTCTGTGGATGGGCATTTAGGTTGCTTCCATCTTGGCTATTGTGCTGCCATGAACATAGAGGTGCATAGATCTTTACAAATTATTGTTTTGGTTTTCTATGGATAAATACCCAGAATTGCAATTGCTGGGTCAGAAGGCATATCCATTTTTAATTTTATGAGGAATCCCCAGACTGTGTTCCATAGTAGCTGCACCAATTTGCAGTGCCACCAACAGTGTATGAGGATACTAAACTAGCCTGAGCCTTTCTATCCCCAGAGTCACTTGGATTGTCTTTTTTCTCCTATTTCCTTTAAATCTGTTGAGTTTTGAAGCAATAATTCAGCCACAACTGTGACCAAGAAAAATTGTGAATAGAAAAATACGACTCTTAATTTTCTTTTTCCACATATGGAAAGTGCCTAGCACAGCACTTGGCCCAAAGAAGAAGCTCGGGCACAGGCAAAACAGGACTCGCTCTGCTTCCTGTCTGGTCAGTGAGCTCCCTACGCCACCGGAAGTCCTGGCGTTCACGTCCTTCTTAGTGAACATTCTGCCATGTGGTTATTTGTATTTGGCTCTTTCTAAATCTTAACAAGAAAAGGTAGGCTTGTTTGAGAACAGTAAATCAAACATGTGGAATATCTACTTTCCTCTTTTTTAAAAAAAAAAAAGTAATTTCTTGCGACTCCACTTACCTGGCTTCTCTTTATTCTCCTAGGCTGGCTCAGATTCCTCATAATAAATGTAGATGCACCTTGCAAGAACCTAGAAGAAAAAAATTCAAGAAAGTTAGTACAATAAACCTCCAATTGCAAATACATATCATATAATTCTAATACGGGTGACCCCAGATTTAAACCTGCTGAACCTGTGATGCTCCCTACTTTTCCACTTCAGTAAAGACCATACCCCATATTTATTAGCTCTAATTTCTGCAAACGATGCTCTCAGCATTCCAGTTGGGAGCTTGAGGAGCTCACCACAGTTGGTATCAACTCAGCTAACATCATCTGCAGGCGCATGTGGAGTGAAGGGATCTCTTTCAGACTGCTCTACACTTTACCTTTGCAAGTTTTCTTTAACTTTTAAATTATTTGTTCTTCACAGTGTCAAAGAAAAATAAAATTTGACAGAATACACAGAATGTTAAATCTATCCCCACCCCACCCCCCAAAGAAGGCAAAACGATCTGTCTATTTGAAAAGGAAATGTGAGAGTTTAACATAAAGGTAGGAGAAATGAATGCGAATGAGCAAACTGCTGAGTCCAGACTGTCACACTCAAAGCAAACACAACTCTGACGTTCAAGGAAACAGAGCTGAAGACTATGAAGAGCAATGAGCTGGTGCAATAGACAGTCTTAAAAAAAAAGAAAGAAAAAAGAAAAGAAATTATCTATCAGATGGAAAACTTTACATCGTGTAATGGGGTATTGAAGTCATGCTCCACTTCTGTGCCCAGTTGTATAGAGCAAGTCATCACGGAAAGGGTCTTCCCTAGGCAAGGAAGAATTTTAAAGGAACTCCCACATCTGACAGGTTTTCATTGCTCTAGAAGTGTGTATAACAAGTATCTTCATGTTCTAACAAAGGCAGGCCTTTGAAATGTAGAATTATTGCCAGGAGAGTATATACCAAGGCGAATGATTTTTCTCAAGGCTTCTGACAGGGAAAGAACAAAGACCCAATACCTGCTCCCTAAAATTCAAAGTTAAGAAAGACTATTAGAGTAGACTAAGGTTATATGACTGAAGTTCTGCAGGCCAATGGAGAGCCCGAGGACCTTAAAAGTAAATTGACTATTAAGACTGTTCTGGTGTCCCAGTTCCAACAGAAGACTCAAGCTTTGGTACAGGCTGAAGCCAGAAGTACCTCTAAACCTAGCCACCTGGCACCATGATTCCTGGGTTTAAAAAGCAATGAACGAGCATGTGAATGCCATTGACAGCAACAAAAGCCCTAGAGATCAAGCATGTGCTACTATAGGCAGAATCTGGGGGGAACAAAAGCATCATTCCATGTCTAGAAGAATCTACTGGACCATATAAGATGAGCTTTCAAATGAGATACCATGTAGCAGCCATGAAAGCAGCAGCAGGTCCAACCTGTTTCTCCAGTTATTGCACCAAGATTTTGAACTGTTTGGGAAACTAGAGACAGGGGAAAGTTCATAAGATGAAAATATTAACTGTCTGCTAAAAGAACATGTCAGGGATTGAACGACTGATTTGAAAACATTATACTAAGGGAGAGAACTCAGTTTAAATTAAAAGGCTCCATGTTGTATAACACTATTTATCTAAAAAGTCCAGAATAGGTAAATTTATAGAGACAGAAAGTATATTAGTGGTCACTTAGGGCAGAGTAGATAGTGATGGCTAATGGGGACAGGGCTTCATTTTTTTGTTGTTGTTTTTTTGTTTTGGCAGATGAAAATGTTCTAAACTTAGATTGTGGTGATAGTTGCACAACTCTGTGAATATGCTATAAATCATTAAATTGCACATTTTCAACGGGTAAATCTAATGGTATACAAATTAGGCCTCACTAAAGATGTTTTAAAAAAGGAATACACAAGTATATACTTTATTCTCTCTAGAGAAATGGAAATAATGTTTTTCCTATGTCAACTTTAAAGAATCCACTTTTCTCATTGTTCTCATAAAAAGATTCAGCATGGGGAGGCAGTATAAATATATTATCGTGGTTAAGAGCTTGGGCTCTGGTGTCAGACTCTGTAGGTCCAAATGTCAACTGTGTTTTGTATAGTTGTATGAGTCTGTGTCTCTGTTTCCACGTCTGCAAAATGAGATATAGTAAAACCTACCTTGTTGAGCTGTTGGAAGAATTTAGCATACTACCTGACATGAAGTAAAAAATGAATGTTTTAATATTGAAAGAAATTTTTAAATGTACATATTTGTTTGTATATAACATATTCTCTCTGTAGGGTTCAAAAAGTTGATAAGGTTTATTACATGGGAGAGAGAATCTGGTTGGCTGGACAGAGGATGCAGGAGGGAGATATTTCAGACTACATACTTTTGGAATTTGAATAATGTAAGTTTATTACACATACAATGAAGAACTAAGTTTAATTAGTTTTTTTTTTTTAAAGAAACAGTACTACATTTGTACCTCAAATTAGTCTAGCAGGTTATACTAGTTATATTTGCATGTTCCAGGATTAGATAGAACCAACTTAATACCTGCAAACTAGGCAACAATCTTGGCAAAGGCATGCATCTCATCCAGCTGGGCATCACGCAAGTGTGTTGGAAGATACCCAATGGAAATTTTTATTATAAGCAATAGATAGTTTTATCGACAGAAAACCCAAAGGGCAACATGATGGTGTGGTAGTCAGGAGCATGAAATCTGTAACTAAACTGCTTGGTTTGAATTCCAGCTTTGCTGCACGATTTTTGACCCCTCTGAGCCTCAGCATTCTCTTCTGCAATATGGGGATAATACCACAGGGCTTTTGTGAGGATCGGATGAGGTAACCCTTACACCAGAACCTGGCACACGGTACATGTTATAGAAATGTTAGCTATTGTAATGATTGTCAGAGTTCCAGGAAATTCCAGGCCCTGACACAGAGCTATAGAAGAACTATCTGAAAAATTAAATTCAAATATTAAAAAGCAAGCTATCATTTGAAAGGTTATTTCGCCTTGACCAAAAAAAGAAGTATTTTAGAGACATATGTCTTAGAAATGATGCATGTCAAAAAAGAAAAACCAATGACTATAAATAATTGTCGATAATTTAGTTAAACTTAAAGAAAATGGAAAGAAAAAGAGAGAGGAGGAGGAGAAAGAGAAGAAAATAAATAAAAGAATGTGTTGCCAGGGAAAGAATCCTCCTCCTGTTAGTCACTAGATGAGAATTTCAGAGGCATTCACGAACACTGAAATCGGAAATGAAAAACGTTGGGAAAAGCGACTCTAATTCCAAACACCATTAAAAGGAGCTTAGGGAATGAGGAATTTCCCTGGTGCTGGGAAAACATTCCAAACAAAGAGGTGTCTTTTGTTCGAACTTCATCGGACACTTATTTGAAGAACTCTTCCTATGTAAGATCTTTGGGGGAAAATAGAAGATTTGCTACATATGTGACACATACATAAAGGAGAAAGTGTAATAGTAAAATAAACATGTGTGGACCTAGCAGCATTTAAGAGCTGGAGTACTACCAAAATCATTGTATCTACATGTGCTCTTTCCCTAGCTCATTCATTCCCCAGCTTCCTTCTCAATATATTGTTTAGTTGTTCTTATTTTTAAAACAGTATAATTTTGTATGTATTATTCTATGACTTTTTTCTCATTTAGTGTTCAAAAATTCAGCCATGATACATTAACATAAATTCCATTTGGGGTGGCTCCATAGTGTAGTGGTTAGCACGTCTGCTTTACATGCAGAAGGTCCTGGGTTCGCGCCCCAGGTGGAGCCATGGACCGTTCCCGGGGGGCACCAGGCTCCAGGTGCATGCTGGGAGCCTGTGGGAGGAGATGCCCTGCCTTCAGAGATCCAGCAACATCCGTAGGTCAGGGGTGGAAGTGGGAGGGGTGATTAAAGAGGGGAAAAAATTAAATAAGTAAATTTCATTTATTTTTCACTGATATATAATATTCCATTGAAAAGATATTCTACAATTAAGCATATTCCTGTCAAGGAACACTTTGTTGTTTCAGGATTTTTGCTCTTACAAACACTGCTACTATGAACATTCTTTCATATGTCTTTTTTTTCCCCCAGGTTTTTTGAGGTATAATTGACAAATAAAAATAGTATATATTTACAGCATATTCCATGATGTTTTGATGTACCTATACATTGTGAAATGATTACAATAAAAGTAATTAATATGTCCATCATCTCATACAATTAGCATTTTGTGTGTGTGGTGAGAACATAAGATCTACTCTCTTAACAAACATCAAAAATAAAATTAAATATTATTAACTATAATCACCATGCCATACATAAGATCACCAGAAGTTATTCATCCCGCATAACTGAAAGTTTGTACTCAATGACCAGCATCTCCCCATTCTTCCACTCCCTAGCCCTTGGCAACCACCATTCTACTCTCTGCTTCTATGAGTTAGACTTTTTAGATTCCACATTTAAGTGAGATCATGCAGTATTTATCTTTTTGTTCCGGAGTTATTTGATTTAGCATAATGTCCTCCAGATTCACCTATATTATCACAAAGGACAGGATTTCCTTCTTTTCAAAGATGAATAATATTGCATTACATATGTCTATAATTTCATTAATTCATTCATTTGTTGATGGACACTTGGGTTGGTTCTATATCTTGGCTATTGTAAATAATGCTTCGATGAACATAGAAATGCAGATATCTCTTTGAGATATTAATTTCATTTCCTTGAACATATACCCAGAAGTGGAATTGCTTGATTATATGGCAGTTCTATTTTTCATTTTGAGGGGAACTTCTATACTGTTTTTCATAATGACTGTACCATTGAGTGTGTCTTAGTATGCATATTTAGAGTATTTTTTCATGATATCTATGAATGAAAACACTCACTTGTGGAGTAATAAAGTGTTCAGCTTTATAAGAATGAAAAATTGTTTTCCAATACAGTGGTTGTACCAACTTACACTCCTATAAGTACATGAGAATTCCCATAGATTCACATCCTCAACTGTACTTATTATGGACATAATTCTTAATTTTTCAATTTTTATGCATATTTAATTTGCATTCCCCTGATAACTAATGATGTTGAGTGGCTTATATCTATTTGCCAATTGTGTTTCCTCTTCTGTGAAATGGCTATGATCTTTTGCAGATGAACTAAATTGTTATTCAGTTATCTTTTTCTTTCTGATATGTAATTTTTACAAATTATATGCATTGCTATGTGTGGCTTATGTTTTCATATTTTTTAATGGAGGCTTTTGACTTCTTCATTTTAATGTAATCTAATTTATCAACATTTTTTATCTCTTTTAAGAGTTCTTTTTGCCACTTGAAGCTTGCAATGAAGTTTTAAATTCTTACCTTTCACATCTAAGTCTTTAATCCACTTGAGAATTCATTTTTGTGTATGAGCTAAGGAGCTAAATTCATTTTTTCTCCATAATGAACATAATAACGACGTCCCCAGCACCATTTCTTGACATTTTATTTTTCCTTGGTGATTTGCAACACTACCTACATCAAATATAGAATTCCCCAACATGCTTGGGTCTTCTTTTGAACTCTCATTATTCTTTCACTGGCCATTTTATTTATCATATTAATAAAACTGTACTGCTTTAAGTACTATAGCTTTATAATAAATCTGAACAGGAAAGTCTCCCCCATTTCTCCACCTCATTGTTCCTCAGGACAACTTTGGTGATTCTTGGGCTTGACTGTTCCGTACAATATTCTAACCAATAACATTGTGTCCATGATAAGCTAGCTTATGTTCCAGTAATAAACAATCTCCATATCACAGTGGTTTAAAACACATAAACAGAAAAATTTGATTTCTTGCTCATGTTACATAATCCTTTGCGTTAGCATTTTCCATAACACTCTCACTCTAAACATCAGGCCAACAGGACAGGTGTCTAAGGCTCATTGCTAGTCCATGTCACGGGGAAAGAGAGCTCTGGAGGGTGGCACACTGTCAATGCAATGCTATGACAAAAGTCACACACATGTACTTCCAAACATAACTTATTAGACAATTCTGTTCACGTGGCCCCACCACACCATAAGGAAGCCCAGAAGTGCAACTAGCCATGTGTCTGGAAGGCAGCCGAAAACATCTGTTGAACTACCAGATGCACCTTTACCTCAAAGCCCTCCGCACCCTTCTAACAGGCTCACAAAACAGTACAGATCGAAACAGAGCGTGGAGGCTCAAGAGCCCAAATTCAGAATCTAAAGAATCCCACTTTGTCATTTTGCCCAGGGTCTACTTTGTCATTTATTTTGTGAAATTTTAGATTCAAATCAAGACGTGGGTTAAATAAACTTCTGGAAAGTCCTGTGGAAAGATAATGATATGTCACACATTGAGAGTGGAAACTATTACATCAGAGAATAGATTCACTTTGCTTATATTAAAGGAAAATTATGAAGCAGGTCACTTGGGTCTCAAATTCCTTCATTCCAGATACTGTTTTGTAAACCCCTTCTCTTTGTTAGCTAAACAGAAAATTTGTTTGCTGGGTAATCACATGGAAGATGTTTCAAGTAAGATTGCATTTGACTTTTCTAACTTTTTTCATGAATTAGAAATCTTTATGCGTTTCCTGACATTCAGTATAAAGACAGAATTTACTGTTAAATTCTTTCAGTATATATCTCGCTATACCAGCCTGAAATATGGAACATTTTAAATAACTTTGAAAAATCATAGAAGGTGGCTTGCAATTGTTCATTAATCATACTTTATGTTAATAAGTTAATCATTTCTGGTAAGACATAATTGACAATGATCTCACTCCATCGATTGTATTTTTTTTCCACTTAGAATTGAGTCCATCGATACACAGTCTAAAAAAGGTCAGTGTAACTTGGTAGTGTTGGAAATAGATACGATTGCAATGTTGTTGCCACAGTTGTTTACAATGTGAATTTCAAAAAAAGTGCTTCTATTTCTACATCTAAATACAATACAAAATCTCATTCTCCCATAAGTGCATATAATTAGTCTGCACTGGAGAGTTCATAGCTCTCAGCAACAAGCTGAGTTCTCTTGACTTTCACCTGAGCCCAAGAAGAAAAAGAGCTACCACTCAAACACAGCTGGTGAAAATATGTTTAAACACAGACAAAAATATAAACATAACGCAGTGAAAAAAATGGAGGCCGCCGAGTCTAGCTGCCTGGGTTTAGCCTCTATGGCCTCATGTTTTCACTGTATGAACTGAGACAATTTTATACAGACACTAAGAACTTGGGTTCTGGAATTAGTTTGGTAAGCTCTGCCTCTTGCTGGCTATGAGTCTTTGGGAAAGCTACTTCACATAAGCCTCACTTTCTTCATCTATAAAATGGGGATAATATTAGTACTTACTTCATAGAGTGATTGTAAATGTTACATTGTTTTTAAAGTGCTTAGCATAATGCCAGGCACATAGTAAGTGCTCAATAAATGATAGCTATTATTATGTTCGTAATATTTATGTTATTATACAAATGCACTTATATTTACCACAGGGTAAATGTCATTGTGCTTATCATTAAAGATAGCCACAAATTCACCAGTGATGACTATAGGTTGTCTTCATCTGCCAAAGATCATTTTTTTTTCTCTCTACTGGCTCAGCTAGGCAATTTAGACTTTACTAGAAACATGGACTTAGGATCCCAAAAAAAGAATCAGTCTCAATTTATAAATATGCACTAACATGAGGATGAGGATCTGGAGATACAGTCTTCATGAGGAAGGCTTTATATACACAGGGGTATGAACCCACAGGGCAATCAAGCCCATTGCTTGATTTCTTGCTACATTACCTGCCCTAGAGGCTGCTCCTATCCTAGGCACCTGAAGGCTGTCCAGAAAACAGGTTGTTCCCTAAGAACACAGCCTGAATTCCAAGAGACCAGAGTCTCGATTGCTTTGTTCAAGGATGTGTTTATATCACAGTAGGAACAAGTTTGGGTCATCCAGGCAGCCCTCCTAAGTTCAAAGGGAAGGCATACAGTATGGGTTGAGGAAAGTATCTTGCCCAAGTCCCCACAGTAAGTTGGCTGCTCTGCCATGTCTCTGTCATATAAACACTCCCACGGTCAATAGAAATTGACAGATTTTATTTCAGTAGAATTTGGTTGTCCTGAAATTGAAGCTAAGGGCACCTAGGAATTTTATTTTTTTATTAGGCATTATAGAACCTCAATACTGGTTCTTCCCTCTCTGTTCTGAAGAAAATGAGACAGTAACAAAATCAGTCTCTTCTAGGCCAAGGATCACAGAGACTAGTTTTTTCCTATGGAAGGCTCAGTGATGACTGTAACATGGGACATTTATGGCCCACACGTAGCCCAGCTCTGTCTGTGGCTTTACCTCAAGAATCATGCCAGCTGGTAACAGGTCACGACTCTTCATCTCCTTCTCACTCACCTTCTACAAGCACCTTTGGCCTTCTCCCTTACCTAGCTGATGCTTATTTGTTCTGATGAAAGATTTCTCTTCCACTCTTGGAGGCTAGCCCAGCTCAGTTAGCCACAACTCCCCCACTTCCTGCCCAGATGCCCCTTCATGAATAACCCCATTCATCCCACACATGGGAGAAATTGGCTGATCCCTAGGTGCTGATTAATGTAACCTCCAATACTACTTTCTTTCCAACAAAGTAACCTGTTTTCCTCCCAATAGATCAGCCCATGAAATCTGAGTGGGGGTGGGATGTGGAGGGGGTTAACACAGCAACAAAAAGCCAAGCATTTCTCATTTAATTACCTATTTGGTAACTACCTGTGAAACTTCTTCCCTTTCTCCCATTTATTTGGTTGATTGGTTTGATTTTTCCCACTTGCTAGGAGAATTCAGGGTATAACCAATTAAGATTTTATCCAATATCTACATCAAAAGATAAATCTTATGGTCCAAATGGGTGTAGTTAATTCTTGAAGGAGTCTCTGCTCCTGAAAATGTGGGGAATTCCCTCTTTTCTAAGTGATGACGGTCCACAGTGATGGTCACAGACCCAGGAAGGCTACAGGCTGTGGGGGCATGGATCAAATTGTTGTGTACTGAACATCTCCGTTATTAGAACCAAGCTCGGTTTAATTCAAGATACTTATCTATTTCCTAGCAATTTTCAGGCACTGTGTTAGTTGCTGCTAAGAAACAAAAATTGCCATATTGCCTTTGCTATAATGAGCTCACAATCTATGGCAGAGAAGAAAAATATCCACAAAGAAATCCAGTTCAAAGCAGAATGACAGAAATGCCTCAACATGGAAAGGGCTGTGATGTGAGTTAACAGGGAGAAAAAGAAGCAAAGACCAAATGGGGAGATCAAGAATGATTCATGAAGGAAGCCGGGCTTGAGCAAGACCTTGGAGTATGAGTAGGAATTAAACAAGGAGAGACCTCCCCCTCCGTACCCTGCTTTAGTCACCTTCATGACACTAATCACGAAGAGACTTGTTTATCTGTCTTTTGTCTCCCCACCCCAATAGAAAATGAAAATAATGAGTACAGAAACTCTGTATGTTATCTTTACTGGCCCAGTGCCAAAAGTATAATAGGCTCATGGTGAATACTTGTGGAGAAATGAATAAATGATTGGAGAGTTAAAGCATACAAGGTAGAAAGAAAAAGAAAAGACTGGGCTAGAAGACTCAGATTTATTAGCCATCTATTCTGTGTTAGAAATTAAATACATGTTTTCAGTGCATCCTCCTGAAGCAGGAGTAGGCATACTTTTTCCACAAAGGTCCAGATAGTACATATTATAGGCTTGGGGGGCCACACAGTCTCTGTCAGAACTAATCAGCTCTGCCATTGCTGTATGAATGCAGCCAGAGACAGTATGTGAAAAACAGTATTGTTGTGTTCCAATAAAACTTTATTTACCAAAACAGACAGCAGGCTGAATTTGACCTGTAGGCTATAGTCTGCCAATGCCTGACCTTTATAAATCAAAGGCAAAGAAATTATTGCACTATATCTTATTGATCAGATCATATAAATGTGTGAGAAAAAGATATCAGTATTTGCATCGTAAATTGATTACCTGACTGTACACATTTTAGACCCCAGGTTATCCTAAGGAACAAAGTTTTTATTTAGTCAAATTGACTTTCCTGGATCTGAGTTGAAAACTTGGCTCAGTTCCCTCCTGAGCCTTTTGAAGTTACCATTTTTGATGAGCAAATTCCTAAACACGCGGCAGAGGCACTGGAGCAGATGTCCCCAGGAGAACTTCCTTTCATGATTCAAATTTAAATTTTTATTTGAAATATTTGGATGACTCATCACTCTTCTATATATATGAGATAAAATATATATGCAAATATAGGTAGGATATAATGTTAAGCTCTTTTGTGGAAATTTCACATTGAAATCCCAACTATTAGTATATCATAGTCACATTGAGATGAAGATAGCAATAAAATACTAATAAGAATATAACACAACCCAGAATTTAACTATTTAGGAAATAAATGACTCAAACAAGTTAAAAGGAAAGTTTGTACAGGCACAGCTAGGGCTGAAATAATTAGGCATAGAAATTCAGGCTGTCAAGAAGTGGAGTCCAAGAAAATCAGCCAAGGCATAGAGGACCAAGTGAGTCTCAAAGGTGTGGCCAGGTCAGGGATAAAATCTGGAAAATGTAACCAGGACTGGAAGAATCCATTGGCTCAGAGAAATCAGAAAAGGCAGGTGAAAGAGAGAGGGGCACAGGTGATTACTGCCCCTGTCGGCCACATACCAGAATATTTTTCAAGGGAAGGCTTGCTGGACCTTTTAATTCATACATGTAGCTTGTTCTGTTCATGTAGCTTTCTTTCTTTCATGATCAATGAATGTGGGTGAGGAAGACATTAAAAAGGCACATTAAGATTCTTTATCCAGCTTCTGATTAAGTACATCAAATATATAGTTAAAACAACAGTAGATTTCCTATTACCTTTCTCAAACCCTATTTCTACCCCTCCTTTGAGTAAGAGATTGATGCAAATACATAAAAGTAAATATACTGATAGGTAGGTAGATAGATAAGAAATAAATAGGAGCTATTTGGGAGACTCATCTCTCCATGTACCTGAGCATACACATGTATTACCTTTCTCAGCCTTTCCTATCAGCCATTATAATTGAGTTTGAGCCAATGGGATGGGATTAGGAAGTGATATACTGCTTCTTCCAATCCTGGCCCATCGAAACTTTCCAAATGTGCTCTTTCATCTTCTTTTCTTCTTTCAGCTGGCGGGAATGGAAAAGACCCCCAGGGCAAATTGAGAGTCATGTGTATAACATGTCAAAAGCTTAAGATGGAAAGAAACTGAGTTTCTGAAACACTGCATGAAGGAGAGTCCACAGTCCAGAAGAACCATCATTGTACTCTGATAGGAGTTTAAGGCCTCTGATATTTTGGGGGCATCTCTACGATAGCAGTCAGCATTACCTTAACTAATGTGAGGTAGAAGAGCACGCTTCAGTATTAGAAAATCTTTTCAAATATTGCCTGACCTCACAGAACTTGAGCACGATGAAAATCAGTGTGAAAAAGGGAATAAGAAGAAATAAATGAAATTAGGTTAAAATAACATTTTTTTCTCCTGTAAGCAAAGTTGTATCTTATCTCCTGTGCATGTGGAAAAGAACAAAGTAAACAAAACAGTCTTCGGCAATGGGGGTAGGGCTGAAGGGGTCTATACTGGTGTTAACTCTTGCAGACCATTGGAAAATGGTGACACTATGGGACATTCAAAGATGGTCACACAGTGGAATGCATCTGAGGACCACAACCAGACACCAAAGAACATTTGTTTTTTTCCTTTTGCCTTAAAATTTTCTGTTCCTTTTTTTTTTTTCCTCTGTTCTCTGAGCTCTCATAGTACTCACTGGTACCTCCTACCACTTGATTATACCTTTTTTAAAATTTATTTCATGTATGTAGCCTGAACTAAGTTGCAGTTGCACAAGGGCAGGGACAAAGTCTTACACATTTCTCCCTCAGGGGCACAGCATTGAGTCATTCATCCTCCTTCAACTCAAGATCCACAATCATCAGTGACCTGTGGCAAGGTTCTTGTCTGATGTGGTTTGGTTTGTTGCTTCTCCCCTCTATCCTTTACCTCCAACCTCAATTTCTCTTCCTTCAACATAGATGTTCTCTTTAGTCTATTTAATGCATTCTTATTCCATCTTTCGTACTTTTGTGTACATGTATATCCAGCCTTGAAAAATGGGTAGCATTGTTTTGTGCATGGTTGGTATATACTATCGATCTCATTCTGTGCCTTTTTTTCATTTAGTCTTTTGTTTTTGAGATCCATCCATGTGGCTACATGTACATCTAGCTCATTTCTTCTGACTCATGCTTAGTTTTCTCTGGCATGATAATTGACTTTGAAGCCATCAGCATGTTATAAAAGTAAATATAATGAAAAACTTGATGAGGAACTTTCTAGTTGGCAACCAATTGTCTGGATTAGTCTGAGATTTTATTAAATTTAACTACTTGGTTAATGACCTAGAATCAGAATTGGCAATGTGTTGATTTCATTTGTAAACGATAATAGTTTGGAGAGTAAAGAGAATGGCAGGATGACACCAGCCACTTCTCCCCCTTTCCCTGACTGCTGTCTCTGTCATAATGACCTCTGTCTTAATCTAACTGTAAATTTGTACGAAATTAACTATAGTAGCTTCCTGTTTTGCACAGCTTCTAGAAAACTGTGGCATGTTTGAACAGTTTTGGGGGAAGGGAGAGGCTACTCAGTGATGTTTTCCTTTCTTGATTTAGATATCGAAAACACCATCTTTACCTCCCCTCAACCCTACCCCTTGAAAACTCCTTCATTCAAAAGATCTGCAGTTACAACCTCCTGAAACAAAGCCCAAGTTCAGTGTTTCTTCAGGTGTAGTGCAGAATCACATGGGCATCAGAACGCCTTAGGCATTTGTTAAAGAGACCTCTTCCCATCTAAATCAGAATCTCTGGGGGCAGGACTCAAGATCTGCACTTTCAACAACCTCTTTGGTGATCACAATTCACTTTAAGGCTTACCTCTCTCCCATAATTCTTGAAATCAACAAAATTCGGTATATCCCGATAGTAACAGACTTTATGGTTATAGAATGCTGAAGTGGAAGCTGTTTACCTAGCTTTACATGGGCACCTGACCTTGACATTTATTGCAAGAAGGGTCCACCTAGCCCAAGTATTTATATGAAACAATATCTGAAAAGAGTTATTTCAGTTGGGATTTTATAAAGATGACATATTAGTTCAAGATATTCTATAGAGAACACTATATTCCATTTTCTATACACACTTACAGGTAATTGAGTTTCTAATATAGTCTCCTAATTGAAAAAAATGATGATCGCCTTTAAAACTAAGAGGCTAAAGCTTCTCCAGTCCACATTCTCTTCTCCTGGGACATAGATGCTCTCTCTCTACTGCTAGAACTGTGTATATTCATCTTTGTGCACATTTTTCCAACACTTGACTTAAGAAAATTAAGATTTGCCTATGCCTGAGTTCTCTCTTATTACAATTGGTAGCATTCTTTTAAAATCACTGTTAAGGTAGAAATCTTATTGAAATCAAAGCAGAAGTGGGAGCCCTCATGGTCAGTACATGGAAGACCTGCTACTGTCACTTCTTGTGCAATATCATTAAACACAACCCTAGTGATGCATCTCTGCCTCCTGATCCTTGGGCCAATTTTGGTGGGCAGTGGGGGAGAAGGCAGGCAGCATTGTCATTAAGGCCTAGAAACAGGACTTCCAGGTTCAGGCCCCATAGAAAGCCTTGGCACCCAGGTGTGTATCAAGCCCCAAAATGCAGGTTGGGCATCCAGTTTCCTCTGGCTGCCACAAAGCATCTGGGCACTAAGGACCTAATTGCTCATGATTCAGTGAAGTAATTTTGAAACAGTTTCTGTCATCGAATCGAGGTTCAAATTGGGGCATTATTTTTTGGATGACAGTCACTTCAGACAAAAGAGTACAACCACCCTTTCTGATTACCAATAAATTATTTGGAAATTATCATGATTTGATAAACAACTTACACCTCCCTTTAAATCACTCAATAAGCAATGTTATAATACATATATATTATACATGTATTATCTATAACATAGATGCATTATATTACTTATTACTTTACTTTACTTATTATATTAAGTAATATATAATATAAAGTAATTATATTATATTACTTTACTTATTATATTACTTCCATTAAATATTTTGAATGTCACTTTTGGGTACACATTCATATATTTGCACACACACACAAGCGTGTTTGGTGGGGGAGCATGGTAAATATTATTGTTTCATTTCTTTATACCCAGTTTTGTGTAAGAGAAACATGAGCTTAGCTTATGGAACCAAGTTCATATTTTGGTAGAGAAGTTCTCAATCTGATCCAAATTAAACAAATCAGCTGAGCCTCTAATAACTTTTTCAGCCCAAAGTTGCCTGAAAGAGTGGTGCATCTTATCTCCACTGATAACTCTTAGGAAAGTTCCTGTCCATTTATCACAGCCCCACATAGTCCTTATTCTTTGGGACATCTTAAATAATGTTTGAAGACACCCAAAGATTTATATAAGATCTCAATTACCAAGAGAATGTAAATCAAATGCCTTGACCAAGAGCCTCTGGAGTCAGGCTCAAACACAGCTCAGCACACATCTTAGTCTGTCCTAACGAAACTCTCCTACCAGTCTCCAAAATGTGCTCGTGCCATATGCTTTCTTGCCTCTTTCCGTTGTCACCCCATGTGCCAATTTCTATATCCTGCTCCAAGCTGAATTACTTCCCCCATGTCTTTCAACTCTTCCAAATTCTGTCCATTCTTCAGGATCCCAAAACCACCTCAGCTGCATAACGATCTTCCCCCAGGCCCAGACTTCAACACTCTCTGCTCCATCTGAGTTCTTAGGGCATACACCATACACTCATTTCACATTTATCATGGACCATTGTGATGGCATATGTTTGTCCAATGTTTTCATTTGCCTGTTGCCTTGCTCTTAACTTTTCGGTTGCATTATGCCTTCAGATGCAGGCCTACATAGCTTGGAGCGCCTGAGGATGGGGCTGTGCCTCATTATTTTGGGAGTCAGCAGCCGCCCTAGGTTCAAGGCCCTGCATAGAGACACAGTTCGTCAAATTCTCTTATTGGATTTCTCTAAAACAGGTTTCCTGCTGCTTCATACACTCTCTTCGCCAGCAGGCTCTCAGGCTTGAATAAGTTGGCTGTCTTTGCCATTTAACCCCTCATACAGTGCTCAGACTTCTCTCATGTTAAATGCTTTCTTCTCATTCATGACTATTTTTGGTAGAAAAGATGTGAACTATATCACTTAAAAATAAATTTAATACGGCCTTTTTGAGGCAGGGAAAAAGAGTTATTCTTGGTTAAAATATTTGGAAAATGATTACCTAGGGTCAAAGATTCTGGATGTAAACTCAGCTAGATATATTGAGCATTTTGAAGATAAATGGCACTCTCCAAAGTGATGCCTTTTAATTCACGTTTCTCTTTTAGACTGGCTCTCATAGGCAAGATTCAATCTGTAGCAAAGTCACCTTCGCTTTAAAAACAGCAGTTTAGCAAATCATTCTCAGGATGCTCAGACCCACTGGTGTTGTTCAGGAATTCACGACAGCTTTAATCTGATTCAGGACACATACATAGCTTCATCTGGAATGCAAGTTTCCCATTCAAACTTCTCTTCATCCGAAAAGACTCAGAACAAAATGGTTGGGAAATAGTGGTTCTCTCAGTCTGATCCACTGAGGACTGAAATGAGAAAAGGAAGTGTTTCCTTCATTAAATTTTAGGTTCATGGTGAGATTTTGCAGAACGTTACATCTCTCCCAACTGGGATGGTAAGAAACTAGCACAAGTCAAACAGCTTCTCTGTTCAATCCTATTTTCATCACCTTCGTCATGAACATCTAATATTATCCCTGCCTCGTGGGGCTCTTGGGCTAATCCCAGAAGAAGTAAATATAATCAACAGCAGCTGGGGAATAGTTATGCCTCAGTGACTGAACTCTGCTGTTTTTAAAATCACACTAGTTTGAAACATACTTTCTTTGAATTGCAATAATATGTGTTTCCTTGAAAGCTGATCTCTCAGGAAAACTCCTCAAATGCCAATGTAAACTCTGTTCCAGACCCAAAATTAAATGACATCCTAGTGCAATTCAGATGTCATAAAAGCAGATAAAACTGAAACCGAGTGAATAAAATTCTCCTCGGAGGGAAATATAGTTTGATATGTTTTTTGTTTTTTTTTTTTAACTTTGAGACATCTGAGACTCAGTTCTTCTCATTTCTAAGATGTGCAGCTTAGAGATTTTTAAGAACTGGGGTGCGGTGGGGAAACAAAAATGAGAAAACACATTTTAAAATCTGAACCATCGACTTGAGGACTTGTGGGTATAACATTATCTGATCTGTTGTCTTTCGCTGCAGAGCAAACCATTCCAAAATTTAGTGGCTTAAAGATAACAACCGTTTTATTTGCTCATGATTCTATGGGTTAACAATTTGAGTTGGGCTCAGTTGGGTGATTCTTCTGTTGGTCTCACTTAGGGTCACTCATGGGCATGTAGCTGTCTAGAGGTTCAACTTCAGCTTTGTGGTCTGTGTGGCTTCATTCACATGTTGGGTGTTTGGTGTGGCTGTCAGCTGCATCACATACCTCAAGCCAGCTAGCCTGGGCTTCTACACAAAGCAGTTGATTATCAGGGAGTAAGAGCAGAAGCCTATGCTTAGACTTAAAACTTCCACAGTGTCCCTTCAGCTACAGTCTATTGGTCAAAGAAGCCACAAGGTCAATATAAATGCAAGGGTAGAAAAATAGAGACCGCTCTTGATGGGAGAAACTGCAAAGGATCTGTAGCCCTTTTAAATCAACCACACTATCTAATTTCCAAAATGCAGAGAAAGAGGGGAATAAACAGTCTGACCTCAGCAGAGTTTTCTTTTATCTTCTTAATTCCTCTGTAGGAAAACAACATTCATTTTGTGACAATATCAAGACCATCAGTATTAAAAATACCCAAGATTAAGGTATACTAAATGTGGAATCAGAAAACAAATAATGAAATCAATTATTCATGAGCTGAAAAGTCCAAGAGCTATAAATATATACATATACATATATATGTATATATTACACCATATGATTCACAGTATGAATATGACTCTTGATGGGTGACATGGTTCCATCACCTAGATCCTTGACCACAGAATAACCTGAAAAATTTTTGCAAAATATTCATGGTCAAGCCTCACCTCAGGTATACGGAATAAGGGGTCTCTGAGTTGGCATTTATTCTTTTAATTTTTTTTAACTTTTTATAATGGAGATCTCCAAAAATATACAGAAGTAGAACAACATTACGAATTCCCATGTACTCGTTCACCTTTAACAGTTTAACAATATTATGCCAATCTTCTCTTTCAGTCCTCTACACTTTTTTTCTTTATAGTAGGTTAAAGCAAGTTTCAGACAATAGGGTATTTTATGTAATGTGTGTGTTTATTAAAGACTTCCCAGATGATTTATATGTAGGGGGCAGTGACAGAAACAGTTAGCTGTCACCATATCTTCCATAGGCTCCTCTATAATTCCCAATCTTCTTTATACTTGAGTCAGGGACATGTATCTTGTTCTGGCCAACAGCTATGGGCAGAAATCACTTTGGTCCTCCCAGGTTGAGGCATTAAAAGCAGCGCCACACTGGCTCCAAGGATGAAGCATGTGACTCAGGCCTAGCCAAATCAGAGCACCACATCTTCCTGGCCACATGACCTTACCAGAGCCAGTGAGATTTAAGGACCCTTTTGCCCCAACTGTCAGAAGTGGGCATGCTCAGTTTTCCGCTGCAACTACCAGAGTCTAACATACCAACTTAAGTATTAAAACCAACAGAACAGAGCCAAGTGATGGAGAGAGTAAATTTTATTATTAGTAACATCATGAGAGCCTCTGAATCCATCTGTGCATGAAACAGAACCATTCCTGGACATTTCCATGTGAGAACTAACAAATCCCAGTTTTATTTAAACCAAATTGTGTGGTTTCTGTTCCTTGTTCCAGCTGGAAGAGTCCTAACTGGCAATGAGCTATACATTACTGCTATTAGACAGGTCATAGACCCTCTTACTTTCAAGCAGGAATCTTTGGGGGTTTTGAATGCATTATATGGATATAGACAGTCCTTACTGCAGTGGCTGATACAGTCAGACACTGCCCAAGTGATCTGAAGGGAGTAAGGTTGACATTGCATCGCTTACCATGCACCAGCCCTATAATAGGCCAGAAAAGCCATGGGGAGGCAGAGGGCATACCTAGCTACATTTAAAAAGCTAGGAGAAAGCTGTGAAAAACTCCTAGCCTCTGAAGCTGGTGGAACCTGGTGTAGGACGAAAAGACAGCCTAGAGTGAAAAAGGACCAGAGAGTAAACCAGAAGGCCACAGACTGAGATTTCTGGGTGTATAATCTCCTCTCCCAGCATCACTCCACACTGCCTGGGCAGGGAGCTGCAAAGATTGCTAAGCTGAGCCTGCACAATCAGGGACAGAATTGTGTCTCCCTATCCCTAAAACACACAGTCTTGGCAAGACAGCCCACCTCCCTCAAGCCTCATCCTCCTAAATAGCAATGCCCTGATGGGGTTGGGCAAGTGTGAGCAGGGAAACAGAAATGCCAGCTAGAAACAGAAGGTCTCAAAAACCCAAACCAATCTCATCCAAGAGATCAGGAGAGGCTGTCAAATGCAAGGCACAACCTTTGGGAGAAAAAACATAAGCTCAGGTCACAGCTTTTACAAGTACACACACGCTGCACTTGAAAAGCAGAGGCAGCCAACAGCCTCAAGGTCATATGGATGAGCTGCCGAGGAAATACCACAAGCCTGAGCACAAAATAAGAAAGACAACAAATAAAATGCCCTATATAGAGTAATTAGAACTAAATATTTTGAAAAGAAAGTTAAAACCCAGCCATCGTAATAGTCTCAGAGAGATAAGAATGGATATTGAGAATACAAACCAAGAATAAATGATTGTACTAAGATAAATAATGACCCCCCAATGTAACTAATTTCCAATCCTCGACACCTGTAAATATGTTATAATAAATGGCAAAATAGCCTTTGCAAATGGTTAAAGTTAGGTTTAGATAGATTAGGTTTATATAGATTTAGGGTACAGATCTTGAGATGAGCGGAGTGTCTTGGATTATCTAGGTGGGTCCATTCTAATCACACAAACCCTTAAAATCTGCTGGAGGCAACGAGAGAGATGAGGCACGACAAGGACTTGACTGATGTTGTTAGCTTTACAAAGGGAGTTGTGAGCCAAGGCATGTGGGCAGCCGGTAGGACTTGAGAACTATACATCGTCAACAATCAGCAAGGAAACACAAACCGCAGTTCTACAACCACATGAGTCTGAATTCTGCCAACACCCTGTATGAACATGCAGATTGTCCCCCAGAACCTCCAGTGAGGAAAACAGCCCTGCCCACCCATGCCTTGGTTGTAACACGATGACTCCTGAATCAGACTTCTGACCTACAAAAACATGAAATAACAAACTTGTGTCGCTAAGATTGCGGTAATTTGCCATGGCAGTAATAGAAAATTAAAACAGTGGCCATGAAAATTTATTTGTCAAAATAAACAATTTGATATACTTAATGAGAGACAGACTGGAAAAAGCTAAAGAGTACATTTATAGACAGGGAGACAAAAAAAAAAAATCACATTAGAAGGAATTTAAAAAATAGAGATTATACAAACAATGCTAAGAGATATGAGGTCAGGAACAGAAGCGCCAATAGCAACTTAATAAAAATTATCAAAGGACAGGAAAAAGCAGCCATAGGAGAGAAGAAATATTTGAAGATATAAGAAGAAAGAAATGTCCTAGTAATTAAAAATAATTATAGTGCAGATTGAAAGAGATAATAGAATGCATACCAAGGATAAACAATATTTTAAAAAATAAATATAAATAATTAAGCAAACAAATCCAAACCTTATAAGCAAACATCATAAACAGAAAAAAAAATCTAGAAAAGGCAGGAAAAATTCGATAAATATCAGTATTCTCAACAGAACACTATTCATGGAAAATAAAGAATAACTTATGCATTTTTGTTTATACATGGGGGATGGAAAATATTTTCAGTCATACCAGAATTTAAAAGTATTTCAGTAAGGAAGAAAAAATAATCCAAAGAGTAGTAACAGATATACAAGTAAATATGTTGAAATAAAAGAAGTATCTAATTAAATAACTACAAAACGTGTATGGACAACTGCCTAGAAATAGAATCCCAGTTAATACTTACAAGAGATCTAGAGCAGGAGGAGAGACCGAAGTAGCTGAAAGTAATGAAAACCTCTGCTCGTCTGAGATGAAGACATTGTTAGTGATAAGCCTAAGACACTGATAGGGGAAAATGAGTGTATGAATGCTCCTAGTGAGTCGGGATAACTAGCAGAAAATACAAAAATAGAACATATGTTTCTCACCAGTAGAAAAAAAAGAAAAAGCTAACAAAAATTCTGGTTCTTTCAAATATATGACAGCACAATAGAAGAATAAGCATAAAAAAATGAAAAAGAAAATAAGATAGAAAATAGAAAATACACTCTCATGCTCACAGATGTCATAAAATAAATCAATACATTAGTAACTAATAAGTTAATCTCAAATAAAATGAGATTATCAGATTCGATCTTTAATATGGATGCAGTGTTGTCTACAGAAGATGAAAAAAAGGGGAGGCACAAAGAAGTTGAAAATGAAAAGATTTTTAAAAAATGAAAAGATTTTTTTAAACATACACAAGACAAATATGAAACAAAAACAAAAACCCATGAGTGACAATATTCGAAGTAAAAATACTAAAATAACTCTAAGTTTTCAAATAGCAAAAGGACAAATATAAGAAATTATGACAATCATAAACAGATGTCAGTAATATTTTATATCGTGCTTTAATGGATAGAATTACAGAAGTAGCTAAGTCTATAGTACATTAGAGTTGAAGATTTTATCACATTTATGTCAAAAAATGATAGATCAGGCAGACAATAACCAAACATGAATAGATATTTGAACAATCATCTCACAAAAATACAGTATATGATTCTTCTAGAAGTATCTATGAAATATTCAAAAATATATGAACAAGGGAAATTTCAATTAATTTCAAATGATCACCATAAGGCAACTTTGTCCTCAGATATTTTTCAATAAAAACATAGCTGGATGATTCCATATATATGGAAACTAAAATGACTATTTTTAGATACACGATTAGATAAAAACGATATTGTAAAGAAGCTGTGAAATACTTAGAAATGAATACAAATGAAAGCTATGTTTGAGAAATAGTAATGAAATATATCTAAGACAAGATTGGAAATTATAAAAACAGGGGGAGAAATTGAAAGAAGACCAAAAAGAGGAAGAAGAGAGGAGGCAGATGGGGTAAGGGGGTCAAATATGTGGTGAAGGGAAGAAATCTAACTATGAATGGTAAACACACAGTGTAAATATATATACATATTTAACAATAAGGTATATATATATACCTTACTGTTAAAATGTACAGCTGAAACTTATTGGATTTCATTAACCAATGCCACCATGAAAAAAAAATGAATTAAAAAAAAAGACCAAAAAATAATGTTACTGATTTAAAAAGGGTTTTTTTCAGTGAAAAGTCTAACACAAACAATTTTCTGGAAGGATTATTAAGAGATACAAATGAACAAACTATAGGGAAAATGGGGATATAACTACAGAAAGAAAATAAAGATCATAAAAGCATGTATGAGTAACTACATGCCCACCTCCTTGAAAACCTAGAGGCAAAGGTTGAATTACTAGACAAATGTAAAATGAATAAACAAAACAAAAATATATATATTTGAAAAGGCCAGTAATTTTAAAATAGAATGAAAAATAAAATTATTCCTTCTCTTTGTCAATGCAAAACCCAGAAAACAAAAGCTAAATGAAACAAAAACAGAGTCAAGCGTGAATGGCTCGAGAGACGTTAACCATGTTTTTAAGGAATAGATATTTTCTGCGTTATAGATATATAATGGACAGTGGGAAAAGACAAAGAAGTTGCCCAAATTTCCTACTGAGATTAGTATTACACTGACACAAAATCCAGAAAGACAGAACAAGAGACTTTTGCTTCCAACCAACATAAAGTGAAAGGGATTGAATTTACTCTCCCATCTCAAACAATTTTTTAAAAACAGATAAAATATATGAGACAACAGTTTTCACACAGTGGGCACCAGGCAACAAAGGACAGTGATTCCTGAGAGGGAGGAAACAAACAACATAAACTCTATGAGTGCCCTGAGATTATTGCCCGAAGAGATTTTCCAGACTGCTGTGTGATGAGGAAGATCCTTCTCACTGGTGGGGTCTGGTGATCTTCTAGAGCTGGGGACACAGAGCCGGGCGTCGAGAGACCAAGGTGACGAGAGTTCACAGGGCAAAGTACCTGACGAGATAGACCTGCACGGGGTGGTGGTGGAGGTACTCCAGAGATCAGCAGAGGGTCCCTGTCAAGTCTTTAGTTGAATACAGGTCAGCGTATGTGCATGAGGAAATTACCTAACGCTGAAGAAAAACCATCTGAAGAAGCAGAGGCAACAATTCTTGAAGCTCACACAAATCCAGAAACAGTATGTTTTCCCACCAACCAGAGTGGAAATCCCTGTAACATATGGGGCATTTAAGCAGAGTACACTGTACACAGAGTGGTATTGTTTCAGTTGTGGAGTAAAACTAGCCCTAGGCAAAGGCTTTTTAAGATCTGCCTAACAAAAGTTCAAAGGCATCCTCAAAAGGAATAAACTAATTCCATGTAACTCAACTGCATCTCAGAACAAAGTTTAAATATATGAATACAAAAAACTTTTTATTTGATGACATATATTCAGATGGAGTACTATCCATCAATGGAAATGTACAGGAAAGACTGAGTATGTTATATAGAGACATGTTTATATATATATGTGTGTGTATATATATATATATATATATATACATATACATATATATATATACACATATATATATATTTATATATATATATATATATATATATATATATATATATATACACACATATATATATATATTTTAAAGACCCAATTTGAAATTTTAGAGATGAGAAATATGACTATTAAAAATATGCTGGATGAAATTATTAGTATTTTATACACTAAAGAAGAAAAGATTAGTGAGCTTGAAAATTTAGCAATAGAAACTATCCAAAATGTAGCACACGGAGAAAAAACATTGAAAAGAAAATGACTAGAGCATCAGCGAGCAGCCTAATATACATATAATTGAAGTCCTTAAAGGAGAAGGAAATATGTGAAGATATTATAGTTGAAATTTTTTGAAGTTTGATGAAGAAAAATAAATCCACAAATCTTAGAAGCATATATATATTTATAAATAATAATAGAGAAATTATCAGGACAGGGAAGTAAAACTAAAACTATGCTGTAATAATGTTGTTATGCCACATGTGAAGGAGAATATTACTTGAAGCCATATGTTAAAGATGGATTCCATAAACCCTAAAGTTACCACTAAAAATTGTTTTAAAAAGAGGTCTAGCCAATAAGATAACACAGGAGGCAAAATGGAACTATAAATTATACTCAGTCCAAACAAAATCAAAGAAGAAGGAACAAACAAATGGGAAAAACAGATAATAACGAAAGGTAGATTTAAGCCCAATTATATCAATGTTAATGTTATTAAATGTAAATGACCTAAACACTAATGAAAAAAAGATGAAAATTGATTAAAAACTTATAATTAAAAACTTGTTTATAATTACCTCAACATAGACCCTACCTCTAATATACACAAAAACGCAAAATAATTTTGCATGGTAGTCAGGAATACAACTACCATGTAAATCAGAAGAAGACTATACTTCAATATTAGTTCAGAACTTTATCATGAGATCTTAAACATTTTGCAAAATAATATCAACACCAACAATTCTCACAGTTTGAGTCACCTTTCCAACACACCTAATCCATCTACATTTATAGCTGTTACACTCACAGTAATTGTCTAAATAGGTGCAAACATCTAATTACTTTATTCCTCTTTTGATATAGCCAAACACCAGTCATTTACATATTTAAAACACATCATTTTGTGATCAATTACTTCCTTTTATTTCTCCTCTACATTACACTTAGAATATTACATAGATGAGATTATTTGTGTTGGTGGTTTATGTTATATATGAATTTTATTTCAGGACAACAAAGATAACATTGAAGTTCAGTAATGTCGAAGAGGTATTCAAAAGATTTGCCACTTAAAAATGTTCCATCTATATTAGAACTGAAAACAATTGGCATAGACCAACTTCTATAAATCACAGTTGAGGTATCCAAGGCCTGGAGAACAAAAATGCCTTATCCAAAGTCATACAGTTAAGTTCATACTCACAGTGACCATATACTGGATTTTCTAGGACAGTCCTCGATTTAAATATTATGTCTCATGGTCCCTACAAATCATTCCAATATCTTTACTAAAATTCCTAAATTACCTGTTATAACCTGAAGAAGGACTGAAAATCAGGACACATGGTCAGCAGTTCTTTAAAAACGCCATCGATAATGTTTCAAGCAGTAGTTTAAACCAGCACAAGTAAACACAGTAGGAAGACAGATATCCTTCTTGGTAGGCATTAAAAAATCTTGGTGGGAAGGCAGAGAGCTGGGGAAGACTTCTGGCAATTGAATTTTTTTTTTTTTAACTAATATGTTATTTTCTTTTTTTAAAAAAAAACTTCTTTTGAAACTATAAAGTTTCACAAAACTATTTTTAGCTAGTGAAGATAGAAAATTTTTTTAAAAAGCAATGATTCTCAACCAGAAGCATGCCCTGTTGGGTGCACAGATCCAAAAATCAGTATAGAGTGATAATGAGAATTTTATCTTTATCAAAGGATTTTTACAAGTTACAGTAACAAAAATATAAATTCTCTTTCGTAGTTCAATTGCTGAGTGCCCAAATTGCCAGCAGCAGAGCCTAGCCCTTTGTCCCCAATATGGTACCATGTCCCCTGTGGCCAAGACTGCCACCTGGTGGCAGTTTGGGTACACTGACCCTTTCCCATCAAGAAGGAATTCTTGCTGGAGTAGACACACTGGAATTATATATGCTTTGCTACTCACCATGCTTCTGCCAACACCACCATCTTTAAACATATCGACTGCTTATTCACTGTCAGTATATCCCACAACATTGCTTCTGATCAAGAAACTAATTTTTAGTAAACATAAGGATTTACTGGTCTTATCATATATCTCATCTGCAGAAGCAACTGATCTTATAAAGGTGTTGACTCCCCTGTCGAAGACACAATTAGACCACCATCTTGGACACAATTCCTTGCAAAATTAAGGTGCATATCCTAAAAGATTGGAAGAGGACCAACACTCGATATATGGTGCTCTATCTCTCATAATAGGAAGATTCAGGTTTAGAAATCAAAAGGTGAACTTGGGAGTGGCATCTCTCCTTGCTCATCTATGCTGCTTTAGTAGTAACAGCTCACATGGGGGAAATGCTGCCACCTCAGGACACAGCAAATCGTTCCACTGAATTGGAAGCTGGTGCTCTTCCAGAGTCTGGGACCTTTTAGCTGCTTCCTCTCTTATTTGGAGTTGTACTTCAGGGAGGCAACTTTGACTTTGAAAAGTCAAGGTAGAGAGCGGACCAGTCCCTGCTGGCCTGAGGGTTGACAAACACTGTGGAGTGTCTCAGGCCCACCCTGCTCTCTCACCTGTCCAGGGTTTTGCCTGGCTCACTCTTAGTGTTCTATTCTCAGCTCACTCAGATTTTCTCTCCTCCAGGAAACCTTCCGTCACCATCCCTAACACCCAGTCTGCCTTTCCTTGAGATGTGTGTCCTTTCTTCCACAGTTCACTCTGCCTTCTTCTGTCTCCACATTAACCGCATTAAAATTATGTGCAGTATTTGTGGCTGTGCTCCCAGGGAGCAACTCGGGGGCAGGAAACGTATCTTACTCATTTTGGCATACAACAGGGAGCATTCGTAGGAGTGAAAGACAAGCAAAGGAGTTTGGATATTTTTTTTTTTCCTTTCTGTCACTGTAGTGAGTGCTCTCCCATCCCCCATAATGATTATTTCATTCCTTCTTCACACCTCTCAGAATTTTTAAAGGTTTGCCCAGCTCTTCACTTTCAGAGACTCTCATCTCTCCCTTCATAAGGAACCCAACCAGAAGTCCACCAGAAGAAAATGCCTGTCTCTTCTTACCACTAAGTCCCCTCACTGGTCTGCATTGCCCCCCATTTTCTCCTGGCTTCCTCCTGTTACCACCACACCAGCCTCACAAAGCCCAGCCGGCCCCATGTATTCTGGATCCCTGGCCCTCCCACCCCATTGGGAACCGATTATTTCTGTATTGCCACTCCCTCCCTCGAGTATCTTCAACCTGCTTTCTATCAGCATCCAAACAGGTTCTATTCTCTCTCATCTTAAAATGAAAACAAAGAAGCCAAAATTAACACTAAAAAAACTTTTTTTGACCTACAGATTTCCCTTCTTCTTTACTTCCCTTGATACCCCATCTGCTCAAAAGAATTGTCTGCATATCCTCTCTCCAATTCTTCGTTCTGAGTTTGTTCTGCAGCTTACTCCAATCTAGCACCCACCTCCCACACTCTATAAAATCTATTATCAGGCATATCAAAACTCACATTACTACCAAAATCTTACTAGCCTTTTCAGCAGTTATGTTTTCCTTTTTGAAAAACTGTCTTCTCGTGGCTTCCGTGACTCCACACCCAACTTTCCTGGCATGCCTTCTGCCTTTCTGGCTTTTCCTTCCCAGCCTGCTTTGCTGGCTCTCCTCCTCTAACTGGATGTTATTAGAGTTAATGAGGGCTGAGACTTGGGCCTTCTTCACTCCTTACTCATCATTTTCTCCCTTGGCAATCTCAAATGTTCCCCAGTCCTTTATATGCCAAAGATTCATATGCGCGCACGCACGCACACACACACATACATTATGTATGTGTGTATGTGTATATACATATATCTCCAGCCACAGCCTCTCTTCTGGGCTTCAGATAGAGCTATCCAACTGCCTATCTGCTCATTGCTATGTCTCACGAGCATCTTGAACTTAATGTGTCCAAAACTGAACTCTCAATCCTCCCAGCCCTGAGCCCTCAATCAGCTCCTCCTTCAGTTTATATGGCCCTTTTATCCATGCAGTGGCTCATGCCAAAAAACTGGGTCGTTCTTAGCCCCTTCCCTTCCCGCAGTGCTTATATCCAACCAATGACGAAATCCTGTAGGTCCTCCTTCCAATATAAACCTTGAGCCCATCCATCTGCACTGCCATCACCCTGGTCTGACCACTGACAGCTCTCCCCTGGATTATTAAAAACTCTCCTATCTGGTCTCCCTTCTCTGCATGGTCTTCAGAATGATTTTTTATTAACAAACATTGAATTTTAACATTCCTCTGCTTAAAATATTTTAATCTCTTTCTACTGTGCTTGGGATAAAATTAAAAACCCGAAGAAGACCCACACATGATCTGCCTAATTCACCAGCCATTCCCTATTCATAATGCCCAGTCACAACGGCCATTTTTTCTTTCCTGGAAATCACCATGCACTTTCCTGCCATTAGGTCTTCGCATGCAAATCCTGTATCCCTCCATCCTTTCTCTGACTAGTTGTCTGCCCACCCACCCTTCATTATTAATCCCAGGCGCTCCCTCACCAAGACGACTTTCTTCCTCCCCTAAGTAAAATATAATCTTAATTTTCTCTTCATATAAATTCTATAATTTATAAACTTGTTTGTTCATGTGGTTACTTGTCTAATGACTATAAGCTTCATGAGAGCAGAACCACGTATATGATGTTCAGAGCTATGTCCTAGTACCTAACTCAGTTCCTAGAATGTAATAGGCATTCACACCATAGTTGATAAACGAATGGCCAGATGGATTATAGACAATGGAAAGCCACTACATGTTTTTGTACAAGAGTCTAACTGTGTGAAGTCATTATTTAAGAAGCTAAATCTTGTCAGTGAGCAGAGAATAAACTGGAATCAGAGGAGACTGGAAGTTAGTGATTTGGTAAATTTGAGTTTGGGATACTTGCAGTGAGAATAGAGATGAAAATTTGGATGCTATATTTAAAGAAGAAATTGCCTAGGTTGCCTGAAAAGAGTAATATCTAAATAAGAATATCATTGACTGATTATTTCCTAAGAAACCATTACGCATGCTCCCTATGTGTCAGGCACTGTGCTAGCCGATAGCAGTACAGAGATAAGGATGCTCCCGTCTATAGTGGAATATTCTTCTGCCATAAAAAATAATTTTTAAGAAAAGGAAATAAAAGTACTGATATATGCCACAACATGGATGAGCCAGATGCAAAAAGGCACAAAGTGTATGTTTCCATTTATCTGAAATGTCCAGAACAGGAAAATCCCTAGAGACAAAAAGCAGATTCATGGTTGCCAGGGACTAGGGGAAAGTGGTAACACAGAGTGACTGCTAATGGATATGGAGTTTCTTTGTGGGGTGAGCACAATGTTCTGAAATTAGCTAGTGGTGATGGTTGCACAATTCTATGAATATGGTGAATACCACGGAAATGTACATGTTAAATGAGTGAATTTTATGGTATATAAATTATATTTCAATAAAGATCCTACAAAAAAAGAAAGAACACACTGCCCTTGCCTTGCCCTCAAGAGCTCACTGTGAAGATACTACACAAAAAAAGTGTAAATTGTATATATATATATATATATATATATATATATATAAATATATACACACACACATATATATAATAAAAAGATACACACACACACACACACACATGTATAAGAAAGTGCTGGAGAGAGGGAACCGCACTGTCTCCAGGATGCTCTGACCCAGGTCTTAATCAAGGTCATCTGGATTGCTGATGCCAGGAGAGGGTTCTGACTTGATTAGATTGGCACTCTAGGCCTGACCCAGAAATAAGCCTTTATTGTGAGGAGAAAGAAAAAGGCATGCAAGATAGTAAAAAACTTTCTTTCCACTTCCTCTATTCTTCCCCTGGTCACTCCACAAATCCGGGGACAGCCTTCCCTTTAATAAATAGATGCCTCTCTACACACGCACCTTCCAAAGAAACATCAGCTCATGAGGAGGATGCACAGCCCAATGCACTGCCTCCAACCTCTACTCTCAGCCCGAAGTGAAGACTGACATATACATCAGGGGGGAGGCTGGAGACCACAGAACTGCTGATATCAAACAGTCAGTAACCGAGATTCTCATCAGCCTCTGACTGCTTGATATAAAGTTACATATGATCTTTTCCCATCATTATAAAAGTGTATGTCATTTCTGAGAATCAAAAAAAAATTATTTTCAATATCTACGAAACACCTGACCAGTACTCTTTAAAACTGTCAAGGCGATGAAAACCCAAAAGACTGAGAAAGTGTCACAGATAGGAGGAGACAGAGGAAGCATGATGACTGAATGTAATGCAGTGTCATAGGTTGGATCCTGGAACAGATAAAGGTCATTAATAAAAAGCAGGTGCAATCTGAATAAGGACTGGAATTTTGTTAATAATAATGCACAGATGTTAACTTCTTAGTTTTGATAACTGCACTATCGGAATGTAAGATGTTAGCGGTGGAGACAATGGGCGAAGGGTATACAGGAACTCTGTACTATCTTTGTAACTTTTCTATAAATTGAGTATTATTCCAAAATTTAGAAAAAGCATATGTCATTCTAGCCTTTTCCCCCCACACAAGAATTTTTATTTAATTATAATCATTATGTGTGTAATTTAAAATTCTGTATTTCTATATAACATAATAACATGAGTGTTTAATATATTATTACCTGCTTCCTTCAGCAATTATACAAGTTTATGATATTCTATCAAAAAGATATTTCAGTTATCTTAACTAATCCCTCATGGTAAGATATTTAAGCGGCTCCCCATCTTTTGCTATTATGAAAATGCAGCAATAAACACATCTGTACATAGAGCTGTTTCCATACATAGCTTTATTTCACTAAGATAGATTCCCCAAAGTATAATTTCTATTCCAATTTCTTTTTTTTTTTCTTCTTGGTCTCTTGGCAAAGGAACATTATTTTCTCTTTATGTTGGATTGAGTCCTTTGATCATATCTTACAACTGTCTAATCCTCAAAACACAAATACAAAGATTAAAATGAGGGAAGCAGTATTCACACTTTCTTGATACGTTTAATACAACTAAGTGATATAGAGGAAAAAAAAAAAAAACCTTGACACTTATATCAGACCTACAGTGTGTCAAGCCCAGAACTAAGTGTTCTTGAAAATATTAACTCATTTAATCTTCTAAACAACTCTGAGAAGTAGTAACTTCATTGTCCCTGTTTTACCAGTGAGGACATCAGGCCAAGGCTGAACAAACCATAAGTGACGAAGCCTCAACTGTGGACACTGGTGGTCTGGCTCCGAATCTGGGTTCACTGTTCCGTACCTAAATTTGGAGTCAGAAGACCCGGGTTCAGGTTCCGGCTCCACCACTTATTGACCTATGTGCAGATCAGGAAACCACTCCACCTAGTTTGATCATCTCTCTTAAACAGAAGTACACGTGATTTTATGTAAATGCTTACATATGGCTTACCATATCATGTATTTTTAATGCTGTCTTTTTTCCTCTTTTTCAGTTTTTTTTCATCCTTCTCCTCTTCCACCTCTACACCCCAAAGGCACTCACCCTCATCCCCATATTCCATGCTAACAACCTAGTACTTATGCTTTTCTGGTTTTCCCTCTGCTCACATAATCATACACATATACCACACACAGATTCATTTTGTATAGATTATCATTTTTTACACAGATCATATTTGTTTCAGTCAGAAACCAATCAGGAAAACAGAAACTATTCTAAGATAATTCGAACAGAACATTTAGCGCAGGACACTGCTTATACTGGAGACAGGAGAGCTAAGAAGCCCAACATGGAATGGTGAGTCAGCCCAGAACTTTGTAAGAACAATGAACTGCTACCAGCCCTAGGCTGTAGGTGCAAAGGAAGGAGGTAATGTTATCTCATCCCAGTAGCTATGGTCACCTGGTAGAAGCTGGTACCATAGTGAAGCTATTCAGGGGAGCCAAAGCCATGGAGGAGAAACAAAAGATGTTGCCCAAAGTAGATGCCCTGGCTCCTCTCTTGCTTAGACCCCACAAAAATCCACCATGAGGCCCACTGGCTGAACTGGAAGCCAACTGACACAGGAGACTGGAAAACAGGATCTTCAGAGGTCCACCACTTTGCAGCAGAGGGAGGAGCAGGGGCAGAGTGAGGAATGGATCATGGAGTACACAAACATCCAAATAACCAATATAATGCTATGCACACTCTCCCAGATCCATTCTTTTCAATGTTACCTTGGGGAAATCCCTTCAATCAATATGTATAGCTTTAATATGTTCTTTTTACAGCTGTTTATTTATGTGACTACTCTGCTATCGATGAGTATTCATGTTCGTGTGCTCTCTTAAATAGGAATAATAGTACCTTTCCTGCAATTATTGTGAATATCCTGTAATTGAACGCATATGAAGCTCTTTACAAACTAAAAATGTGAATAGGAGAATGTAAGTTTTATTAGAATTAATATGTCACAGTAAGGTGGTATTTATGCCAATTCTTAAAAAACTGATAAAAACACAGCCAGGCTGGAAGTTACAATCTAACTAGAGTGGACTGATATTCTGAGCACTAGGGAAATACCCAATGACCAGTACTTTCCCCCTCAAAGAAGGTAGGTCCTAAGACCTCTCTCTGCTTCTCATCCTGCTCTGCTTCTCAAGGTGCTGTTTCTTCACTTAGAAGCCACGATAAGCAATATTGGATTCATGCTTTATAGCAGCACTGCCCAACAGAACTTGCTGTGATGATGGAAAGGTTCTATGTCTGTGCCCTCGAATATGGCAGCCACTAGTCACATGTGATGATGGGCGCTTGAAATGTGGAGGTATGACTGAGGAACTGTATTTTCAATTTTATTTAATTTCAATTCATTCAAATGTAAGTTGCCACACGTGAGAAGTGACTACTGTACTCGACAGTGCAGCTTTAGAACTTCACAATCATCATCTCATGAGACTAGTATCCTTATCTAGAGTGACATGCGAGAATCAACTGAAGCTCTTTTGTAATTTATCTGCTGAACCCCACTCCAGATTTACTGACTCAGAACTGCTGGTGCTTGGAGTAGAATAGTGTGTTAAGTTCCTCGCAGCTCTAAATTCTCTGTAAGAAGGAGAAGAAATGAAGAGAAGGTTGCCTGTGTTACGTTACCTTGGAAGTTTAATACATTAACTCACCTGCTCATTAGTGGAAATTAAACCTTTTGGGGCTGATTTATTGACTGCTATGGTCACTTAGCTGAGAATAAAATCCTGCAGGAATAGAGAAAAAAGCGGGGGAGCTAGGTTTTAATAGAGCAGAGGCAGCCAAGAAAGTCCCAAGAATTTAGTAATGTCATGCCTCTGGGGGTTTTGCATTTGGAATCCCTGGCGGGGCGGTGGGGGCGGGGGGCGTTGTGGGGCGGCAGAGTCAGCATGAAGTCACCAGAAAGAGAAACATGCTGTCAACAACTTCTACTATTTACAATGTGTGCCAGGGTCACCCTGGCCATTCAGGGGCAGTACCAGGAGATCTGAAACTCAGCGGCCCACAGTGTGGCAGGAGAAGCAGACCATGCCAAGATGGTTTTGCGGCTAATGAGGCCGTCTGCTGCTCTAATTGCCCGATGGGATGGATAACAGTGCTGCTGAAAGACAAATGGTGAGGTAAAACACTTCCTAAATATAAACACCAGGGTGAAGGTGAGCTGTGAATTTTCAAGGCAATAGACAGCCATCAAGTCCTGTCACATAATTCCATTTCACATTAAACTTATTATGGGAAATACCGTAATAATGTCAATGACTCATCTCTATTCCTCAACAGCAAGGCAATTGATGATGAGCTAAAAAAATTTTAAGCCCTGAACTTGGTACATGACTTGAGGGGATAAAACTGGAATATGGAAGTTATGAAAAATTCAGAATGAATACTTATAATGCTATCTGGGGCACCATTGTTCGATGTTACTAAGAAAGCATTAGCATGCCCTTCTCTGCTTGTGATTCTGCCAGCAGCAAGTAAAACAACTTCCTGCTCCTCATTACGATACCTTTAATAAGTGCTGGTGTGGACCAGCAGAGTCTTAGACACTTTCTCTCTCCCCACTCCCCTTAGAGAATGGGTATGAACTAATAAACTAATAAACAAATTAGGATTGACAGGAACTAAAGTGGAGAGCTCACATTTCAAAGATAAGCTGAAGAATTTACAGCTGTTGAGTTAAAGCTTCCTAACTCACCTTGTTTATAGTATCATAAACCTCATTTCCCCAAGTCCCGAGCTGAAAACTTTGAACGTCTCTCCATTGTTTCTAAGATGAGCCTATCCTCCTTAGCCTGACATCAAAGCCTTTATAAAACAGTCTCAACCTCACTTCCTGTCTAATGTCACTGAATCGTTCTCCTTTGCAAGTGTTCACAGAATAATAGGAAAACACTGGCTATGTGAGCAATGGCAAGTTAACTTTTATGAACAGCTTCCTTATCTATAAAATGGACTGATCGACAAGGACATAATGATTGTGAACATTAAGTAAATCACCTGGCACGGTGCCTGGCTTATGAAATGCAGGTTCCCTTCACCTTGCTCCCAAGTCAGATTTGTCTTCTCATTATTTCTAAAACACACCTAGCAAGTTCCTACTTACCTTTATCTCACCCCTTTACCCCGTGCCCCACCATTGCCTCCGGCTTCCTGCTAGAATCTATCCCAGCGCCTTCTCCCAGTTCTCCACTCAGCCAGTTCTACTCTCTTTAAGGTCTTGGACCATCTTCTCCCTTCCGTGAAGCCAGACTCCGTTTCTGCATCAGGAGCAGAGCTTAAGGTAATCTTAAATATCCTCTCTAACATTTCATGATGCAAAGAATAAATTTGTCTTTGAAGGTAGAACAAATTGAAAACTTAAACTTTTCAAAGAATGTTTCCTCAATTGGTGGGCAATAGGGAGAAAACAAAAATACTGTGTAAGTTATTTTAAAATCCATATTACCTTAAATGGTTATTTTAACATTTTGTGTAATTCAGGGCTTATTTCATGCCAGGTAAAAGGCTCCACCATGCATCGAATCTTAATCTTCCCTACAAAATCAGTGCTATCACCCACAGATTCAGGATAATCAGAAACTGAGGCCTAAAGCTATTCACCTGGGGAGTAAATGACATGTGATCTTAACCATGGACTATGACTGTGGTCTTATACAGAATTCTGGAATCACTCTTTTCACTGTGCTTAATTTCTACAAACCCGCCCATTTCTTATTAAGTGCTATTGTTATGTACATTAGCTATTGGGAAAGATGAGTACTTGTATATGTTTAAGATGTGCTTCCTTCTCTTAAAGAGTTTAGAATCTAGAATGAAAAATAAGGCACAGATATAAATAGAATATAGGGAGAAGTCACAGCATGTGTCATACTGGCATAGTATTTAAAGGAAATCAAAGGATGTGGAGATCTCTTTCAACTAACGTGATCAAACAGCTGTGTCCAGTGATCTGACTTTCCAAAACCACATCTATCCTGCTCTAGAGAAAAAAATAAAACTCCAAAACTTCTACAAGCTCTTAAAGGAGAAAAAAAAAACCCAGAAACCCATTTTTGAATGACTCTTTCATGCTCACCCTTTGGAAATCTTGAAATCTCTTCTCCAGCAACAATTCTTCTGTTATTGCTCATTGGAAATGTACTTAAGATAGAATATTAAATCAAAGCAATAAAGTTGGAATATGTGACATCAGATTGAGATATAAAAGCTAATAAGTCATCTTAAAATGACTATTATATACAAGAGAAGATAAAACCTTTTCCCCAAATGGACTACAGAAATTCCTATTCATATCTATTTATATTGAAAGTTACTTCTGATTCTCTTTCTTGGCACCCAGAAACTAAGATAGTAATAATTTTCCCCAAAATCCATGAATTGATAATCCTTCTTTTGTAACTCCGCAGCCCATCTTTCAGAACCCAATGTGACTTGTCAGAGTTGTATATGAGCCACATTTACACACATCTTATCCCTTTAGAGTCACAGCCTCTGTGCAAAAGTCACCTCCATAGATCAAAATTGTCTTTTACAGCTAACAGAAATTTTAGATTTATTCTTCACCTTGTTATGAAATATATCCTTAGAGCTGGTAAGTGGTTTAACCACTAAAATATTGTTCCTGTACTACCCACGAGATACAATAATTTTTTAAAAAGCCAGGTGGCATCCTTAGAGCGGGTCAACAGCGAAATATTTTGGGAGCTGGGCCCACATGACAGTTTCACTCATTTTGGATAAGAATCAAAAATGTATAACAACAAAAATAATAATAGATTATATTTATTGAGCTCGGTCCCAGGCATATTATAAGCACTTTATATTTTTTATATTACTTAATAACATCTTACATTATTTAATGATGTTTTAAATTATTTAATCCTCATAAGTAACCCCATGATATCAGTAATATTATTTTACCCATTACGCAAATAATGAATCTGAGGCTAAGGTCTCACGGAGATCGAGGGAAGAGATAGGACTTGACCCAGGCCCAGCTATTAACCACCAAGCACGAGAGCCATTACTGGAACATGAGTGAAGAAGCCCTGTCTGCTCAAATGTGTCAAACCCAGAATAGGTTTCCTCTCCTACCTCCCACCCTCACCACCTCAACCACAGAGATAAAGTCATAAACCTTTCTGTCCCCCAAGTGGAGAAGGAAAATGGTAGGCAATAAGTGCTGATCTGGGTGAAGAAAAATCTTTTGGAAACTCAGGGACTGAAAAAAGCCATGAATGAAGTGGGGACAGAAGCGGGCACAGGAGAGGGACTGAGGGACAGAGAGAGGAGAGAGGGAGAGGGTGAGGGTACACAGCATGCACACAACGAGGCCTACAGCAACAAGAGGAACCTCAGTTCCTATCACCCGTGGGGCTTCCCTAACCTGGTCTGAATTGGCTCAGGAAGTAGAAACGTTCCAAAAAGGTAGGAGGGGAAAACCTAACGGTATCGAGAAGTTGTACCTAAGTGTCCCTCACTGTTGAATAGACAGTCAGACTGACAGACATAGACAGGAGTGAGAGGTACAGTGGAGTAACAGCCACACTTGCCACCTATTTCTCCTGAGTTTTCTGTTGCTCAAGCATCTATGTATGAGCACGTGTATTCCTTTGCTGACTCGTACACACCTGTTTTGCTTCTCTTTCTTGTGCTCAAGTGGTCTCTCTCCCTCACCACAGGCTCTCTTGCCACTCTGAGTCAATGCCTCTTAGATCAGACACGTGTTAAGCTCCCAGTACTGTGGGAGATACACAGATGTAAAAGACTAAATTCCTGCTCTTAAAGAGCTTACACTCTAGTGGCAGAGGCATTATAAACAGAATATAGGATAGTTATGTTATACATCACCATATAGCCAGAATTCTTTCTCTTGAAAGTAATTGATGCCAAACTCGCCATGGTCTAAAGAGAAAAGAAAGTCACCTAGCTGTAAAAGATATGGAGTAGCTCATGGGATAGAAGAATGAGCTGTAAGAACTAAGGTTTCAGAGACTAGCACCTGGGACTCAAAACTGCCAAGATTCCATTCATTCAACAAATACTCACTGGGCACCTACTGTGGGGCACACACTGTGCTAGCACAAGAAAAACAAAAAGAAGCAAAATAGATGTTCCTCATCTTTCCTCTCCTTGGTTTCATTTTGCAGATGGTTTCCCCATATGGCAGAGAAGATGGCTGCTAGAGGCTCCAGATTCATATCCTTTCACTTTACAAAAACAGCTAAACTGGAACTTCTTTCTCCCAACGTCCATAAATCAACTCCAATTCCAGGGAAGATTTCATTGGTTCACTTGGGTCATGTGACCAAAATGCTGAGGGAATCGAGAGTTCTGACCAGCTGGACTGGGTCATATGCCCATCCCCTGCGGGGATGGGATGGCAGGCCCTCTGGGTGGACAGTGGGGGAGGAGTCCCCAAAGGAAAGAGGATGTCGTAACTTGAATAAGAAAAATAGCAAAGAGCAAAAGCCACCACAGTGCACTAGTCACGCTCAAGACAAACGGTTACAGAAATTCCAAAGAGGAAACGGGCCCTCCTAACAGAGACGATCACAAACGACTTCACGCGGACAGGCAGCTGTTTAGCAAACATGACATCTCTGTCCGGTGGCTTAGGTTTCCCAGAATTCACTGTGGGAGGCACAATAAGGACCCCTCAAAGATGGCCATACCCTAATCCTGGAAGCTACTTTACATTACAAGGCAAAAAGGTCTTTGCAGATGTAACAAAGATTACGGACCTTAAGATAAGGAGACTATCCTGGATGATCTAGCTGGCTCAATCTAATCACATGAGCCCTGAAAAGCAGAGAACTTTCTTTGGCTGGAGGCAAGGAGATATGATAGAAGAGAAAGGCAGAGCGATTCCAAGCATGAGAAGGATTCCATGTGCCATTGCTGGCTCTGAGATGCAGCTGCCCACAGGGAAGGACCAGAGAAAGACCTCTAGGAACTAAGAGCAGCCATCCCTAACTCCCTAACTCCACCCCCCAGCACCAGCAAGGAAATGAGATCTCAGTCGTATAAACGCAGGAACTCCATTCTGCCAACAACCTGAATGAGCTTGAAAGGAGATTCTTCCCAGATCCTTCCTACCTTCCTGTCAGAGGCCAGATAGGCCAACAACTTGATTTCAGCCTGTGAAACCCAGAGCAGCTAAACCTGCTGGGCCAACCTGGGCTTCTGACATACAGCCCTGTAACATAATAAATTTGTGTTATTTTAACTTTCTCAATTTGTGGTAATTTATTATGGCAGCAACAGAAAACTAATACATGCACCAAGCCAGCTCTAGAAAGAAAAAAGATAAGTGATTACACAAATTCTACACTTTCTCTAAGGGATTGGAGGAGACTAAGACACAGCTAGGCCTACAGCAATAATAGTAACCCTGGCTCCCAGCATTTCTGGGGCCTCTCTGGCCTGATCTAAATTGGCTCAAGGAGAGAAGTTCCAGAGGCAGGAGCTAATAGTCTCTGGTGATGCCTAGAGATTATAGCCAAGTGTCCATTGCTGTTAGTTAAATCAGGCCAAATTTGGCCTGCTATCAGTTTTTGTACGTTCTAAGAGCTAAGTATGGTTTTTACATTTTTAAATAGTATGTTAAAAAAGCAAAAGATGAGTAATATCTTAAACGCATGAAAATTACAAGAAATTCAAATTTCAATGCCCATAAATAAAGTTTTATTGGAACACAGCCACACTGATTTACATATTGTCTATGGCTGCATTTCTGCAACGATGGCAGAGTTAAGTAGCTGCAACAGAGATCATGTGGCCTGCAAAACCTAAAGTATTTACTATCTGGCCCTTTAAGTAAAAAGTGTGCCAACTCCTACATTAGAGAATGCTAAAATGTAAATACCCCTGAGATCCTAACACACCTCAGCATGCATTCGCTTTGATTACCAGTGTAGAAGGAGGTAAAGCATTCAGGAGTATCCAATTCCCAAGAAGGCCTGGAGCAGCCTGGGCGAGGGCTCTGAGAGAATGAGACAGATGGACAAAGTCTAGCTCTTCTGACTCCGTAGTTGTGTCCAAGGTAGACCAAGAGGCTCACGCAAGGCGCTGTTCTCTCGCCTCCTGCCATGAATCCCCAGAGCTATGCACAAAGCCCAGGCAGAATGCAATCTTCACTTTTGGGTGACAGGTGGGAACTTCTGACTTTCGCCACATTACCCCTGTGCTAAACTAAGTAGGTAGGCAGACTGGCTTTGCAGGGCTCAAGTGGGTCCAACTACAGTTCATAAGTAGGGGGGTAAGAATAGCACCATTTAAAATAACCAGAGACGTCTACGGCCATGCTCCCCTGAACAAGCCCGATCCTTTGGATCTCGGAAGCTAAGCAGGTTCAGGCCTGGTTAGTACTTGGATGGGAGACCACCTAGGAAGACCAAGTGCTGCAGGCATAAAAACTAAAAAATAAAGGATTGTAAACTGACAAGGTCCTTGCAATCTGTGAAGTCATCCAAGGGTTGCCTCGCCTAAAAATGAATGAATGAATGAATGAATGAATGAATGAATAAATAAATAAATAAGTAATAAAGTAACCAGAGTGAAAGGCAAAAGCACAGGGCATAAAACCAAGGGCTGAAATGACAAACACCACCTCCTCTGTCACCAGCCGGAAATAAGTGCTGAGCTGTTCAGTGGAAGCTCTGAGTGCCATCTTGACATGACAAAAGCTTTCCTGGGCTGACAATTTTTCTTCTTGGAGCTGTGGTCTAGTTGGCCAGGTCAGGTCCTGCGTGTTCCAAGCATTAACCCTTCAATTTAGAATCCTGCTCCTATTGGAAAACAGGTTTATCTTCATTTGTATGGGGCAGGGATCTCTTGTATCTGTCAAATAGTGGAATCAGGACTGATGTGAGGTAGGCTGCAATAAGATGACTTACCAGGTGGAGCTTATTAGCTATTTTAAATGTCACAACTAGACAGTCCCCGGCTTTCCACATGATTAAATGATCTAAACTCTGCTTCACTTTTTACTGTTTCCTCTTTAAATCTCTTAAGCTTTCTTCCATCTCTCCCAATGTAGGAACCAAAGCTAGAATGAGACTAGGTCCTTGTCAGTAATTGAAAGTCAGGATTTGTTTTTAAGAGGAAGAAGCTTTTGAAGAAATTAGAGAATCTGTCAAAATCACCAACAGTCTCCAAGCAGAACTGTAGTCACTCCCGGCTTACTCAGCCCTTTAACACATCTCAACATGAGGACTATGTAATTTGCACCGCTGATCACGTTGTGTTACGATTGGTGCCAACAGAACAGCAGGTCACCTGAGGGATGGGGGACACCTCAGAGAAGATGGTATTATTGAAGAACAGCAGCCAGGTCAAAGAAAGTCTTCCATACTCTCTCCATCAAGCCTAACCCTGCCTGGAGCACAAAGATTAATTCTGATACTTGAGTAAGCACAGAGAGTTTGGGTCATGTGAGTATCATGTGAGAAAGTGAATGCTGACAAGTATTTTTTAAATATGTGATGTGAGAGACCAGAGTTACAGAAACCTAGGCAAGGGAGGAATGGAAAGACCATATAGTCTATTGAGGCCCAGAAGGGGACATTTCCAATGGTCTGGGAGGATCCAGGTCTCTGGATTCCCAGCCTGTGTTTGCTCTCCATGCCACAAGCTCTGCAGTGGTTTCGCCCGTTGAGCTTTTAGCCTGTCCTGAAGCCTTGTCCACGGGGAGCAAGGCAGAGCTATTTTCTTGGCTATATTCCATCAGCCCCAACCATCCACGTCAGGCTGACCCAGCAAATTGGCTTTCCAGGGCCAGCCTGGGTAGGTATTCCCCCAGGCCATTCTCTTCACCGCAAACAAGAACAATGCTAAACATTCATGGAACAGTTTTTCTAATTAACCCACACACTTCCGCTCCTGGCATTCCTGGGAGGTCAAGATAATGACGATTCCAGAGCTTAGTGCCGAGCCTCAACACTGCACAACACACTGAAATCAGATGGTCCCTCCCTTGCCGAAGCTTTTTTCTTTGGAATAATGAAGGTTATATCATTCATCCACAGAAAGTCACTGTCACAGCTAGTGATAAAAAACTTTTTATTGGAATCATGGGAGAAGCAAGACCAAAAAGCTTTGGACATGGGGAGGCAGGATGGAAGCATGGAAGACTTTCAAGCAGAGAGATCGCACTTAAAATCCTGGCTCCTTTCATTAGCAGGGTGCTTGGTCCTTCTAAGCCTCTGTCCTGATCTGCAAGATGGAGGATAATGTCTGTCCCTCAGGCTGAGAGAATTGAATGAAGCAATGTGTACGCCACACCCAGAACACTGCTCAGGGAAAGATTGTTTGTTGTCTACTGCATCCGGGGTTGATCGCTTTTTGCCAGGTTTCTGCCTCCCCACTCTAAGTTCTGACATAAGAGTGGGGCTGATTAGAGAGGGGACACCAGCAAAGTAGAGAGTGTGCCAGTGGGTAAATCAGCTGGACTAGCAGCCTTAATTCTCATGGAGTTAAGTGCAGATCAATTACTCCAGTCACAGAATCCACCCAACCACGTAGTTAGAGCTGTTCTGTTGGGGAGAAATAATAGTTCTGACCCAAGGCCCACGCTGCAGAGGAAGAAATGGTGTTTGGGCATCTGAACACTTCAGGGGAAGGAAGGCAGACCTGATGGACACAGCACCCGGCCATTTAGACACAAGGGGAGAGCAAGAGGAAACCAGACACCCAGAAACGAAAGAGAGCATGAAAAAAAAGCAAGTGAAGGGGCCCAAAGGAAATTCTATCCCAGTTCGTTGTTCTGCTAGAGCCCTGGTGACCGTCCTTTGTAGCCAGCATTAGTGTTACCCGTAGTTTAGACTGACCTTGAATCCAAGTTGCCCTGCAGAGGCCATAGCGAGGTCACTGCAGGACTGGAAAGCACACGCAATTTCAAACAGGAAGATCCGGTTTTGACTACTGTGTCCACCTGTCACTGGTTTTGGGACCCTGAGTAAGTCATGATCCTTTTTTTGCACCTCTGTCTTCATTTGTAAGATGAGGGTTAGACCAGGTGAGCTCAGAGCTTCCTTCGGGCTCTGATTCTAGGAATCTCTTGAGAGGGTGTATGGCTAGAGAGAAAAGTTTTCCTTCCACACAGTCTGCTGTGCTCCTTGTTTATATTTCTCTGGAGAAGAGGCGATGGTTTTCCCTCAAATTCTCATGAAGTCAAGAGAATGATGATATACCTAAGAGCCTTGATGGCCAGCAAACTCAGGTTATGAATTGGGTCCACAGAGTCCCTGAACTGTAGTTGTCTCTTCAGACTCTCAGTTGAAGGGTGGGTTTGCTTCGTCTGCTTTGGGGTGTATGTGAAGGAGAGGGGGCATCAGAGGTGAGGAAGATGGCCAGCCACACACACGGTGTCTTGCAGCTCAGGGCATCTGTCCCCGTGCATCTCCGGCATGTGCTCGCTCCACGCCTGCCAATTTTCATGCCTCTCAGCACGCGTTCTCGCTTCCTGGACTGTTTCATGTCCCAGCTGGTGTTCTTTTCTCCCACAGGCAGCCTTGGAACACACAGCCCTGCTGTCTGTCCACCCGCCTCCCCCAAAGCTGCATTCTTTCCCCAGCAGCTCCGTGCCATTCGGCCCACAGAGGCTGCGATCCCACTGTCACCGAGGGCCGAAGAGCATGGAGCCGGTTCCGGTCTCCTCCCTCTCCTTTATCGCTGCACGCACACACAGCAGGAGATGGGCTCCCACAGCCTCTGTTTCTGCCATCCCTCTGCCTTTGACACACTTCTTTTCATCTGGATTCCTCTTTCAAATGAACTGTTTGGTTGTAAAACTAGAGTGAGAGACCAGATGTCTCCCTTCTATATAAATGGTAAGTCACTGCATTAACTCAATACGAATTTGTGAAATGACTACCATGCATCAGGCACTGGGCTGGCTGGGATGAGTGCAGCGATGACTCTGACACAGCCCAGAGTGCTAAAGACCAAACCACTGAGGAGTGAGGCATCTGGAAACTGTTCTTTTAACAGAGGTAATCAATACATTCAAGTTAACGATCATCTCGAGAGTCTTGTCAATAACCTGGTTCTGCTGCTGTCTGAATTGCAAACATGCTCTCCATAGCATTTCTGCCAAGGTTCCCTGCCCTGCCCATCACTCCGATATAGCAGGGAGTCTGTAACATGGGTATCAGCCTGTGGTATTGGGGAAAGAGCATGGGTAGGGGTTAGGGGCCCTAGAGCCCAGCCCTAGCTATGCCACTTAACCAGCAGTGTGACCTGGACAAGTTCCCTCTCTGTGTCGCTGGAGCCCATTGTTTCCAGCATCCCCACTAAGTATTTGCTGCAAGCAATTCATTACAGAAAGAAGGCATAGTTTGAGACCACCAAGCTGAAGAAATGACATGGGAAATTACTCTCTTAAGAGACAGAGGGCCCAAAAAGGGTCTGTGGTATTCAAAGTGATCAAGGTGACTGAGGCTCCCTAAGGAGATGGACTGGGGTGCAGACAAGGAGCAATTAAACCAGCTGAGAAATCTCGCCTGGGTGGCTTAGGATTGCATCAGGAATGAGATCATAATGCCCCAGGAAAAGCATCATGAGAATATGGCTTTTTGAACATAACAGATAGACCTGATCACTAATGGGTGTGTGTGTGTGTGTGCGCCTGTGTGTACACGTCTCCCCAACTACATCTAAGTGCAGGCTTTTACCCCATGTCCAAGCCTAAACCATCCTTTTAAGGACCTTGTTTTTGATTTCTAACTGTTCTGTCTTCCAGTTATAAAAGTTATTTTTAAACAAGGTACTATGCCTTATTAGGCAATTTAAAACTTTATATATATATATATATATATATATATATATATATATATATATATATATATATATATTTGTGTTAATAAAAGATTCTTCCACCACCTTTACCATTGAATCAGATGTGTTTTCTTTGGTAATGGGGTTTCCTTAACACTGAGCACTCTCTATGTGAACTGTTCTCATGATAAAAAAAATAATAATAATACATGATGACTTTTTAAGCAATGAGCATTTTATAGTTTTCTGTAATGAGCCAAGAGAGCCCATCAGTAGTCAAACCCCAGCAGGATAGTGGTGCCCCAGAAAAGTGCATTGCAAGTGACCTAAATGAGAGAGGATCAGGTTTAGACTGTATTACGTAACTGCCAGCAAGAGATTCACAAGTAGTGACTGAGTGGCTGCCAGCCAGATGTTCAATCAACACACTGCCTTAGGCAGGGTGAGAAATTTGAAAAAGTAAGGTGCTTACACCTTTGGTAAAGACAAACGTTGAATCAATTTGATGGAAATCATTAAACAGATTGGGATTACATGCTGAAATTATGCATAATTGTTCCAGACTTTCAGTGTAATCGGAATGCAGAGAAGGCAGGCAGGGGAGAGTGGTGTGACCAGATGATTCAGACAGGGTTGCTGGAGGCACTAGAGATCGAGTAGGGCCTCAAACGGCGGTGAGTAACTCATGCTGGACCAAAGAGGAGGAGTGCTGTGTCAGTTTCTTAGGGCCGCCATACCAAAGTCTCATGATCCGTGTTGCCAGCAGCCTTGGCATTCCTTGGCTTGTAGCTGTACCACCCTGACCTCTGCATCTGTCATCATGTGACCATTCTCTCTCTCTCTGTACATCTCTGTGTCTTCACATGGCAGTCTCCTCTCTTATAAAGACACCAGTCATATAGAATTAAAGGCCCACCTGACTTCGGCATGACCTCGCCTTAACCAATTACCTCTGCAGTGACCCTCTTTCCAGATAAGGCCACAGTCTGAGGCACTGGGGGGCAGGACTTCAACATATCTTTCAGGAGGACACAATTCAATCCATATCAGGCGACAAGGATTTTCCACACGGCTTCACTTCCGGTCTCCCTCAGCCCTTTCCGCCAGCCGGGCAAAGTCGCCGTGCACAGAACTCCGTCTCCCCTTCTCTGAGGCCTTCACCTTCCCTTCGGCACTCCATTTGCTCAGTCTCGCTGTGGAACGCCCAGAACTTCTGCTCCTACAGAACGGCAAACTCTGGGGTGCTCTTGTCTGAACCCAGTTTCCCTCCCTTCTGCTCTGCTTTCTCCTTTCTCCTTCTCCTAGTCCTGGTCCCTCAGTTCCTTTTCCTAGTCTGCTCTCCACCTCCTGGCCTTCGTCCCTCTTTACCACCCTGGTCCCCACTAATTCACTTCACTGATCTGTCAGTGTCCCTGCACTCCTGACAGCCCATGTGCCCATCTTGCTTGAGGATCGCCTGCCTCTTCCAGCCACGGATCCGTATCAGAGGAGAAAACTAGAAAAAAAGCACACGCCTATGCCTATGTGCCTCTCTAAAAGAATTATGATTACAGTCTCGACTGGGTCTTAGCGTGTGTAGTGTCTTTCCCATTAGATTTTATTTTCCCGTTTCCCATATCAGCTTGCCAAATTTTCCCACGCTTCTCAAGTTCAAACCTTGTCCCCATTTCTTGCCCTCCCTCTGGAAGTGACATTGTTCTCTGTTACATGGAGTAAACAGAGTCCATCAAATATAAACGGGTAATCTCCGTCTACAGCTCAAAACGCACACCAAGCTTTACTCTCGTGGCCATTTCTCCTCTGCAGCTTCACAGTATTCTTCATAAGGAGAAGGGAATTGACGTTTATTAAATCCCTCCTAAGCGCAAGGCTTATGCTCGGTGTTTTCATAGATTATTTCATTTATATTTTCACTGTGATGTTTATATTGTCCTAATTTTGCTTGTTTACCTTTCTATCTGACACTCCAACTACAAGCTTCTTGGGAAAATCTCTTGGACATCTTCATTTATCATGGATTATTTCATGTAATCCTCTAGAATTTTATGAAATAAGTAGAGAACTACAATCATTGCCAAGTTCAGGCGAGGAAACAGAAGCTCCCTGAGGTTAAGACACTTGGCCGACCTTACACCACCTAGAAGTAGCAGAGGCGGGAGGCAGGCCCAAGTCCGTCTCACGGCAAAGCCCGTGCACTAACCGCCACATTACACCGAACAAACGAGGGGCACATCCCTAACCGAGGCCAGAACGGGAGAGAAAATGGGGGCCTGCTCCTACCCGCTCCATCAGCGGCCTCCTTCCTCTTGAACCAGGAACCACTCTGATGGTCTGGAGTAAGGAACATCTAAGAATGATTCGGGCTCAGGAGGGCAGTCTTTCATTAATTTGTTCAGCGACTACTTAACGAGTGCCCTATATGTGTCAAACCTCGTGCAAGAATCCACGGACACGACTGTGAGCTCAACGGACCTCGTTTGAGCCCTGACCCCCTCCTCAGTCCCCACAGTCCTACAAGCTAAGGATCCTCTCCAGGAAACGCTCAACATACAGACAGAAGGTGGCCTCCCCAGCCCCACGCACGGTCTGTTCACAGCCCTACCATTTAGTTCGGGACATTTGGGGCCCATGAAAGGGATACACATCCTCCTTCAGCGGGGCCTGGGAAAATGGAGAAAATGGCAGGTTGGCTTCAGTTTCCTCTTCTCTTCCTTAGAGGGAAAATGGTAAGCAGGGCGACTTCCCATCACCAAATTTATGGATCGCAGCTAGAGTTCAAAACTGCTCCTGAGGTCCCTAACTCAGAATCCCACCCCAGCCCTAAACGCAGCCACTCACTTGTTCCCGCTGTCAGGTATATGAAGTGTGTGCTTATTTCCTAACAGACTTCTGCGGGTACAGGGCTTCTCAACCTCAGTGATTGATGGTGAATGGGACAACTATTTGCTTTGTAGGGCTGCCCTGTACATAGTAGGGCATTTAGCAGTGGCCATAGTCTCTACTCACTACATCCCAGTAGCAACAACAGCACCATCCCAATTATGACAACTGAAAATGTCTTCAGACGTTGCTAAATATTCCCTGGTGGGAATAAGCTCTCTATTAAAAACCATTGCTTTAGCGCACCCGAAATTATTTGCACGATCTCCAAAGTACTAACTGGGGATCCACATCACCTGAGTGCCACAGAAAAGCCGCTCTGAGGAGGAGACCCCAGTGGAGCCAGGAATCAGCCTCAGAAGATGACTGCCGAAGTGACCGCTGCAGCCAGCATCCATGGGCTCGGCTCTAAGACGCCCAAGCTCACTTAGAGACTCAGAAAATGTTTAACTGTCAAAGTGTGCCCAGAGTCCTAGCACATTTGTAGCAGGGCCCATGACAGGATAAGTTACGGGTTAATCCTCCCTGAGCTCTGATCTGAATGGCTCAAATATAGACTTTCTTCCCTAATCATTTCCTACCAGCTACCTGCCTGCCATCACTTCCTGAAATGCTTTTATTAGAGTATTGTCTCTCTTTGTCTCATGCTGTCTCCCAGGAAAGCACAGTAAATCACTGACATTTTATCTTGAATTAGCTGACAAATCCTTTGACCTCAAGGTCCTATAGAAATTAGACACATGTCAGCCAGTTTTCTCCTTCTCCCAGATCTTTTCAATAGGTGGCTGTACAGCCATATCTTCTACCTTCCAGGACGAAATTGGCTGACTGTGAGTGTGTCAATTTGAGGAGAGTTTTTCTAATCCTATTATGCAACCCAACAAACCCCAGAATAGGGTACTGCATGAGAGAGGCCTCCCAGCGGGAGGATCATCTGTGAGCACAAGGACCCCACATGAAGGAATAAATAAAAGCTTATGCAGCAAAGCAGAAGAGAGAGGAAGGGGAATGGAGACTCTTGCCAATTGGACTTTTCCTGTCTGCTCAAAATGAAGGCTGATCTGCTAAAATGGTTTCTTGAAGGAAAATTATTCAATAAGTAGTTATTGAAAATTGACTTTGTGCCAGACGCTGTAGGACTGATTTGAATTGTGTCCCCCCATAGGCCTTGTTCTAAAGCAGAACTGGACCCCATGGCTCTCCAGGGAGGGTTGGACCATAAGCCATTGGGAGCATGTTGCCAAGAAAGGGGGTTATATATCCCGCACAAAATCAGTTCAGTTCTAACCAATTATAATACATGGACTTGGAGCTGAGAAGAATGGGATGCAGAAAGGCCAAAGAGACCTTGATCCCATTACTTGCCCCCTAGAATTTCTGACCATAAGTGGACAGCAGAGAAGTTCTAGGAAACACTTGGGCCTTCAAGCTTTTCTTCAGCAGATCCAGAGGCCAAGGCTGATGACGTACACTTGTGCCAACCCAGCCCTGGAAGCCAAACCATCATGGCAGCTGAAGTCCACCACTCATGGGTCTCTAGTACAAGGAAATTAACCAGAATTAACATCTACTCTCTAACAGTTTCCCTTTCCTGCATGACTACAGATGTCTAGAAAGTGGCTTTGCCATTGGTATAGCCACGTTCCAATGTTTCTCAAAGTATGGTACCTCAACCACCTGCATCGAAATCACCCATGAAGTGTGTTTAAAATGCATGTAAAAAAAAAGCAGCCCTAATAAATCTAATAAATCAGAAGCCCTATATCTAATAAATCAGAAGCCCTGCAAGGATAAGAACCAAATACCAGATTTTTTTTTTAATCACACTTGTAGGCGATTCTTATGCACACAAATTTGGGAATCATTGGCAAGATGAAAAGAGCACAGACTTTGAAGCCACACTGACTTAGGTTCAAAGCCCAGTGCTGCTACCTCTAGGCTATGTGAACCTAGGCAAGTTATTTAGCCTCTTCAGTTCTAAACTGCTATAAGAATCAATACGACAACATATAAAAAAAGGTTCTGACCATTCTATGTGCTTACATATCACATGTGCCATCAATATAGGCTGCTATTATCATCACCATAGTTTTATGAAATTTAGCCAAATGATGAAACGTAAAACCTACAGTTGATCCCTGGACCTGCCAAATCTTTTTGGAGCCTTCTAGTCACACCCCGGCTGCAGATTACAAAAGCCAAAACTGGGAGGCCCACATTAGCCAGAATCATTGTTACCCTCCCCTGGAACCTCTGAGGCAGGCTCTTCCCAGCCCTGAGGACCTAACAGAACTACTAATCCACCAGAACTCAAGGAAGAAAGGAAAGAAGATTGCCAGGGAGAACGAACTGCTAACCCATCCACTCCTTTTTAAATCCTCAAGCACCAGGACTTCTAAAGGCTCTCATCTCAGCAGCACACATGTATCACACAGAAGCAGCTTTGCCCGCAGCTCCGCTGTGCTAGGCCTGGCACCCACAATGCAACTGACAGGTGCGGTGTGATAAGCAAGCTATTTTCTGAGTCTGTTCAAGGAATGTTTCATACTCCAGAGCTCATACAAATGGAAGAGGCTGCTAAACAGCAGTGTCGGAGGGTTCTGCTTAAGAGCATTATGCGTTTTGCAAGGAAATTATTTTTAAAAGCTTTTCCACTGACAGTTTCTTCAAAGAGAGACAATTGTTCCTTTTGGAAGTTCCATGTTCTAACATAGATAAGCAGCTTAGACCTGCTTATGGGGTGACTAAGTGCTCCTTGACAGTCTTATTTCTGCCCTGGATTATTCCAAGCCCTGACTCTCAGAGAAATCAAGTCCCCGGCCTGGGTGTTAGGCAGGAGCTCTCCTGATCCCCAAGTTCTGACCTGAAAGAACAAGATTCCCTTTTAAAAGGAAGGTTGCTCCGGTTAGATACTCCTGAGATTAATCGTCCTTATGTCATGGCCCTCTTGCCCATCACGGTCTGAACTCATGCAGGGGCCTACAAGTGTTAAGGTCCTACTGTAGACTAAATGTGTGGGTTCCCTCAAAATCCACATGTTGAAACTTAACCACCAATGTGATGGTATTTGGGAGGTCATGAGGTCATGAGGGTAGAGTCCTCATGAATGGGATTCGTGTCCTTATAAACGAAGTCCCAGAGAGCTCTCTCACCCCTTCCACCCTGTGAGGAAAAAAAGAAGACTGACATTTATGAACCAGTAAATGGACCTCACCAGACCTCGCCAAATCTGAAGGCACCTTGATCTTGGATTTTCCAGCCTCCAGAAGTGTGAGAAATAAAGCTCTGTTATTTATAAGCTGCTCTAGTCTATGCTTTTGTGTGATAGCAGCCCAAACTAAGACAGGTCCTCTAAGTTCACCTAGTTAGGATTTTAAAGACAAGTTAAGGACTGATTGATATATCTCAGGACTTCACAAGGGATTTCACCTGCGTTTTTTATTTTTGGTTCTTAATTTGGGTGGTAAATATATAGATATCCATTTTTGAATCCATTATAAATTTTTATGCCTGAAATATTACATTAAAAATAATGTTTCCGGATATGCAATGAATATGCCCAGGAAACGGTCTTGTCAATAGTGACTAATCAATCTGGGTATCACCCGCCCTGTGACATGTGTTCCTTCTGCTTCCTCTCCTTTGTTCGTCCTAGTACTCGGTTACTATAAACTCATATTAGATGATATCATTTAAGAACAGAGACCTTTAAACTTCCAGTATATTGCACAGTGTTGGATAACTGGTCAGTACTATTTGTTGCATATTTTGTTCTTTAAGGTTTCTCCTCCTCTAAAGTAAGGTTGCCCTTAGAACCAGTTTTTCCCCTCTGTCTTCTCCCCAAACAGGTCCACACTGCATGATGACTGAGGCCATTCCAGTGCACATGTACTTATATGACAATGTGATGAAATCTCGAATTTTATAATATGAATTTTATAAATTATATACATATACATTCGTTAATTAAGTCAGCTTGGCATGAGTTTAAAGCATAACAGTTTTCCAAAGCTCATTCTGTTCTCCTGCCTCTCCAATTACCCCTCCAGTTCTCTCTCCAGCCTAGACCCTTGAGTTATTTTTTTGTTCTTTCAAGGTCACCCCACTGCCATCTTCCATTTCAAAAAGAATTCAGATGGTGATAAGAGAAATGTCCTTCCTCCTGTTCATCACTCACAGCCACCCCCAAGCTTCTCTAAACATAGAGTTTCAACCTAAATTCATCCTAAATTCTCCTCATCTCCCTTTTTCTCTCTTCCCCCTTTCTTAACTCATAGATTCTTGGAAAGTCCAATTCCCTCACAGTGTCCCAGAGTCACCATCCAGATTTCCCCACTCTAAGCACTTCCTACTCCTACATGTTCCCACAACCAGAACCAAAGGCCACCTCTGGAATCTCACATCCGGGTCATTCTTCCTCCCTGCACTTTGCTTCATCCACCTGTGAGTACAAATGAGCTGAGCCAGGATTCTGCAGGGAAGAGCCTCTCCTGGCCTTTGGAGGTATTCCTGCAAATGGAGCCATGACGTTCCCACTGGCCCCTCAAACCAGGTACAGTCAGTGATGCTCTTGAAAATCCACAGGGATAATGCTCTTTCCTCTGACTTATGCTTTGTTTAAAATTGGGGGGAGAGTGGTCACAGTAGTCTTGCTGGATCTCCATGATGCTAACAACTTCTACCATTCATCTTGTACACAGTGAGGGTCCCTGAGCCCACAGGTGTCACGAGGGTAGCTAGGTGAGGATAGCTTGAATAGCAGCCCACCATAACCAACCACTGTTCCTCTCTGACCCAAAGGACTTGTTGTAGGATCTGGCTTACTCTCCAGAACAATTTATTTCTTTACAGTAAACTTTAGAGACACCTTTTTTCTTTTCTGCCATCTTGCTTACCCAATGCCCCTACTTCTCCACACCCCCATTTTTCTCCCATATTCAGCTGAAGGGTCTGTGTGTAGCAGCCACATTGTGGACAAATTTTATGTTGTCATGTTTATCCAGGAGGCTACTCAGTGAATGTAAACAGATACCTGGAACTAGGTGATGTCTCCTAATTCCATACCTTGTATATACCTAGACCAAACCAAGGTCCTCTGTTATGATAACACTGATTTTACTGAGAGGTGATTATATATCCTATCACCTCTCAATTATCTCTCAAGTCCCAGGACTCCAGCCAAAGTAGTGTCCTCCAAAGCAAAAGTCACCTAAGTAAATAGTTTTTCTGCTACAGTGTGGATTAAAATCAACTTCAGAAAATAACACTCTTAATCATCTAACTCTTAGTTGACCCTAGACTGGAAAGTGTTCTTCAAAGACTCGGAATCAGAATAAACTATTTTTCAGGAGATAAATTCAATGGTAGCTTTTCCCAGGTTTCAGCCAGAGTGCCTCACGTCTGATCGTTTTTCATCCCAAGGAGAGAAAGCAATCTCAGTAAGGGCTTAACTCTACTGCTTTGCAACCTCCTCCTTCAACGTGCTTGGGAAGAACCAGTGAATGTCTCAAGGCCAGATGCCCAATACTAATACTGACTCCCTGGGGGAACATGTCCAGCTCTCTGACCAATAACCATTGTTTCCTTTCCTAAGAGCTTTTTCGCAATCAGACTGATCTTTCATTAGGGTTACCCAGGCTTAAGAACCAGAGTCAAATCCCAACAAAAAAGGTTCAGTATCTGAACAAAAAATAATTGTAGCTGATAAACTCTTAAAATAATTAAACAAATTTATGCCCAGTATACAAGAAATAGACTTATTTTTTAATTACTAAATCAACTTGGCAACATTAAGTGGTGACTATTCACCACATTAAATGGGGTGATGGCATGCTAGCTCTCAAGTTTTTTCCTAGGACTGTTTCCAGGCCTAGCTCATACAGCTCTCCCCCACCCAAGACCACGCCTGCCCTTCTCCACTATCTGCTTCCCATACCTGGGTTCAAATATCCTTTGGGAACGGGGAGCTCCTAAAAAGTACAATATAAGAGCTTGACCCCTGGATCTGGATTGATGGTCTGGGCAGAGGCTGGGAAAGGAGCCACAGGAGTCACAGAAATATTTTTGCTAGAAGAGGCCCAGCTCCTGTCTCCCTCCCAGGGTCCAGACCATTGCCTTCCTGGCTCCTTCTGCCCTGTACCTGGGCTCACACATCCTTTGGGAAAGGAGAGCTCCTGAAAAGCCCCTTGCACTTTCATTACTATTTGGATTTAAAACTGTTTTGTAACTGCTTAAAAAAAAAAACCCTGAACATTAAATGAATATTAATGGCGAGCATAATATTCATTGATTAAAGTCATGAATTCGCCAAAAGTTTTACCTGAGAAATTGGGAATTCGAGTTGTTTATGATGTGAGAGGAAACAAAGGCTCATACTACCAGTTACTTTCAGTAATTAGTATTTGGTGGCAGGAGAGGTTAGAGGTAGGGGGGCTGATGTCTTAGGCTCAGTGCCTAGATGTTGACTCTAAGATGAAGATTATTAAGTGCTCCCCCCAAAGAAAAAAATCAGTAAGAAGGCAGACTAGGACACTTATCTACTAAACATAATTTCAAATGTAAAATATATATATATATACACACACACACACACACACACACACACACACACATACATATATAAATATATTCTGGTCAAGATGGTGGAATAGGTAAATGCTGTACTTGCCTCCTCTCACAACCACATCAAAATTACAACTAAACTCAGAACTGCCATCATTGGGAGTCATCTGAAGTCTAGCTGAACAGAAGTCCTACAACTGTGAACAACAGAAGAGGCCACCTTGCAACTGGTAGGAGGGGCAGAGATGCTAAATGGGCTGGTCTCACACCCACATGGGGCAGTTGAGAATTGGGAGAAATATCTTGGCTGTGAAGGTCCCCCTGTAAGAGCGAGAGGTCCCAGGCCCACCCCAGGTTCCCTAGCCCAGGGTTCCAGTGCCAGGAAGAGAAGTTCCCACAACTTCTGGCTGTAAGAACCAGTACAGGTTGTGGCTGAGTGAGACAGAGGGCCTCTGGTGTCACAGACATTCCACTTAAGGGGCCCGTGCACAGACTTACTTGCTGACGAACTTACTTTCTGATTCCATCACTGGAACAGCAGCCTAGGAGGCGCCAGGGACATATGGGAAGGAACTGAATTGTCTGGCTTCAGGGCAAGGGCTGTTGCACTAGACTAAGATTGTGCAGTCATAACTAAAAGGAATATTAAACACTATAATTCCCAAATCAAGAGTGTTCTTAATCAAGTCTCAAGGGGAACTGACAGGTCAATTCTTCCCTCTGACTTAAGGGAAATTCTACTGCCAGATGTGAGAGCCTCATGAAATGAGGAAAAAGGCAATGAATTGGGTTCATAGGTTTCCTACTCACAGTATTAAAGTAAAATTCAGTAGGATTCAATAATTAGTTAAGCTTGGGTATGATTCTAAGATTAATTCCCAACCACTATTGGTAAGTAGACAATATAAAATTAAAGTGGCAACAGGAATTATATTTCACTCTAAATTTTCATTATTTTTTAAGCTCAACTAAAGAAAATCAAAAGTATAACACTCCAAGCAGCATCTGGGAAAATAAGATTTCACACACACACACACACACACACACACACACACACACACACACACACACACACACAATATCCCTCACATAAACACCAGAGCAGGTTTACCCAATCAAGAAGTAGTTCAGAATGTCTACAGGTAAACACATTTAATTATTCCACTCACTGGCGCTAAGAGAGTCTTCCCTTCATTATGGCTATGCATGTAAAAGCAATGAAAATGCCAAAGTTCAAGAAGCATTTTAAGATAACATACATGCTCCAAAACCTTCTGGAAAGATTAGGGGTCATTATTAAAATAGAAATATAAGATAGGGTATGGTTTTTCCAGAGTAATCACTACATTGTTTATTCCTTTTATTTCCTAGTCTCTTTCATCATAATTGCTGTTCTTTGCCTTTGTTGGTGCCTACTGAAAAACTCCAAAGGACCCAGAAGTTTTTCCTGCAGATTTTGCAAGTTTTAGCCATGGGTTTCTCAAATAATTGTATCTGTTATAAAAGCGGACACAGCCATCTTAATTTCCTGGAGGTTGTCTGAAAAAGTCCCAGGCACATTTAAATGATGAAAGAAAACTGCTTTGCAAGGAAGATGTATAGGCTGGATTTTGACATGTCAAACTGACCTGAGTTCCTCCTGGAGCTCTACCCCTTATCATGTAACCCCGGCCAAGTGACAGTATCACTGAGTTTCAGTTTCCTTCTCCATAAAAATATTGTTGTTAGGATTAAATAATGATCTAAGTAAAATAATGATCTGAATCTGGCACATAGTTAACTCTTAATAAAGGTTCCTATAAGAGAACGAGAGAAGTAATTGGTCAAAGAGTAGAAAAATGGAGGGGAAAGTGGGGAAGGAGAGAAAATCGATACAAACTAGAGAAGCCAGAGGAAGCTGAGGGGAAAGAGAAGTAGCGGGGGTGGGGGTTGGGGGAGATATGAAACAAGACCGCTCCACCCGAAAGCTTTAGAAATCAACTGAACATGCATATAATGTATGGCCAGCTCATCAAGAATGTTTTGGTACCAGGATTTTACAAATTATCCTTTCCTTTGTGGGTGGTTCAGTAAATTGACAATAAGTTTTATGAGTTTTGCCCTCCTCTGACCTTATGGTCCTTCAAAAATATTAGAGAACTGTTATTTAATGGGATAGATGAAAATCAGTAGATATTTAGGACTTTAGGTTTTAAAAGTATTAGATACCCGTTTAATCGATCAACAAATAGCCAGGTATTTATTTCACTTTCGTGGATGTCGTACCCATTAAACATTGCTCCTTAAGGGAAATTTGTGTCTCTGTGTCTCCAGTACCTGGCATCCAGGAACTCTCAATAAAGATTTCTTGAAATGAATCAGGCCAACATTCCATGAGGCTCAGTGCTGAACAAGAAAAGTTTTAAAATAGGTCTCCATCCTCCAAGAATCAGCACTCTAGAGTTGGAAAGGGCAAGATCAGTGTACGCAGGATTGATCTAGAAAGACTGCAGATTTTCTTAGTGTAAACTACCTGCAGAAGAATCCTGGAGGCACAGAAGGGACTCAAAGAGTCTTAGTGGAAAGTGCAATTACCTCCTAATGCTACGTCTCAGAAGTGAGGCTCTCAGATGAAGCAGATGTGCAAGGAAGCTTGAGAAACACTGGCCTAGAGAATCACATGATGAGTCAAATAAACCTATGAGGCTTTCTTGTCCAACCATTACATTGTTCAGATGAGGATATTAAAATTTGAAAGATGAAATCATTTCCCCGGAGGCACACACAAGTTTAGATCTCAGGACCCTGATTTTGAGTCTGCAATGTACTATTCCATGGAGTCTGTTAAGAAAACTCCAATGACTGACTGAATATCTGCAACCCAGGCCCCTCCAGCCAATAATCTGATAACTCCACATTCATTGCTGTATTTCCAAAATACCTTCTTTCCCTTGGCAATGGCATCTGCACTTTCGGTCCACCTTTAGGGACAAAGTTAATTACGTTGCCACACTGATCATTTCAGCAACAAGAAATAAAACAGAAAATGAGTATGGCTTCTTACTTTAGAAAAAGAGTGTCTTCATGTTTTGTGTTTTTGTTTGTTCGTTTGTTTTGTTTTGTTAGATCCCTCACATATCCAAATAGCAGCCCCCTGACATCCCAATCCAGCCTGTCGGCCTTCCTCTCCCTAAACTACTCGTGTACTTGTGTCCTTCGGTCTTTGTTCCAGTTCCTTCCTTGGCTTATAGAAATCTTTCCTAATTCCTACCTCAACCCTTTCTTCATCTACTCACCACCAAGGTTTCATTTAAAAGGTTCCTCTCATGAAAGGCTTTTCAGATTACTCAGAATCATAACGAATGGTCTTTTCTCTGAGACCCCAGACCTCAGATGTGCAGCCTTTGTCTCTATTTCAGATCTCAGATCCTTAAACTTAGATATTGTTCCTATCCCCTTCTAGAGTGCAAATCTCCAGAAAGCAGATATAAGATATATCCTTCTTTCACTGTTTCACTAAACATCACAGAGTAGATATCAAGTACGTGCTTGTTAAAGAGATAAGTGAAATATCTTTCTCTATTTGAATATTTTTAAAATATTTAGTATGTCTGAGGAACTACATAAACTATAATATTTTAATAATTTTATTAGTGAAGGAATAGCTATAGGGTGATAACAGAATCCAACTCAAAAATAAGTTTATTATTACTTTAGGAAATAACAGGTGAGCTTTTTTTTTTAATGTAAGAAAATAAATTTTCAAGAGAGGTTAACTAGGCCAACAGAGTAGCTGGAATTTGAGATTCTTAGGCTAAGTGTTCATGAGACCATGTGGTACAGAAGGCTGAATGACCACCCGACAGCACCGGACAGCTCTACGGTCATAGATCCACAGCACTAGCGAAGAAGGGATAGAGGCTGGGAGACAGCTGTGGGAATTTTTGTTTTAGGTCAGTGCTTTAAGAATACTTTTATTCAATATTTTTAATCTCCACTTATTTCCAAATAAGGTTTAAAAATGCTATAAGTACTATCACTAGGGAGTAGAGTGCATAATAGAGCAATAATACTACCTTTTCAAGTTCATGTCTTCATATCGAAGGATGAAGGAAAAATGCACAACGGGTACTTTCCACAGAAACAACTTTTGAGAACACATGGGTATTAAAAGCAACAGCATCCAAAATGATCTCAAACACCTATGCTCACTACAAATAATCAGCTATAAACGTTCTATCAGAAGTATAGTCATCAATGTCTGTAAGGGTGATGAGCACCTGGAAATTTGGGGGGAAGCTAAACACAAACGGCCTCGCTGAAAGCTCAGGTGATCACAAATCATTCATTTAATAAATATTTATTAAGCATCAAGTGAGTATAAAGCACAAAAAGATGAATTTCTAAAAAATTTGTCCTTATAGGGCTTCTAGCCTATAAAGGAAAGAAAGCATTCTCACGCATACTGAAACCAAAGGACAAACTAGTCCAAAGTCTCGTGCCGCTTGTCCCACTTGGTCAAAAATCAACACAGGAGTTGGGCTAAATAGAATAAGCGTTTATTGGAGCATTGCAATTCCCAGGAACACAGGCAAGCTAGCGCTCAAAGGCACAGTCCCCACCCCCACCCCTGTATCTCAGCAGTCATGGAAACTAAAGGAGTTGGGGTCATCGGTGCTACTGATTGGACACCTAAGAGTGGGTGACCAAAGCCATCTATCTTGTGTTCTCGGCCTTGATGCGTTTCTCCAGCCACCTGGAGGAGAGGCAAGAGGAGCAAAAGAAATAGCAAGGAAGGGATGAGGTAATTAATCATTGCATCCAGGTGTCCACTCCTGGTATCGGCTGTGACGCCATCTCATCTGATTTTGCAGCCTTGTTCCTTGGCTGGTGGGGTTGTAGCTCTGCTTTGATAGGCCCAGAGCTGGAACATATCTGAAGCCAAGATATTATCTTTAGTCTAAAGTCCAACTGACATCTATTTGTCCTCAGGATTACAAACCTGAGGCTGAGTTAATTATGTTCCAAAGCCTGACGATTTAAGGAGCGGAAATAAGGAGAACGAGATTGTCGGGGGGTGGCAGGGGGGGAGCAAATGAGTTAAGTCATTAAGTCTATATCTGGGTAACACTAACTTGAGTTCAAGGGAAAGAAGAAGGAAAAAAACTATATTACACAAATTAAACTTATGTGCAGTTATAAGCTATAGGGTAAAAAGAAGTGAGGCTCATAATATGGGGGTCCTTGTATCAGGCCTTCGGTACTATATTACAACTCGACAACTCTTGATTAAGCATATACTATGTCTTAGAATTACCCTAATAGTGAAGTTAAATACATAAAAGAAGTTGATCTCTGTCCCCAAAGAATTATAATCTAGGTAGGGAGATAAGAAATGTATATGAAACAATTTACAAACCACATAAATCATTTAGAAGCAAGTATTTTAAACTAGTAGTACAGAAAATCAATCCTCCCTGAATTTGGAGAATGAAGACTGATCCATTAGGTAAGAAGTCTGCTCATAATTAATAAAAGCCACATTTCAAGACAAGGTGAGGGAAGAATTTTTTACATGTCTGGAATCCTGTTCCAGAACTGTGTCCTCAAAATGTGTCAGTCACCTGTTGGCATGTGGCATTATATCAACCCTGTACAAAACCAACTCGATCCACTTAACTCGAGGCTAGCTCTACCACCTCGGAAATGACCACGATCCAGGATGCAGATCAAGCCTCTCTCTCCCAAGGTGAGGTTCCTTTACTCCAGGAACCCAGGATCACAAGGACACAACGATCAAGACAGAGTAGAGGAAAATGGAAAATGGAATCAGCAGCACAGAAGATGCTGAAATCATTAGCAGCCCCATCCACGGCATGCTTAGAAGTAACTCGGTAAAGCTTTTTCCCCCCAGCATTTCTTAGTGATTGTATACAGCTTTGAAAATGAGGTCTTTCTGCCTCATTTTTCACAATTTCACAATAAAGAGAAAAGAAACTTTCAACTCTTTTGCAAACTGGAAAAAGACCTTTTCTAGTCAACAATAACTTAGAGGCAGCTAATTAGGTTTTCTTGCCTTCTCTGTGCTCCCAGAAGCCATCCATTTTCTACCAGGCAGGGTCTAGCTATGAAAATTTCCTCCCAATTTATGGTTTTTCAGACAACTAGGAGAGGGATGAAAATGGTTTAGTAATGGGAGTTGCCATAAAACTTATAATTACAGAATTTGCTACAGTGAACACCATAATGAAGTGTTTGTTTAAATCAAATATCCGTTGACTCTCTTTGAAGATGAATGATGTATTCTATATTCCATTTTCCCCAAATGCACTAAAAGTGCGTTTTTTGCACAGCAACAGTCATTGTGTCTTTCTCTAGCACATCAGCTGGGCTGGCGATAACAAGTAACTTTCAGTTCTCTCAGGAACCATGCAGATGCTGAGCATAGCCCAATATCTAAGCCCGGCACTGGCCAGTGACATAATCAATTAATACATTGTCATAGAACTTCAAGGTGAGCAGATATTTTATCTAACAGAGAAGCCGAGGGCTTGCCAAGGAACAAACTAATCTGGCCCTGCGTGACCTTGAGATAATCTAAACTTTCTCTGCCTTAGTTTCATATCTGTAAAGTCAAGGAGTTCAATTACTATATCTCTATGGTCTAAACCTCTAACATTCTATGATTCTAAATCAGAAGGAAAACTAGGATCAGAATTAAGCTCATACTCAAGTCCTTAGACAAAGCTGGCTCCACATAGTTTATCTTCTAAAGAACCTGCACCGAAGTCCTTAATGGAGAATTTCATCCAGGTGTCAGAAGGATTTCCTCTCAAAATCCCTCCTCTCCCCTCTCCCCGCTATTCTGCATTCTAGTTAATGGCAGGAAATGTGCTCTGAAGCTTGAGGACACTTAGGAAAAGAATAAGAATCATTTTCCTTCTCCTTCTTATTGTTAGCCAACTTGTAATTGTCCCTACAGGACAAGGGGTGTTGAGAGGATTAATTGGTAAGTCTTCGTGAAGCACTTTGCAGAGGAGAAATGCCATGCATAGTGCTAAGGAGCATTAACACTAGACCAATTTTCACACCAAAAAATAAAAGCCCTTGAAATGTATTCAACATTTCAAGATTTAAAGTAGCTGAAAGCAGTAAACAAAAAGGGGCAGGGACAGAGCAGGGTGATTCTATCTTGCTTAGTTTGGAAAGCAGAGAAACACAACCAAGAAAGAAAGGACACGAATCAAAAAGACCCACGACAAAGCACTTGAAAGTGCACATGCTTAGAAAGAGAAAATGGGAAAGGTAAGGTGTAAGACAGCTGAAGCCTACAGACCACAAACTCTATCCTAGGAAGGAGAGATACCTGGGACGCCAGCTTTTTCATGGGGACTGTGTGAAAGGACAGCTTTGTGTTCAATTCTCCAAAGCTTTCTATACATCTCTCTTTCAAAGAGCAATCTGCTCCCATGGACCAGCGGCACTGTAACCTGCAGTAAGAAAGGACATTTCTACACGGGATTACTCAAGCCTCAGGAAGAATTCCACGCCACCAGAAAAATACGAGCCCCATTAGAACCAAGAAACGCAGGCTGCTCACTTCCACCAGGAGAAAACGACGTTTCTTCCCATCAAAGAGGTAAAGCTTGGACAAAGTAGAGAACTGATGCTTTTATCCTTTCCATTCAGACCAAGAGCAACAAAATACCAGCTTTCTTCATGAAGATTTAGGAAAAATCGTGGGGCTAGCACTGTTCCTTAGGATGGAAGTTACGGTCCCCCTTCTGCATCCCACGGCCTGTCAAACAACCTTATCGCATACCACGTGAGCTAAACTTCTGGTCAATGCTGCCACTAGATGTGTAGAGGACTCAGTGTTGGAATCCCTTATAAAGCAGCCTATTTATTTTTCCTTCCAATTTTTATTTTTAAATATACACATATTAGACATTTATTAGACATTTATAATTAGATGATGCATGTATGTTTTTTGTTTCATACTGTATCTTAAATTATGCCATAAACACTTTTCTTTTGTTTCACGGTCTCTGTAATTATAGTACATAAGGCCTCCATGACGTTCAGTAAGTGCATCCCCACCGGAATGGTGATAGTGTGGTAAAGAGAACAATGAACTTGGGGCCTAAAGACCTGGATTTCCCATTTCCTCTCTCAAAGTACATATACATTCAAGTGCTTCATTGTGGATCTTTTTGACTAATGTCTTATCTTTCTTGATTGGGTTCCCTTACCTTTCAAACTAAGAAAAACTTTCCAAACTACCAGTCATTCAATTATACAACCTTAAAGGAACCACACCATCTCTCTAAACCTGCTCCCTCATTTGTAAAATAAGGATGAACAATAAAACCACCTACCCCAGAGTGTAGTTGTGAAGATAATATGCGTGAAAAGGCCTGTAAACTGTAAATAAATATACCCTGTAGTTTAAAAAAAAAAAAATCAGTGTATTTTATAATTTTCTCTTTCTTTCAAATGATTTCTTTGGTATCATTTCCCAAGGAGGATCACTGTGAAGCAACCCTAGTTATCATCACTCGATTGGGAGGTCAAACACAACTACACGCAGAACTACACTTCTTATTCCACGCACTAGTAGGATCACTCCCACTTCTCACTGCGTTAGTCTACATGCGAAACCTCCCAGGGTCCCTTTCTACTTACCCGTCCCAACATATGTCTATTTTTATGACTCATAATAGGTATGGCTAAATTGCTTATATTGAAAACAAATGAATAAACGTATGCTCAAACTATTACCCCGGCACTCTAAACAACTATATCCCAAACACAGAGATATGTGTGTATATGCACGAAATGCAAGTACCCATGCATGTGGCTATTTATACATATATATGTATATACATAATATAGAATGGTTTGTTTTGAGGTGTGTCAAGCCTGACACTGGAGAGTTGGAGATGAAAATAGGAATGTAAATAAAATGTTTCTGTTTACTTTAGTCTTATTTGACCAGTACTATTAGTATCTACTCAAAGTCATGGTATTAAAAATATATATGGGAAAACCAGCCTTTGCCATCCATGAAGAAAAGGCTTTGAATGTGATGTGAATACACATACACTTGCTCTGACACATGTTCACCCACCGCATCTGCAGTGCCTCGGAGCTGGAAGGGATGGGCACCCACAAGAGACAAAAGAAAAGGGACACTTCCAATGACAGGCTTGGAGTCAGGTCCCTTAGACAGACTGAAAATGAAGAAAAATGAGCCGTGCCAGCCAAGCCCAACTGTGGCCAAAACTATCCCTGCTAAATGCACCTCTTTCTACTTCTTTTCATCTTTAAAAAAAAAAAAAAAAATCCTTCTCTCTTAGTACTGACTCTTTAGGAAATGGTCAGTCTCCTCTGAAGGGCTGGGTAGCTAAAAGGGAAGGGGGATTATGTCCTCTCTCTGCAAGGATGGGTCAGTGGGGTCGGTATGCCCCTAGTGGTTGGGTGAGTAACGATGGCTGCAATATAAGGGCGTGCCACGTCCACAGGGGCATCAGTTCAGGACCAGGTGGACATCAGGGAGAACAAACATCTGAGGCCAGTGTCCCCTACGTGTTGGAGCACGTAACAGACAGACAACACCCACATCCACAGCAAGACTGAGCTCAAGGATTCTCATCTAAATCACCGTATCTCACACATACACTAAATCGCAAGGACAGAGCACCATGTGAGCTCAGGCCTATAGAACAATCTTTTCAATCTGGGCCTTGTTTCTTTACCTAGATACATCATATTTTACTCATTCTGTGGAACTTAGTAGTAGTTTAGGGAGTCCTCCATATGAAGAGGAAGGTGTATAGGTCAGACAAGATATACTGAATCTCAGGCTATTTGGGAAACTTTGGGCAATTTTTAAAAAATTCTCCTTACCCTGGGCTTCATTTATAAAAAGGGGCTAATTAAAACCTCCTTCCTCAAATGCTCAAATGCACAAAGTTCCCTTAAACAATCAGAGTTATGTTACCAAACACATTTTCTAAAACCAGCACTTAGAGCCTAAGAATGCAGAGCCTGTTTCATATTACCACTTAAAAGATCTGCATGTTCATACATATTAAGTAAATAGCAGAGTAACAGAATTTGGGCTTTCATTGTTCTTTCCAAGAAATCCTTAATTCAATTTAGTAGCATTGTGGACACAAGGAGTCACGCTCTGGTCTCAATTACAGAAAAACAACTCTAAAATGGAGAGGGACCATCTCCTGAAACCTGCTTGGGCTCCAGGATGCAACAGCCCAGAATATCATCTCACCGTGTTTACAATAAAAAACAGAGACTATGAAGAAATTGCTCTAAATTTACATTTTTCCAGAGAACGGCTGCTTCAAGAAGAGTTTTTATGACCAATTTCATATCCTATCTTGCAGATGACTTCCTTTCAACGGAGAGTTATCAAAATCTACCTCCTTTCTCTTAACCCCAGACATGGATGAGTGTGTATAAGGGGAGCTCTACAGATAAATGTAGAGTTAAATCTCTGATATCTACAGTCTTTCCTCACAGGTTAATGTTCTTAAACCATTTGCACATTATAGAAAACTCTCTGTTCCCTTCTCTTAGTCCCTCTCATGTTATTAAAGTATTGTACAAATGTCTCAACCAAACTGCGAGACCCAAAACTGTGGGTAAAGGAAGAAATTCTGGCCAATGAAACGTGAGGGAAGGCTTTGGGAAGGCATTTGCATTTCTTCATAAAAGTTGATAACCATTTTTCTTTCCCTTTCCTCCTTCCTCCTACTCTCTTCTCCTTTCTTCCTTCTTTGAATTCTGACATGCTGACTGAAGCTGCGACAGCCTTTACGTGACCATGAGGAAAAAGCCCAGAAAATTGAAGCGACACATCCCTAACATGATAGAACCACTGAAATAAAGTTGGCAGTTGCTACCTTTCAACTTGTTGTTATGTGAAAAATAAATAAATCTTCATTTGCTTAAGTCCCTGTATTTGGGTGTTCTATTATATCTAATGGGATGAGATCCAAATTGATACATATACTTTTCTCTTACTCAAGATGCTTTTAGAGCAGATGATGTTCTTTACACCTCAATGGGAGAGGCTTCCACTCTCACACAGGCACCTCATTATACCACGGCTCAGAGAAGGACAGTGGCCACCTTCGGTCTCTTTGGATCCTTACCATCAACAAACATGTGTGACATAGAGAACTGTTAACTCACCGGCTAATAATCTAAGTGTATTCAAGTTAGATTAGAAAAAGCAGTCAAAACAGTATCAGGAGTCTACTAGATATAGCATTCGTAGAGCAAAACATATATTATCAACTTAGAAAAGAGAGAAAGGCAAAGAAGAGAGAATGACGGAGTAACAAAAATATCTATCAAACCTCTTTATCTTCATAATTAATAGGCACGATAGCTGCATACAATCATTTCTCTTTACAAAACTGATGGGAAAATTTCATATCAACAGAGAAAGCAAGCTATTAAAGGTATATCTTCAAAACTGCTTTTGCTTATTTTTTGACTCCATGTGTGCCACTAGGACCATCCGCACTTCCTTCTACCTCTTCTCTGTTCCTTTCCTCCCGCTCCACTTCCTTTCCCATTCTGGGATACACAGAAAAACTCATCTCAAACATTCCAACTTTTTTATATTCATCAATATAGAATCTTAGGGTCTTTAAATTGGGAAGAACGTCAGTGGTCTTCTAATCTAAACTTTATTTTAAGAATCCTCCCTAAGCCCCTCTTGAAATGGGGTCACTCTGTCTTTACTTAAATAGTTCCTTCCTACTGTTTTCATGGCAGACAAATTCCACTGTTTTATAGCATGTCTTCCTAACAGAAGTTTCACTGAGTCAAAGTTTCAAGAAGCTGGTTTCTTACAACCGCCTCCAACCTCTTTTAACCACCACTATAATGACATGGAAAAAGCCTAATCCTGTGTTGCGTGACAAGCCTTCACAGACCTTTGAAAATCATTGCGTAAAGTCCCATTTCTCTTCATTCTATAGTCTGTCAATATACAGCTTAATATAATCCTAGGAATACAAGTATAGCATGATCAAAGTACAGTTATAAAGTGTAAACAAGTTCACTCCATGTTTACACTTTTATCCAGAGAATGTCACTTATGTAAAATTCCAGAGTGATTTGTCTGAAATAGGGAATACATTTTTTCTACAGATTAAGTCTATTTTTACTTTACTCATCAATTAAAAACTGTTAAGAATACATGAGTCTATACATATGATAATGTTTCATGGAACTATACACACAAATACGAATGAATGTAAAAACTGGTGAAATATAAGGTGCGTAGAGTGTACAAAAGTCAATTTTCTGGTTTTAATATTGTGCTGTAGTTATGTAGGATGTTACTACTGAAAAAAAAAACCAAAAACCTAGGGGAAAAGGTATGAGAGCTCTCTATGCTCATTTTGCAAGTCTCTGTAAGTCTATAATTATCTCGAAAGAAAATGTTTTTTAAAAAAAAGTGTTGAGTAGTCCAGAAAGAACCTAAGACCATGCTGAGTTTCTTCATATTTTTAGTACACCATCGACTGTACTAAAGATCACACTGCACGGTAGCTTTGTTGTGGTGTCATTTAAATGAATATCTGGTATCCAAGCCTTCCATCTGTCCTAGAGTACTTGCATTTTCAGAAAAATACAAATCTTTGATTTATCTCTTTTAAATTTGTCTTGTTGGTTTTTAAACTCATTGTTCTGGCCTGTGAAGATCTTCTCGAATCTTGATTTTGTTACTCAGGGGATTAAATATCCCATCTTGACCTTTCTTTTTTCTGAAAAAAAAATGAGAATTATGTCTTCTATCTTTATCAAGGACAAGGAAATCCAGTTGACATGGGTCCATTAATCAGCACTCTTCATGTACATTCACTGAATAAACTAAGAAAGCACTTTGACATACATCATCATCCAACTCTCATTCCTCATTTTGTCCACAAGGATAGCATGCCCAGTTTCATAAAATACATGGATAAAGTCTTTATAAAATTGTTTTGCGTCATTTCCCTAATCCACCAATCTTGAAACCCCATCTAGATTTTTAAAACCACGAGCTCAAGGCCATAAAAGAAAAGGACAATAAATTTGACTACATATTTTTTTTAAATCAATGTGACAAAACAAAAAGCCATAAGCAAAATTAGAGGACAAGTCACAAACTGGAAAAATATTAGCAACATATGATGAACAAAGGACAATTTTCTTTAATTTTTAAATATTCAAATTAATCATAAAATGTTAAGCAACATATTAAAAATGAACAAAAGATATAAGGAAGAGTTCGTAAAAAAATAAGAACAGTGAACAAACTTTTGAATCAATGATTAAACATTAATAAATAAATGTACATCGAAACACAAGAATATGATTTTTCCCCTTTAGTTTGGCAAATATTTAATGCTAAAACCTGGTAGTCAAAAATGAGGAAGAACAAACATTTCCACGTCATGCTCATGAGAGTATAAAGTGACAGAATCATGTCGGAGGACACTTGGCAATATTAAAATGCATGTACACTTCAATTGAGTAACTATAGGAATTTATCCATGGATATACTTGAAAGTATATATAAAATGTGTACAAATCGCTTATTACATCATTATTAGCAATAGCAAAACAAACATAAATAATATCAACTGTTTTAAAATATCTATAGAACGGTAAAAGATATGAAGACATGCTTATGTTTGCCTTTCCTCTTGAACCCTGCTTTTCAAAACTCCAGAGTGTTGGCAGTTGCAGACTTCACAATGACATTCTACCCCAAGGTTTCCTGCTATTTCTCTACGCAGCAGCCCTCTCTTTGGTAAAAATTAAGTCAGCCCAGCAGTTCTCTCATTGCCTTCTCTCTCTTCTTAGAGTTAACACTGTGCTTAATGAGGACCAGTCATTAAGAACTGATTGTGGAGAGTTTGGGGAAAATGTCTGATTAACATGTTCCTCATTATGCCTGCGTGATGATTTTATGATCTGTTCTAGGAAAGAAAGTATCACTGTATCCTCTGATGCCCACATGAGGCCGTCTGTAAAATGCCTCAAAAGGTGCCTCAAAACAAGGTCAGACTCTCCATGTTTAAGAATAGAGGAAGTTAAAAGAAAAATTATCAGTCAGCTGAAAGAGGGTGTGGACCCAGGACCTAAGACATCAGCAGAGCGAACCTGAGCCTATGGGATTGATCAATCTAAAGACATCTAGGTCTGCATTAATTTCCTATTGCTCCAGTAACGAATTACCAAAACCTAGAGGCTTAAACCAACACAAATTTATTATTATAATTCTGAAAATCAGGTGTCTAAACTCAAGGTGTCAGCAGGGCTGCATTCCTTCTGGAAGCTTTGGGGGGGGGTCCACTTTCCTGCCTTTTCTAGCTTCTAGAGGCCTCCCTCATTTCTTGGCTCATAGCCTTTTCCTCACATCACTGTGACCCCTGCTTCCATCATGACATCTCCTTCTCTACCTTTGGCCCTCCTGCCTCCCTCTTATAAAGGATCTTTATGATTGTATTGGGCCCACCAAGATAAGCCAGGCCACTCTCCCCATCTCAAGATCCTTAATTTCATCACATCGCAAAGTCTCTTTTGCTATCTAAATGACCATATTCACAGGGCAAGAGATTAGGATCTGGACGTCTTTGGAAGGGCATTATTTAATCTACCACGAGGCCCTAGAGTGAAATGCTATGGTCGGGAAATATAAGTACCCCCCAATCACCAGGGTAAAAATGCACGATAAGGATAAAACAGAAAAAAAAAAAAACAATTGAGCTAGAAGAGACCATCAGAATTCCACACTTACACACACATAAACTCAGCTGTGGCTCAGAGAAGTTAAGTGATATCCCTAATGTCACACAGCTAGATAATGCCAGATCTGAAACCACAGATTTCCTCACTGAAACAAATTGTTACATGTCATTTGCCCTTGCCTTGTTGTCTTGGCATTTTAACATAGGCCAAGTGCATCTATATTCTAAAGCAAGATGCTAGACCATCCAGGCAGAACTCACAAAGGAACTGAACAAAGACCGGGTCTGCCACAATCTGGCACTAAAGAATTTATTGGAGGTACAATTTCCTCGGATAAAGAATGTTGCAACTGGTACACTGTGCACATGCACTAGTGCCTTTACACCACAGACACACACACACACACACACACACACACGCACACACAGAAAGGGGTAGGGCTTTCCACTTTTAAAAGGAGGGGAGGACATTTAAAAAATAACTCAAGAGCCTGAGATATACCTCCTGGAGTTTGGGAAACATAGGTACTGAAATACAATTCAGCACCTGCAGAGTCTGAAGGAGTGAGGTTGTGGAGATGGTACAGACAGGCCAGAACAGGAGAGAGCAGGGGAGACCACCGCAGGCAAGGGAAGTAACTTGACCAGAAGGAAGCAGGATGAGCTTGTGGGCTAATGAGAAAATCGAGTTTTTGTGGACGAAGAACAAGCGTGAGGCTGAAGGGATGATCCATAAAGCTGAGCAGAGCCGACAAGAGAGCTTAGCTCTGAGATGGCAGACCAATAGGGAACTGGGGAAGAATTTCAAGAAAGCGGGGGTCCTGGATGAAACTGCTCATTTGGGAAGATTTCTCTAGAACTGGTACTAGGAGTGGGGGCAGCAGTTCACAAAAAGGAGACATGGAACAGAGGGAGACATAAACATCACTATTGACAAAGAAACTAGATACTTGCTCTGCTCTGAAGAAAACAAAGAGATTTCAGAGCAGCAAAGTCTCTGACCCCCATCAGCCCCTGCTTTCCAAGACCACGATGGCATTTATCCCTGTCTCTTGCACACGTAAATTCAAATGAATCTTGGTTTTCTCGGTTTTTGAAACCATTGAAAAATGCATTGCCTGAGAGGTCCAAATTCTGCATAATATCATTATTATTATTGTAGTTTTTTATTAAAAAAGGAAAATCATCCAGAGGGAAGAAATACAAGGCTTAATATCTGCCCCCCAAAAACAGAGAAACAAATTACATTTTCCTGTGCCAAGCATCCCCCAGCACCAGCATCCTAACCTCCTATTGATGCCAAAATCCTGTTTTAATTTAAATTGAGAGCCGACTGGGCCAAAAGAGGGAGGGGGGTGTCTAATTTTATTCTCTAACGACACCCACTGGTGCACAATTGATGTTAAAAATAATAACAATAATAGTAATTATTCCTGCATGTTATGCTCAGTATGGGTCACATCACCTTCCAGAATGAAATAATAAGCAGACACACACCCTGTACTGAAATATGCAATCATCAGAAAAGCTGCTTGGAGCCAGGAAAAAGGAATAGAATGTGGTCTCCTGTTGGGCTGCTCAAGCCTGCAGAGCACTGACGGACCCAGCCAAGAACTGCCTGCTGATGGCCATGGCAGGCAAGAGGGATGAAGGGAGGCAGCTGTTAGGTCCCCATCCTGTACCTCTCACAGTGGGCACTGTGAACAGGTATTGAGTGGTTATGTCACAGAAGCACCCAGGACATCCTTGTCTCCCCAGGCAGTTTGAAGGAGGGTGCCAGATGATGGTGAAAAGCTTCACTCTTCCTCTCCAGGAAAACTACTGGCCTCCAAGTGGCAGGATTTAATTCAGTAGCTCCCAGGATGGCTCTGGAAAGTGATTTCTCTAAGAATGGACCATTGTCAGAAGTGCATGGGGTGGCCTCGCCTTTGCATGCTAGCTCCACTACAGTGAAGAGAGAGCTGGAAGAAAGTCTGTATTCAGAGCAGCGAGGTGTCAGTAACATGAAACGGGATGGTGTGTGCCAAGAAGCACGGCAAGGTCAGAGCTAGCACATCGTGCTTCCTGCTGGGGGAGTATCTAAAAACATCTTTTCAGCACAAGTCAGAGGCAGCAGCCCTGCTAAAGAACCTCCTATACCCTTGCTCCCTTTGTATTCTTAGAGCCCTCCAGGAAAGCAAACGGCATCGTGATCAAATGGAGGCGCTCTGCACCCAAATGGACTGAGTTCCAATCCTTGCTCTTGGTGTGTGAACTTTAGGGTGAAACTTTGCATTTTTCTCGGTGGTTTGAATTCTTAAAACTGCCCTTTGATGTAAGGTTGGCAGCACCTTAAACAGCCCTGTGAGGCTGGCAGGGTTCTTGGCCTGTGTATAAGTTGATGATGATGTCATGAATTCTATGATCATGTGCACAGCACACCTGGCACCAAGATATGATACGCCTCAAGAGAAATTAGAAACTTTGTATCTCTATTATGATTCTTATCACCTCGTATTCTCCTTTTATGACATGTTTCTATTTTGTCCACTAGCGTCCCTTTAAACAAAAATGTGAGTTCCTTCGGTTCCCAGGGCTACATTCTGTTAATGGATACACCCCAGCACCTAGCACAGGAGAAAGCACTCAGCTGGCAAGAACCAGATATTTAGTGAATTAGTGGGTACTCAGAGTTAAGTGGGGGTGATCAGACTGGAAAAGAGAAAACAGGCAAGAAGCAATGATTTGTTTCACAAATACAAAGGAAAGCTCTTATTTGGAGAGGGAAGACAGCTAATTCTGGGATGTCCAGAGAGAAAACCAAGACTGGAGATAGAGAGTTACAAGAAAAGTAACGTGGGATCGGATAAGGAAGAACTTTCTTAGGGTTAGACAGGCGGAGAGAGGGAGGAGGCAGAACACCGGTCATCAGGGGGTCCCTGCCACCTGCCCCCAAGGTCAAATGAATAACGGAGCACAGCAGCAGGGGGACCTTTGTGTCCACCGTCGAAGGGTTTCCTCCATATTTCATTGCAAAAATTTTTTAAAAGAAGATGTCCCCTTGTGGGAAATAAGCAGCCAAGCCAAAGATGGGCCTGCGTGGGGGAGAACAGCATGGATGTGCCAAGGCGTTCGAAAGGCTCTCCAAGGAGACAAGGCCTTGGGAAAGCATTGCCCTCTGCGTCTGCCAAGGCCAGTCTCCCCCCATCCCCATCTGCCAAGGCAGTGCCACCCCCACAGGCTGGGGCTGCCCCAGGAGCCCGGGAAAGCCAGCCACGGAGGATGTTTGCCCAGACAGATAAGCGATAGTCCAGGAATCCTGGGCGCCTGCATGCTAACATTAGCCCTGCTGGCTCCAGGGGCGGCGCTCCGGGCAACGGCCTGCAGGGCGACGCTTCACAGGCCGACCTCCAGCAGCGGTTTCCATGGGCTGTTTGCACACCCCTGTTTTCAAGTGCTGGCTCTGAACTCACAGACCTCAGAGCAGGCAGCTTTCTAGGCTACCGGTGGGTGCTAATTATAGCCAGGCCTCTGTCACTGCACTTCCTTCCTCGCGGGCCGGGAGCATAGCTGGGCTGTGTACCCACACCTGCGCTGGTTACAGAGGTTTCCTGTGACTCACAGCGCCTCTTGTCCTTAGCTGTTAGTTAAAGGGCAGAGCCGCATGTGTCCCTGGGGAGCCTCTGACATAGCCCCTGGCTTCTTTCTCCCTGCCGCCTCTTTCTTTTCTCTTTCTCCCTTTTTGCTTTCCTTCCCTGCCCTCACGCTCTGTTCCCCTTCCTTTTCCAGGCTCCCCCTCTCAAGAAGTTACTATTTCCCTTCTCTATGCCTCGAGCCTAGAGACTTCAGATCTCCTGGTAATATTTTGACAATAGGAGGTGGCTGACCTCCACTTGCAGGATGACATTTTTTTGTTTAAAGAAAATGCTTATGTAGCTGGTCCATAGACGTCACTTCTCTCAAGTCATTTTAACTCTCACGCCCAGAATCTCTCAAAGGGGACACTACTTATGCTCTCCCTCTTTCCAGAACAGCCTCTCAAAACACATGCGCTGCACCCCTCACCCTCCCAGGGACTTCGCTCCTGTAGCCACTGCTTCCCCCTGGGAATCATCAGTCTCTCCCTCTTCTCGATGCTTCCTGTCAACCTGCAGACACGCTTCAGGGTTCTATCTGCACTGAAAAAAGCGAAACACCCAGAAACACATATCCACCTCGAGCTGTGGCCCCTGTCAGTGCCAAAATTCACAGAGACGGTGCTCACTCCTCCCTTCCCATTGCCCATTCGTCCATCCCTGGGAATTCCCGCCCCTCCACTTAGCTGCCATCGTGTCGACCCACAGAGCCGGTCCCAGCGATCCCCTCTCCACCCTACTCAGTCCTCTCAGCAGCGGTTGATATCGATGCCGCTCTTTCTGCTAGAAACTACTTTTTCCCCTTAAATTCCATGAGCCCTCATGCTGGGCTCCTTCTCTACCTGACCATACACATAGGAGCCTCTCATAGCTCAGTCCCTTGCCTTCATTTTCTCTTTTAAGGGGATCTCATCAATACCCATGTCTTTAAGTACCTTTTATACCAACTTGGAAATAGATTTGCGCAGCTCCGCGCTCTCTACCGAACCCCACATCGATAGCCAATAGGCATCTTAAAGGTGTCATATCTAAATTGTGACTGTCAAAACGCCTTTACAAGTCTCTTCTACTCCCGATGTCCACCCAGTCAGGAAATAGCAGCTCCACTCACCCCGTTATTTGAACCCTAAACATATGCCTTCCTTTACTTCACCCCCGCCCCCACCTAACCCATCATCATGTCCTCTTGGTTCATCCTTCAGCTCATAGTCCAAATCACCTCACCAGCTCCACCGCCTCCACTCCAGCCTAAGCCTCCTGACTCTCCATCAAGACAAGTGCAATGCAGGCTTTCTTGTTCGCCAACACTTCATCTTGCCAGCCGTTAAGCCATTCCATTCTACACACAGAAAAGCAGAGGGATCTTGATAATTCATCTCAGCATGTTATTCCTCTGTTTACAATCATCTGGCGGCTTCCAATTGTTCCTGGAACAGTAGCTGACGCATAGTAAGAGTTCAATAAATAGCTGTTGGATGAATGAATACATGAATACATAGCCAGGTTCACGTGACCAAAACACAAGAATAGACGATTTTAAGTTGCCAGAGGGAGTTGTTTTTGTTGCTCTTCACACATTGTTCAAGTTTGATAATTATTGAATGGATAAATAACAACTATCATTTAGTCAACGTGTCCTAAACTGTGAAGTTGGGTTTATCCATCTCCCTTATTTACAGGACAACATAGCTGGTGAGTGCCGGAGTTGGGGTTTAAGCACAGGACTGTCAGAGTCCAAAGCTCACGTTCTCTCTACTCAATTCAATCACTCTTTCAACAAATATTGATGGAGGACGAATTACACCGGGCAGTCTGCAAAGGCACTGGGGAAGGAGAGAGACACGGCCCTTGTCTTCAGGGAGACTGCATTCTGAGGACCATCTTCTCCCCAAAAGGGAATGAATAAACGAACAAAAGTACTCAGTCAACATTTTTAAGAGCCTTCTATATACCAAGTGTCATGGAAGACACCGGATATGGTGATTATACCAGTGAGGCCCCACCTTCAAGAGGCTCTACTAACCAACCACTTCATAAGTTCCCCTTAACCTACCCATTTCTGACTAATCACATATCTACTTCTCCCATCCATCACACCTTTAAATTATAAATAATATTAGTATTGTTCAATCATTCTGTTGTTCAACCCAAGTGTCTAAGTATCAGATACACAGTGAAAACATGTGGCATCTCTGCCCGAGACAGCATTAATCACTTTGTCTTACAGTCAGGAACTGTCTGAAATCCCAAAGTGCTCTGGAGTCACCGGAATGTGCTTAGATTTCCAGGTCAGGCTTCAGGGGATGGCATTTGATCTGGAGCGCAGTGAATGGACCAGATTCATACACAGAGATGGGGTGACACTATTCCAGCTGACAGGAAGTATGAACTAGGATCTTTTGGGGAGGGTGATGAGGACGAAAGATGAGGGAAAAGTTGTAAGGGGTAAATAAAGTGTTAGACATAAGGCACTTTGTAAACTATAAAGTTATGTACCGATCTAAGGGATTATTGTCATTTGCTTAACAATTTGACTAAACAGTGAGCTATTTCTGCCCTCTCCTAGTTGGAAAGTCCTCAAAGAGGCAGAGACTGATGACAAGAAGCCACGATTTGTGCAGGGACACCGATGCTGGAGTAATTTTCAGTAGCAGTAAACATCCTAGCCAGTTGAATACCAGAGACCTGCCCTGTTGAGGGGCACACCTGCCTGACTGGCTACTGGCAGCAATTGAGTTGATTTATTTATGAAGAGCCCATATGAATGTACTTCCTAAATCACTGCTTGCTACTCCAAGGTTGTAGTTTTAATGTTATCACTGCCCGCTCAGCCAGAGAGAGAGAGACTTCCCCATAATTCACAAAGCTCCCGGTCCCCAGAGATGCATCACGCTTTGATCTACAGCACTCCATTCCAGGAGGGAACAAAGGTGCCGTTCCAATGGGTTCATTGTTCATTCATTCATTCTCTCATTCATTTGTGCAGCATACCTTTATTGAGTGTCCACCATTGCCAAGCAGTGTGCCAACATTATGGCAAAAACAAATATGAAAAAAGGTACAACTCTTGTCATCTAGTAGGGAGGGTAGAATATGGGCATAATCAACACTAACTGACAGCAGTGCTGTAGACTATAATGCTTTGCATGGCTTAAAAAAAAATGCCACGTGAGATTGGAGGATGCAGAGGTCTCTTATGACTGGGTCCGTCTGTAAAAGCTTGGGTGAAAGAGATGGCATTTGGACAAAGCTATGAAGGAAACCTGGGGTTTCCCGCATAGCATCTTTAAAGTTTCTGGGTCAGGAAAGTAACTCAAGGAAGCATGACGACATAATGAAAAGGCTGCCAGACTGGGATGGAAGTGATCTGGGATCTTTTCCCCTAACTGTCACTTGGATCATCTCGAGCAATGTTCTTTGGGTATCAGTTTCCTCATATGGAAAATGGAGGGTGAGCCAGATCATCTCGAGAGCCCATTTGGTTCTGCATTTTGGCTCCCAGATCGAGAGGTGAAGGATCAGGAAGAAAGGCAGGCAAACAATTAGCCAACACTCAACTGCATGTTTCTGATCAGAGACGCCACCATTTGCAAGCAATATTTCAGGGGTGTGCCTGTTGATGCACACACGGAGGCATGCCAGTCAGGTATCGGAGGAGCTTACTTCAACAGAAATTTGATAATTTCTCATCCTGGATGTCTCTGGAAAGGGCAACGTGTCAACTCCACCACTGCAGAAGCACAAACGAAGGAGAGTTGAGAGAGAGTTTGCTTTTGCTTTTCTCATTTTTCCCAAACTGACGTGACTGTGTGAGTATAGGCAGAGAGGGAGGCTGGGCAAGCTGCAGCTGTACTCCGAGAGCCCAGCGGGGAGGCATCGTCAGGAAAGCATAGCCCATAAAATAGATGGCAGAAGGGATGGGAGAAGAAAATAAGGACTGAACACCAGAGACTAAGAATCACTGAAGTAACTTCCTTTCTTCGAAGACAGTAAAAACCTCTTGTAATGACCCGCATGCCCATTTGAGAGCACGGTGATCAAAGCCCAAGAAGCTGGTGGCCATTTCTTCCTCTCTCTTTTTTTTAAAAGCAGGATTTTATTCTAGATCTTCACTTTCTGCCAGGGGTCCTCCGCCATAAACCCATCACCTGCGCATCTGCCTAAGTTACCTTCCAGACTCTGTGCATCTGTGAGAGCCAGGCAATTGATCGTTACTGCCCATTTCATTCCCAGACACTCTGGGAAGAAGGCAGCTATGAGTATTAATGTGAATGAGTTCATCTAATAACCAGTCACGGACAGATATATATAATCCATGATTCTGAGAAAGCTCAAGGCCACAAGCAGCAGTGGGCCTAACCATAGAGTCTGAGTTTTGGGGGAGGTGTGCAAACAACAATAATTTGGTGGCAAAGGTCATCTCTGCATCAGTTTTAGAGAAAACAACCCAACAAAAAGTATTAGGGGAGACAAGAAAGTGGAGGAGAAGAGCTAACGAGCAAATTTGTTTTTCTTGACGCCACCATGGTGGGTAAACAATACTGTTTGCCTAACGTGGGTCTCTTTTGAAAGCACATTTGTTTATATTCAGGAATGTTTATTGCTGAATATTGACTTCAGATATAGGTTGCAGTCCTGCATTTGGGGGCCATCTTTGAGCAGTCACTGGACCCAGCCTTCAGTTGTGTTTAATAGACACGCTTCATTTTTAAAGTGTTTCGATCTCAGGGGACATGTTACATTCTGCTTTCTTCCTTTTAACGTTACACGATAATATTTTTCCATAATGATCTTAGTAATCACCTTTTTAATAATGACATAAGTATCTATCAAGTGGATTACTATAGTTACCAAACTGTTCCCTTTGATTAAACATTTAGATGATTTGGTGCTTTTTATGAAAAAATAACATCGTAACATTACATTGTGGAATACTGGGGCTAAATGAAAAATAAAAACTACTTGTACCCAGTATGGAAAATAATCTCCCACCTAACCATAAACAATTCTTCTCTCAGAGTAGAACAGTCAGTATTTAATTAAGCACCTACTAAGTGCCACGAGAAGAATCGTCCCAAATGTCTATTATTGAGCTCGCTAAGCAAACATTATATGGATCAAAATCCTTCTTTTCATTTTCTTATTTGTCTATTTTTACTTAAAGTGGTTTTAGGGCCAAAAGTCTTCTGAAGGAATGAGATTTCACGGTGTTTCTCAATGTTTCCATCTCAGCTGTAACATAACAAACAATACTCAGAATGCCATCTATTGCTCATTGCACAGATACATTTTTTTCTTTTTAAAGACAGCCATGAAAAGGTGAGAAAACTTATTAAAACTTAAAACTGGCAAAACTGTGATCCTGAATTCTCAAAAGCAGCAAAGCAAATGAACCTGCTGTGTGTAGATAGCGCCGGAAGGCAATCAAGAACAACCGAGCAAAACAGCGAGACCCAGATAAAAAGGAGCGAGTGGAAGGCGCAGGATTCAAAAACGGCATCACAGCAGCCAAAGCGGCTCGCGATTTTCCTTCTTAACAGATGAAACTGGGAAACACAGATTGCACTGCAAATGGGCAGATAAATAAGAAAGCTTTTGCAATGACGTACAGGCAGCCTTCAAAGGCTTTGAAACGCTCGCAGAAGAAAATCCCAACTCCTGAGCACAGCGAGTATAGTACGCCATACGCCTCCTCACGCTGCTTTTACTCCAACCCAGACCGTGCCGGGCTCTCTCGCCTCTCCTGCCCCAGTGCCTCTGCTCACCTGGTTTGTTCCACCACGAAGGCTCTGGCCCCTTCTCCCTGGCACCTGGTCAAAATCTTACCTCATCCCTTCAACCCTGAAGCCCAGTTCTAAAGTCACCCGCAGCTGCACTGTTCCCTGGCCCTCCCAGCTGGAAGCCATCTCTCTGGGCCTTGCACAAGGCTGTTGCCCGCCCCTCCGCTGGGCTTGGCCTCTCTCGCTACGTCGTGTCTTCTTGTTCAGCTGTGTATTGCTCACAGCACTAGACCTGGTGTCTGCCCACAGCAGCCTCTCCATAAATGTTTCCTTAATTTTCTAAAATCAAATCAAGGACCAAACAAAATGATTCTCCTGTTAATTGAAGGGGAAGTTGCATCACGGAGCCTGAAGAACTTTCACTGGTTAAGAGAAAGGAGAAATACAATGAAGAGGGATAGAGACAAGAGGGGCCAGCATGGGCTAAGGACACAGTGACTGTGAGAAAATTACTACGTAGAGGTCACCACTTCATCAGGAAAAGGAAATTGGAGTTAGACAAATCATCTTAGCTCTCAATTCTCTTTCCCCTTGCGTTCCCTCCCTGTGAACTCCAGCCCTCCTCCTACGCCAGACAACAGAAAACTGCCTCAAGCATGTGTGGTAACAACTCTGAAATTTTCTGATAAGGTGTATGTGGATGGAGATTTCTTTCTTTTTTTTTTTCTTTCTTCTCTATTTTTTTGGTTCTAGGTTTTGTTTCCAAGATCAGAGTAAATTCATGTCAGTCGTGTCTCAGGAAAGTGCTTTTGACAGGATAAAAAAGTGAATCTGGAAAAAAGACAAGAGGCTGAAATAATCTCGGAGCCCAGGGATGCTGACCGATGCACCTGCACTGAAGTGTAATCGCCCTCACGAGTCAGAGGCAAACAGCGGTGCTAGGGTGAGGGGACAGCCCCCTCACCGCCCAAGCCCACACTTTTTAAAGGTAGGAAAAGAGCCTAACGCTTACTCCTCCACCCACGCCCCTGACCTCATGTTTTCCCTTCCTCTCCAGAACTTTCTGAGAAACACCTGTACCATTTTCATACTGCTTCCAGCCGGTTCCCTGCCACACATCTCGTTGCAGTTGTACAAACCTCTTGTCCCCCACTTACGCCTCCAGTCTAACCTGCCCACCTGAAGACGATGGCCTTGCCTCCTCCGACATTTCAAGATCAAGGTCATCTAACAGAACTCCCTGAATTCTCTCCTCCATAACTCAGTATTTAGCTGCCACTTCCATCCCTCCATTCTCAGAAGGAGCCTCAGGGCACACTCTGGCTCCTCCTCGTTCCTCATCCCCCTCCATCTAACACCCCAAACTGGGGTTTCTCAATTCTTTTCTGTGTTTGCTTTTTTGCTTGTTTAATTCTATGATTCATTTATACCAAGAATTCATTTGGATTAATCTATGTAGTCTTTTCCCAATTTTCATTTCCACCCACCAAATATATTTCCCATAATGTTAAAATGTACTTGGACTTCTTCTCACTGATTACAAATCAGCCGGGGCATGGGAGTTTTTGGTAAACTGCACCCCACTCCCCTTTTTAAAGACTATGATCTCGCCGTTATTTTAACAGAAAAAAAAGTTAAACTATAATTTCACTTTCTGCATATCACCCATGTAATATTTTACAGTATTCACCAGCATCTTCTCCACTTTATAAATAAATGCATCAGAATTGATCTAATACTGTCAAATTTTCTGTACATATCATTGTTTCTTTTCAAACTTATTATTTGCAGGCAGATAAACTTCACTTCACCTCAAGCCTTCTACGACTTACTGTACATCCCCAATCTGCTTTTACTATCTTCTTTCACATTTTGGCACAACCAGAATTTTTACTTTAAAGCAAAACTGGCTTCTTTTTTCCATTTTAAAAACTTATTACTAATTTGCCTTCTCTCTTGCTTTTCAGACAATGCTAAAACTTTCAATGACTTTCTTGAAGCAGTTTCTTTGCATAGTCAAGATACAGTAAGTCACTTCACATGTGTCCATCACTTCACAATGTTACATTTTAAAACAATATGGCTTAGTTTCACTAGGTAAAGCTGATATGATTAAATACATACATAGAGACATTTTTAATCAAGGAAGAAAAATACTTCAAAGAATGCCAATTTGAAAAGGCACTAAAATAAAAAGCGCATACTAAAATCTACTTTACAAAAGAAATAATTGGCAAATTAAATGAACAAAAAATGAGGAATGTGCAGTGAAAAACAAAGATAAAGCATTTCAGCTGATAAAGTGGAAAATCTATTAAGTTTTATAGTGTGTTTCCAGAGAAGTTATGTTTTTCAAAGAAGTTATATGAATTTTGAAATACTACAAACAATATAGTTCATGTATAATTTAGGTGCCAATCTTAAATTTCAAATTTTACATGCTCTGTTTATTATAGAAACACTGATAATAAACTAGAACTTGCAAAACTCTAAGTTTCGGCAAACATAAACATCACACTTAATTGGTAGTGTAAAGTCATGATGAATTCAGAATCAGAAAATCCATTTTAAAAATATTCCAGTTGATTAAAAATATCAGACTCGCATGGTCTAAGTGAACTGAAAAAAATCGTATCTTAAAAAAATTAATTTAACATGGTCTGTATACCCTTAACTGCCCTTAAAAAAAAAAAAAAAGAGGGACAGCAACAAAACCATAGAAAATGCTAAGGCGGATATAAAAGTAACTCGACAATGCTTCCTTGCTCACCTTACAGAGACCCGGGGGCTGCAGCTCTGAGGCTGGGCTGCTCTTCCTGTTTTCTCATTTTTTAAAAAAAACCCTTTTCTCCAGCTCTTCCACTCTCCTCCTTTCCTTTACTGTTAATCATCTTGAAAGAGAAACCTCCATTCATCATTCCCCATTCTCTGGTCAAACCTCTGATACCTTACTCTACCCGACTTCCTCTAGTGAACAAAAACTATAGGCTCAGAGTTTACAAATTGCTTGATATTAATTGCCAAAACAGCAGAATCTGCAACTTCAGAACCGTGCCCATCACTTCCTCCTAGAAATTTTCTACTCCCTGGGCTATTAAGAGACCCTTCTCACTGTTTTATATTCTGACTCCTCTTTCTCCTTTAAAAATATTTCTGAATGATCTACTTTCATCTTCTTCTCTTCTAATTTCTAATCTTTCTTCCTCGTCTCGAGATTTCCCCTCCTCCCTCCTCTCTCTTCTGCCAGTGGGAAGTCAAAGGTTGGTCTTACCCTAAGATTCATCCTTCACCATAAATACGGCAATTCTTGAGACACAATAATTTCCCTGTAATACAATTTGTAGAGTCCTTGTTATTGGAGAATAATACCACAAAGGGCAACGTGAAATCATATTGCTCCAGATTTAAAGCTTCATATCTGAGCCATTTCAGGCGTCAAAGGTTAGAATGCCTAAGGAGTTATTTTGGAAATTGGTGTGAATGCATATTCCTGAGCTCCACCCCCAGAAATCCTAATTCAATAGATTTTAGGGGAAGCCTAGGAGCCTCCTTTTTGTTTTTTTGACACACTCAAGCAACTCTTATGCAGATGATCCTCTGATTTCCCCAGTTAGGGGTCTGTGGTTTTCAGAGTTCATTGTGTAATCACTGGTGCTGAGTCCCTTCACTCTGGGTGACACCCCATTCAGACCGGTTGGGCCTACAGCACCCCATGCAAGAGGTGGGGGTTGCTGCAAAAGCTCCCCTTCCCTCCTCACCCAAAGACCATGCATTCATCAACAAAGAGTAGAAACAACTTGAATCAAGTTGCTAATTAAACTTGGGTCTGATTTCTTGGCTGAGGTCAAAATAAATTAACTCTGTTCCCTGTCCCTAGGGCTCACTCAGTTTTATAGGTCCATCACATGGCAAGCCCTAATGACCAAAAACTAAGTGAAATAAAATAACAGCCCTCCAAGACCCAAACATCTGTTACGCAAGACTCAAAGTTGCTTATTTGCCCCATGTGACACTTGGCCTCTAACTGCTATTGGAAATGCAATCACATATATGCTATGTGATCAAATGACATAATTGTGGTCTCTCCTTGAAAAGCATTTACCTACCAGCGATCCATCCTTATATCACTTCCTTTAACCTCATGTTTCTCCTCCCAGAAAGCATTTCCTCCTTCTTCTTCCACGGCTCACCATGACATGAGTGACCATTGAGCCAAAGTGACTTCCTTGAAAGATGGGGAAGCACATTCATTCTCAGACACAAGATCGGCTCCCACTAGAGTAGCTTTCGGCCTCCTTGAAATGTCAAGCTGATGAAATACCTTCTGAAGGGAAGATTTCTAACTTTTTAATATTTTAGCAACAGAATGCTTTTTCTCCCTAAAATTGTATACGCTACCCCCCCCATACACTTGTACAAAATAAAATGAAATAAAATAAAATAAAAATAAAATAATAAAAGGAACTTTAATGGTTGAAGTGGAGTTTGGAGCCCAGAGCCAAGCCAGCTCTGCCTCTACCACCCCTTGGCAGTGCTCCAAGTGAAAGGGCTTGAGAAGTCCCCACCCAGGGTGATAAGTCTGGCCTGGAGAACCTTCATAGGGTTGCATCCTGGCTCTTCCCAGCCTTGAGTCTTATCACAATGAAGCCACCTGTATCCCTATATTCTACTTCAATGAGAAACTTGTACATCTGAAGCCCTGCGCCTTTTATATCTGACTGTAAACTCTAAGGCTGGACCCTACCCCTGATGTAGACTCAGTGTTCGAGTCACCACAGCCCCAGATCTGGGACCTCTCCCCTGCTGGCACCAGCACCACATGCCTCTTGCACCTGCCCCAGGGGATGTGCCCTCTGGCTTATCAAATATCTGGTTCAGATCTCATCCTGTTTTCCTGACCCATCATATTTTCCTCTTCCACATCCTCCTTCCCTAGACCTATATTTTTCTTTCTCCTATCTTTGTCCTTCAGAGCTTTAACCAAGCAGCCATTTCATAAGTTAGTAAAAAGAACTGATGCTAAGGTTTGTCTGCAAACAGTGGTAAAATAGGACACTAGGGAGGAAAAAAAAAAAAAGGCTGCATAAAAAAAAAAAATGGCCCGGAATCTCCACCAAACATATAGAATTGCTATAAATGCCAAGATTTTCTTTTTGCAACACATGCCCACTCAGAAAACAAAGTAGTAAAAGGAGTCAGGGTTTTTTTTCTTAGAGTTTGTCTTTTATGTGTACCTGAATAAACAAGAATATTTATAGTCTCATAAATTTTAAGGTGTCAAGACCCAAACCTTTTCTTTAAACAGCAAGAAGACAGAAGTAATGTTACAAAGTAATAACAGATTATAGCTCTGCATTTGGGGAGTTTTTTAAGTACTCAGTGCATGCACAAAATGCTAAAATATACATTTAAAGTAGAAAAATGTTCTGCATGCCTGAAATTTCTTCCTGTCTTCTATTTCCAATTACTTATTTCATGATACTAAGCAAATCAGAATGGGAAAGAACATTTATTCATTCAAACCAGTGAAATGTGGAGGAAGAAATCTGATCGTGCTCCATATAGGCAGGTAGCTATGTAATCCATTTTTTAATGAACAAAAAAATACCCACAACATTTGGTGATGTATCATCAATGTGACTTGAGAACTTAAATTTGTTCATGGAAGACATTTTCAACTAATATAAAATACCCAGGATGCTAAATATTAATATGAATTAATCTAGGTCGTGATTATCCATTAAAATCATACCCCTAGAGAGAGCTAACCATACTTCGGAACTCTCTCAAGATACTTTAGATGCAGTGATCACTCCCATATCTAAATACATGCTGCAGAATATGTTGAAATATATAACAGTGTGTTCTTTAGACCACATGGAGGGCCAGGTATGCAGCTGGGCCTTGAAGATAAATGGAGCCAGAAATGCGAATGTTGCCGGGTGTCCCAATGGCGCATCTCTTCGTGTGGGCTGCATTCTCTTCACCTGCATACCACCTTCTTCTACAGAACAGCAGACAAGATTACTTTGTCTCCATCTCTAGAGAGGGCTTGGGACACTAGCTGCTGATTCTCAGTTCTAAAATCCCAGGGAAGGATCAGCTGGGACCAGTATCCTTCCCCAGATGGAATACTGGGGGGAAAGGGCCTGTATAAAGGCTTCATCAGGTACTCCCTGAAACCATGATTGAAAGGATCATTGGATCATTTCCTAGCAGAAGGCAGTGCTGTTCTAGGTGTAGAAAACCAAAGATGCCAAAACAGTCCCTAAACATTTATGGTCTACTTGGTAAGGCACTACGTAAACCTGTAAAGAGCAATGAAATACAGGAGCTATTCGAAGACAATATGTGATCTTATCAAAAATATGTCATAGAAACCTTGAAAATGTTATAAGTGAAAGAAGCCATTCACAGAAGAGTAGATATGGTATAATTCCATTTATATGAAATGTCCAGAATAGAGAAATCTACAGAGAGAGAACATAGATTAGTGTTTGTCTAAAAGTAGGGGGTGGGGGGTGAGGAGACAGGGGTGGGGAGAAATGAGGAGTCATTGCTAAAGAGTATGGGATTCTTTTGCGGATAATGAAAATGTTCTCAAATTGGTTTCGGTGATGATTGCCTGACTCTGAATATACTAAAAGTCACTGAATTGGATACTTTAAATGGGTAAATTAATCAATATGTGAATTTATCTCAATTAAGCTATTTAAAAAAGAAAAAAAATCACAGAAAAGAAATGTTCAATCGTAAAATAATCGAATCTTTGTTTTAAAAATTACAAAATTTTAAGCAAAGGGGTGAGGTGTTAACAATTTTAACAACAACCAAAAAAAAAAATTAAATAACTAAAATATGTTTGTAAAGAAAATAAACATTTATGCTGTAGAAAAGGTGACCAAAATATAAATTTTGAAATGAGTAAAAAGTAGAATAGTAACTTGGAGGATAGACACTGAATTTCAAAATAAATTTTAAAACTGCTTTCTCATTTTTATGTTGTTTCTCAGTGTACAATTAACAAACCAAAAAAAAATATTTTAACCTTCAATTTCCTACCCACATGCTTTTAACTTTCTGGTACACACTCTGATTACACTCAAGAATGAGTGAAAATGAAAATATAATTTGGAGAAAAAAAAGAAGAGAAAGGAACCAGCATAAAAAATTATATACTCTACAGTGGTCCCAATCTTTTTGGCACCAGGGACCGGTGCTCCTATGAGAATCTAACGCCTGATGATCTGAGGTGGAGCTGAGGCAGTGATGCTAGCGCTGGGGAGCGGCTGCAAATACAGATGAAGCTTCGCTTGCTGGTTTGCTGTTCACCTCCTGCTTTACAGCCCAGTTCCTAACAGGCTATAAGGTCCTCAGCTCAGAGTTTGGGGACCCCTGCCAAGAACTTAAGATATAAAGCATTAGTAACATCACAAAAACATCTAACACCTAATTCCACTTGTGAAAATTGCCAACTCCTAGCCATTCTTTAAGGAACACTAGCAGGGCCCAGAAGCCATTCTGTTGCCCCCGCCTATCTGAGAATGAAACTCCTCCACATGGTGACATTCCTGGTGTTTGTATTTCTCAGTTTCTAAAGCAAGTTGTTAGCCATTTTCTTTCCCATGATCCTCCCCTCAGCCCAGTGGCAAAAGCAGGCAGATTTTGTTTCCCCTGAGTGTAGATGAATTAATAGGAATCTAGGGCAAGCGATACTGGCTGCAGAGCAGGAGCAGGGTCCAAGAAGCCCCCTGCTGTGTCAGACACTAACTCTTTAGTTTCTGGATGGCATAAAGAGATAGAAATCCAAGGGGAGGGCAAGGAAGTTGAGGGGTTAGTGCCATGGCTATTTACCTACTGTGTCATGATTTCAACAACCAGTACCATCAGGGTCTGGACATTCCTACTGAGTACCAGCCCTATTCCCGTGGAATACAGACTTAAAATGCCTGGTATCAACAGTAAATGCTATGACCTCGGAAGCTATGAGTTGGGTAATAGAAGGATCTAGTTTCCCATGGGCCTAAAGAATTTAGAAACGTTTGTGTCCACTATTTCTACTAATCAGCAGCATTTATTACGTGGAGAAGAGAAGAGGCCTTAAAAAGTAGCCATCCTCATCTATATGATACTAGTCAAGACAAAGTTATTGGAGATTCTCAGCAGAGCTTGTACAGCGGAAGATTACTCAGTCTTGAGACACGTGTGACTTAGTTATTCGCGAAGAGAATCGTGAAGAGCTCAGACTCCGGTGTCAGACTCTCTGGGTTCAAACCATGGCCCAATCTCTTATCTGCTAGGCCTCAATTTCCTCATTTATAAATGAAGATCACAGCATCTATCTCATAGGATTTTTCTGAGAATTAAATGAGCAAGGGTATGTTAAATGCCTGAGAGCCATAGGTTCGCAATAAATGCTAGCTATTATTATTAACTGTAAGGGAAAATCTATCAGAATTAAGGAATTTTTGGACAGAGAGGGCAAGAAATGAATTATAATAATAACCCAGATGGCAAAGAGACAAAAATTCTAATTGCTACTCTGCCTAGGATGAAGCTATTTTCACCTAATATGAATGTTTTCCTTCTCTATCTCCTAAGCCCAAGGAGGCACTGGTGAATATCTAGTAAACTAGATGATGAGGCATTTTCTCTAAGTCAAAATGAGGTGATTTCCAAATGTGTACTTCCAGGTTTATTGATGTAATGAATACATTCCACTTGTTACTGAAGAGAAAAGAATCTAAAGACGAGTTTAGAGGCAACTAGCGTTTCTGACATTAGAAGCCAGGGGGGAAAAAATTACATGATGGATGGGGTGGGATAGTATCATCTCTTGTAAATGCAGGATGCTTCTTTATGAGTCAAAAATTGTTCCAAATAAAAAAACTTAAAATGCCTTTTTATGACTAGCAAGGATGATGTGCTCAAAAGGATGTTTTAAAACTTATGAAACTAAACTCTAAAATAAAATAGACATTCTAAATTCTAAATAAGAGCTTGCCTGGTACTTACTGGAAGAGGATTCTTAATATGAGCTAGGATGAAAACCACACACTCAACCTTCTTCTCCTAATACTTTCCCTCCTTTGCTCCCACTGAAGAAATCTAATGGAACCAAGAAGAGAATGATGCGTAAAAGTGTCTAACTGATAACTGAAAGGTATTTCCATCCCTGATCTGCTATAGGACACCGGGCAGAGCACACAGTATAATGCAAGAGCCCAAAGCAAAGGGAACACGTCTCTGTTAAGTTTTCAATGCTCTTTCATCAGCTTCTTTATTAGTTCTTTATGTCACAATCTACTATTACCTGATACTCGTGACTAAATGAAGTGTCCCTCCTCTGTGCTTTCTGAGCTCCCTGGATTTATCTCGCCCTATTATTTGGCACACCAAATGGTAATTGCCTATCTACGCATCTATATCCCACACAAGAATAGGAGTTCCACAGGGAGCAGGGACTATGTCTATTTTGTTTATCCATTGTATTCCCAGCATGAGAACAATACTGGCCGTGAGGTAGTTATTCAGTAAGCACTGTCAAGGAAATGAGTATCATTTATTTACGAGCCCTTGTGCTTGAGGAATCACGAATATCTCCATAATACCTACATGTTGCATTTGTAAATGAATATTTGCAAGATTTACATGTTACTTTTGCAAACACCTCATTCACTCTGTTTATTTCATGGGGGATTTTTATTTTACTTTGGTTCCCTGAAAATCCTTGCAGATTCAGAGCCCAAATATTAAAAGATACCTAGGTAAGCAAGATTTTTTAATAACAATAAATTTCTGTCAGCCTTGAATTGATTCAAATGACTTTGAGAATATAATGAATATAATTGCCATTTCATTTTCATACATTATTTATCCATACAATTATGAAATGAATTAAACACCATATAAAAATTAAGTTGCAGTCTGTTGCCTCTAAAGATTTCATGAATTATAATAGCTATGTTTCCTTCTGAAGTAACTAAAAGTTTATGTCCCTGAGTGATTAATATTGAGAAGGAAAGTAACGCAATCTTCGGGAGAATCTAGCTTTTTTTCCCTCCTGATTATAAAAGTAAAACCTATTTATAGAAACTTTAGGGGGGTAAAAAAAAACAATTATAAAGAAGTATATAGAATAATGTATTAAAATAGTGAGCTAAGAACATTTCCACTCTAATTCAAAATCCCTGGACATGGGAAAAATACACTATTTTAAAAGAATAAACACATATAATGTTAAAAAACCAAAAGGTATGGCATCGAGAGATTAGAGAAGAGTTCCTGCAAAATACAAAGCATAAATATCAGTTGGCAAAGAAGTAAACATCTAAAAACACAGGTCAGGAGAAAGCTGCCACAGAAATCAGAGAAATTCTAGAAGCCAAACCAGCCCAATGTCCACAAATGCTAAGAGCAAGCAAAGATGTTTTTAGGACAACAGGGCTGAGCACTGGCCAGTCTGTCTGGGAAGGGCTCCTGGTGCCAGGGTTGGAGGTAGAGGGAAAGACAGATCTACAGATATCCCTGGAGTACCACAAGAAATGCAGCAGAAAGAACAAGCAGGAAACAACACATTCTAGTATCGGTTGTCTTGCTAAATTCATGCAAACGGTGTGAATTGGATCTTCTGATTCTGAAGCCGCTTATATGTGAAGCAGGTTGGTCTCCCCAGAGACAAGAGGTCCTATACCCAGAAAACAGGTTCCTCCACAAGCGGCCCCAGTCACAGACTATCCTCAGTAAAATATGAAAGATATATTTTCAAAATCATTGACCATCTTATCAATCAGATTTCAGTCAAAAAACAGAAATCATGCCAATTATTTGAACAGAGAATTTAATATGAAGAACCGCTAACTAGACAGAAAGAATGTTTAAAGACAATTGAAAAAGTAAAAAGAGAACTTTAACTCAAGCGTATAAGGATAGATGAAAGAATAAACTAAATGTGGTCTGTACATACAATAGAATAGTATTTGTCCTTAAAAAGGAAGGAAATGCTGGCACTTGCTACCACATGGATGAACCTTGAGGACAATTATGCTAAGATAAGCCAGTCACAAAAGGACAACACCATATGATTCTTCTTGCATGAGGTTCTTAGGGGAGTCAGATTCATAGAGGTAGAACGGAGTGGTGGGACTTTGTGTAAAATGAAGAGTTTGGAAGATTAGTTGCACAACAAGTAAATGTACTTAACAGTACTGAAATGCATACTTTGAAATAGTTAAGAATGTAAATTTTATATGTATATTTTACCACAATTGCTTTAATTTAAATTTTTTAAATATATAAAATATTTTCAGAGAACTCTAAGGTGTCACAGAGGTGACTAGTTCTGGAAGTGGCTACTGCCCCTGTCTTTAGGAAAACAAAAGGAAGAGTTTGGAATTATAATAACATAGGAATTAGAGGGGGGCCTCAAGACCCTGGGACCCAGATCGCAAAAGAGGGGGCAGCAGATGGCTGGTGCTGGGTATCAGAGATGGGGCATCAGGAGGCTGCTTCTACAGGTGTTAGAAAAGTGCACACTGGCTTCATCTGGGAGGAAGTGCCACTGCCAGAGTGCAGTGACCGCCTCAGGAAGAGGAAGCGAACAGACAGGAGCACGTCCTTTCTCCCCCCCCGCCTTCCCAACTCCAGCATCAAGAAGCCAAATTCCAAAGAGGAGATTTGGAGCTGACAGACAATAACTTTATAACTGACATGAACATCAAAGAATAAGCATAGTGTAGGGAACAAAAACTTCCCTCTACCATCTTAGGTGCTGTGGCTGGGACCGTCAAACTCGACTGACAGACAGACATTGATAGGGGAAAAGGCATGCAAGTTTTATTTGACGTTAATATTTTAATTTTCACTTGCGCAGAGGCCTTCGTAGAAAAGAACTGCAGACCTAAAGAAGCAGCTAGACTGGGAGTGAGAGAGGGGATATATACTTCTTTAACAAAGGGCAATAAATTATAGAGAAGTGACAAGACAAAGGAAAGTGGTCTTGGACATCTAGGTGTGATAAACTGTGGGAAAGTAAATAAGGGGGAAACAAATGGAAGACAAGGGTTGTTTAGCAAGATTGTTTGTGCAGCCCCACCTCGGGGCTGACTTTCTGTTTCCAAGGATAAGGGTTGTTTTCCTCTCAGTGCAGGAGAAGAGAGAGGTAGACACCTTCACAGAAATAAATGTATGTCCTGCTTTGAGAGGAGGGCAGAGAACTCCTGCATTTGCTGCTTCTTAACTGTCTTCAGTTCAAAATAATTCTTATGCCAAAGTGGCATGTTTTGGGTGGCATATTCTGACCCCCTTCAACAGCAAGAAACATTGGCATCAAATCTACTTATATTATGATTGTTCACCATCTTTTAAAGCAATAACTACATCCATGCTATGTTTCTTAAGTTCTACTAAAATATATCATGTTCAGATTTTATAATGAAAACCAAAACTGTGACTACATTATTCAATTTTTTCATATCTGTCTTCATTCGTGTCTATGCTATATTGCTCAGGAAATAGTCTCAATAGAAATTAGTTTCCAAATTATTTGATATGTAAATCTTGTTCCTAAGGGTCACTGAAATGTTTTTGTTTCCTTGTTTTAATTTCCTTTTATTTACTGCAATATTATTTTATTGAATATTTCTTATATCATTTTTATTTAGAAAAATTGTTTTCTTTAAAGCTTTGAAAATACTTTTAAAGTAGCTAAACCTAGATCTTTTTGTGTTTCTTGTTACCTTCTGCAAACAGCAGTTCACACTAAATAGCAACCACGTTACAAATTCAATATTAACTTCTTTTTCTGCCCAAAGTTCATACTTCACTCAATTTGAGACTCTTCTGCTGCTCAGCCTAACTCTTGAATGCATCTTGTATCATATCTAAATTAAATCTAATTGCTTTCACATTTCTCAATCATGTTATGAGACTGGTTGCAAAATCAAATTTGATAGGAGTTTCTTCAAAATATGCCATCTTACACTAGTCCAGACATTATCGTACCTAATCTCTGAAATGTTCCCCAAAAATGTGATTGTAATTGGCACAGTTGAGACTATGTCTCCTAATAATAAATTCAACTATGCACAGTTAGAATTTAGTTAGGCACAAAGACTGGTTCAGGATATTTCAGACAAAAGTCTAGCTTGTGCATCGATTTCTTCACTAAGCATGTGAGTGCCATTGTCCCAGGCTGCCCTTCTCTGTCTTCTAAATTAATGCCTAAAGTCTAAAGAAGAGTTTCAGTTCTTCGGCTAATTTTTAAAAATGTACTTTCTGCAACAGGTGTAAAATAATCAATGCAACATTTACTCATTTCAGCCTCCTTGTTTTTGTCTTCTGTTCAACAATATATACAATAAACTTTAGTTGCTTAATACAACTTTCGTTCCTGCCACAATCTGATTGAACTGAGTAATATGGTTTTTAAATTTTTCGTATAGTATTTTGTCACACTTAATTACCTCTTAAATCAATAATGATATATTGAATGCTCCATCCTAGATAGTGATCATTTGTTTTACAATCGTTTAGTCCATCTTACATGTTTGGCCATTCTAGCACTAAATTTTGAAATTATTTCTACTGAACTTAGAAAATTTTCTCTTTTTTTTTTCAGTAAATATTACACCACAAAAATCCTTGTTATGCTTTGTTTTTAAGAACATCATGGCAGTGTTTTCAATCTCCGTCGATTTTCTGCATTTACTTGTCTTTGTGGAAGGAATATACTATCTTATTTAGTCAGCCATTTTGTTCCAGTCTAGTAATTGCATGTGAGTCTTTTGCATGCAAGTGACGTTCCATGATTGTAATTAAATCTTCATTCTGGGAAGAATATGGAGTTTAAAGAATTGCTTCTGATCTACTCAAGTAATGAATTCAGTTAGAACAATTGTCTGACTCAATTTTTTGACCAAAAATGAAATCCTCATTAAACAAGAAATTTGTCATGCCTGTTTGCAAATCTTACATGGATCATGTTCAGTAGAAATCTGCTCTCTATTATTGTTTTCGATTTATAAAAACTTAAGCACACTGTCTCTTTGAAAACTTTTTCTATAGCTTTTTTATTTTTCTGACTTTTATATTGTCATCTTTAATTTCTGTGCAATAGCAACTTGTATTCATTCTCAATGATCTGAAACCTTCTGCCTTTCAAATCTTCCTTGTACTATGAAACAGTGTTCATTTCTGACACACAGTCTCAATTTTCCATGGTTAACTTTTCTCCCTAGTGTTCTTCATTTTTTTTTCAATTTTATTGTGCTAAAATATACATAACATAAAATTTACCATTTTAACTGTTTTAAATGCCACAATTCAGTAGCATTAAGTACATTCACAATACTGTGCTACCATCACCACTATCTATTTCCAGAAATTTCCAGTAATCACAACCTGAAACTCTGTACCTAATAAACAATAACTCCCCATTCCTGTTTCCTCCGCCAAACCCTGGAAACCACCATTCTATTTTCATCTCCATAAATTTGGCTATTCGAGATACCTAACGTAAGTGGACTCACACAGTATTTGTCCTTTTGTGACTGCCTTATTCCACTTAGCATAATGCCTTCAAGGTTAATCCATACAGTGGCATATGTCAAAATTCCTTTCCTGTTTAAGGCTGAATAATATGTTGTATGTCTCTATTACATTTTGTTTATCCAGTAATTTGTTGATGGACATTTGGGTTGTTTCCACCTTTTGGTTATTGTAAATAATGCTGCTGTGAACATTAGCATGCAAGCACCTGTTTGCATCCATTTTCAATTTCTTGGGTAACCCCGGAGTGGAATTTCTGAATCATATCATAATTCTGTTGCACTTTTTTGAGGAACTCCTTGTTGCTTTTTACACCTATATTTTCTTCTACTGCTTTTATAGCGGGTGGTTTTAAAGGGCGAAGTTCTTCAATCCGTACGGAATATTTTTCTGAGTATTGTGTGTTACACAGAGCTAACTATATATCTTCATGTAAATGGCTGTTCAGTTGTCCCAGACCCATTTATTGTATAGTATGTTTTCCCTCACTGCTTTGAAATCCTAGGTTTGTCATACACCAAATTTTCATATAAGCATTGGTCTCTTTATGGTTCCTACTATGTTCATTGAGCTAATATCCACAGCTGTGTGGGAGTCTATATTATTCTTTTTTTAAATTTAGTTTTTCTTATACTTTTTTTTCCTCTAGATGAACTTTAGACTCAAGTTTGTGAAGTTTGATTAAAATTTTCTAGAAATTTTAATTCAAATTTTATTGATTGATAGTTGAATAAGAGAAGAAGTGACATTTTTATAATATTAAACTCCTGAATACAGGAATTTGATATTTCTCTCTATTTATTCAGGTAATCCTTTCATCTTTCGTTAAAGATCTTTTATATTCTCTTTAATTTATACCTAAGTTGTGCTGCTATTCTAAATGCAACATAAGAATTTCTGTCTTTAAAATCCTTTAGAAAAACATCTCTTTAATAATAACAACATTATGCTTTAGTCATTCTTACATTTTTAGACATTTAAGCTCGTTTGACTTTTCGCTATTATAATTTATGAAAAAATATTATATATAAATCTTTTGACGTTTCAGATTTTTTTCTTGAATCTTTAGAATGGATTCTACATGTTTCTGACAATTTTCATTGTCATATTCTTGATATAGAATATCTGTTTTCTGTTGCATAAAAAATAAAATTCAAACTCTTCACCATTATCTACACAGCCTTCCCTGATCTGGCTTCTGCTTCCCTTTCCAACATAATGTCCTGCTACTTTCTTCCTAGTGCACCAAAGGACAATTCTACTCTCCTTCTAGGACACACCAAGCTCATTGCCAAATTTCAATGGCCTAACACAATAAAAGCTTACCTCTTTTCACATAAATCCTCCATC